>NW_024429182.1:10866783-11345254 GCF_017639785.1 Mesocricetus auratus
AAAATAGAAACCTTCTCCTTGATTGATAGCATTTTCAGTGATTTCAAGCATCTATTACCCCACTGTCTGGTGACTTTCATAAGAATCAGTTGCTATCATTGTGTCCCTGCAATGTCCATTTCCCACCTATATGGGCCTATTCCTGGCTACTTATAAAAGAATCATACATTGAATACTAACATATACTAAGAGAAAACAATCAAAGTTGTGTTAACTTTTCCTGACTCCTACATTAAATTGTTCAGAATATCCTCAAAACTTTTCCTAGAATGCCGTAGTCACTCACAAAATGAGCTGACCTCCAAAATTGTAAGTTTTTCTGGGCGTTGAAGGTGCACGCCTTTAATCCCAGCATTTGGGAGGCAGAGGCAGAAGGATCTTTGTGACCAGCCTGGTCTACAAGAGCTAGTTCCAGGACAGCCTCCAAAGCCACAGAGAAAGCCTGTCTTGGAAAACCAAAAAAATCAAAATTGTAAGTTTTATAAGTAAAATTAACAATAGCAATAATAATTAGTACATGTGCTGCTTACTAGGAAATCTTTGGGACTTGATTTAATCAGTTTTTAAAAGATTTTATTAGTTAAGACTCCTTCATACAACCTGTTTTGGTCACATTTATTCCCACTCCCTTAGTGTCCCTGGATCCACCCACTATTCCTACTCGCCCGACCTTGTGTCTTTTTTCAATGTATAAAATGTTAATTTGTGCTGCCCAAATATTCTTGAATATGTGTTCTTCCATTGGGGTGTGATAGACTTACAAGGGGCTACATGCCTAGAGAAAACTGTCTCTTCCTGTCCAAGCAGCTAAGGATTGACAAAGGCTTCATGGTTGGGGGTAGGACTGTGTGCCCAACTCTCCTTCCATTGCTGGGATTTAGTCTGGCATGGGATTGCTCAGGATTTGTGTATTCTGGTGCAACCACTGTGACTTCGTAAGTGCAGCTGCCTGGCTGTGCTCAAAACATGTTTTGTTTGTATACATTGATTGCCTCTGGCTCTTACGCTTTTTCTAACTGCTCTTCCAAAATGATCCCTGAGCTTTGGGAGGATGTAGTGCAGTATACATGTTTTACTTAGCCATGAGTATTCTGCACCTTGGCGCATTGTAGGTCCCTGTGCTAATCAACATCAACTATAAATAAAAGCTTCTGAGTTGAAAGACCATTGATTTATAAGTAAATTTTTGTCATATTAGGAGTATAACTAGGAATAGGATTAATATTTTGTCCCATTTGGGCGAATAATAGTAAGTAGGGATTTCTCAGAGCTGATGACAGGTCTAGCCATAAGTTTTAGGCCCAATAATAGTGTGAGGTGTGAGTTTTACGTTGTGGAGCAGGACTTATCTCCAACAGAAAGTGGTTGGTTACTTCTTTGATGTTTGTGCCAGTATTGTACTAGTTTGGATGTTAAAAGACTAGTGATCACTGTAGCTCACAAACAGCATAGGTGGTTTTAATAGATGCGATCACTTCAGATAGCATGCATAGGACTTTCTAACGCCATGAAAGCCAGTCAGTAATAGCAAAAAAAAAAAAGTTCTATTCTCCTAAGGACTTTAACAAGGTTGTTTCTTTATTTTTCTTTCTTCCTACTTTTTAATTTAAGTTAGAAACAAGTTTACTTCACATATCAATCCCAGCTCCCTCTCCTCCCATCTGCCCTCGCCCTTCCCACCAGGCCAACCAGTCCCCCACCAAGTCTACACTGCGATCCCCAAAGAGAGTGAGGCCCTCCATGGGGGATCTCCAGGGTCAATCATTTCATACAGGGCAGGGACTAGGCCTTCCCACAAGAGTCCAGGCTAACAAAGCATCCCTCATTGTGGGATGGGCAGCCAAAGTCCATTAGTATGTCAGGGATAAATACTACCCAGGGTCCCAAAGATTACCTAGGCCTCCTAACTGACACCCACATTCAAGGAGTGTGCTGTCCATACAGCCATCAATCTGGGGTCCAAGAGCTCCCCTTGTTCAGGTCAACTATTTCTGTGGGTTAAACCAGGCCAGTCTTGACCCATTTGCTCATCAGTTCTCCCTTTCTGACACTGGATTCCAGGAGTTCAATTCAGAGTTTAGCTGTGGGTGTCTGCCTCTGCTTTCATCAGTCCCCAGATGAAGGTTTTATTTCCCAGACTACCTGGCAATGAGACCGTATGCTGGAACTCCCTTGATTCATGTCTAAAATCCATATATGAGTAAGTACATACCATGTTTATCTTTTTGTGACTGACTTACCTCACTCAGGATGTTTTCTTCTAGTGCCATCCATTTGCCTGCAAATTTCAAGATTCCATTGTTTTTTTTTTTCTGCTGAATAGTACTCCATTGTGTAAATGTACCACATCTCTATCCATTATTCAGTTGAGGGACATCTAGGTTGCTTCCAGGTTACGGCTATTACAAATACTGCTGCTATGAACATAGTGAACAGACGTCCTTGCTGTATGAATGCACATCTTTTGGGTATATGCCTAAGAGTGGAATTGCTGCATCTTGTGGTAGACTGATTCCCATTTTCCTGATTTCCAAAGTGGCTGTATGAGTCGGCACTCCCACCATCAGTGGAGGAGTGTTCCCCAGTCTCCACATCCTGTCCAGCATAAACTGTCATTGGTGTTTTTGATTTTAGCCATTCTGACAGGAGTAAGATGGTATCTCAGAGTTGTTTTGATTTGCATTTCCCTGAGGGCTAAGGGTGTTGAGCACTTTCTAATCCATTTTAGATTCTCCTATTGAGAATTCTGTATGTGTTTCTGTACCCCACTTTTTAATTGGATCCTTTGGTGTTTGGGAGACTTGCTTCTTGAGTTCTTTGTAAATTTTAGAGATCATTCCTCTGTCAGATGTGGGGTTAGTGAATATCTTCTCCCATTCTGTGGGCTGCCTTTTTGTCTTGTTGACTGTGCCCTTTGCCTTACAGAAGCTTCTCAGTTTCAGGAGGTCCCATTTATTAATTGTCGATCTTCGTGTCTGTGCTACTGGTGTTATGTTCAGGAAATTGTCTCCTGTACCAATTCCTTCAAGGGTACCTCCCACTTTTTCTTCTAACAGGTTCAGTGTGACTGGATTCATGTTGAGGTCTTTGATCCACTTGGACTTAAGTTTCATACATGGCGATAGACATGGATCTATCTGCAGTCTTCTACATGTCAGTCTCCAGTTCTGCCAGCACCATTTGTTGAAGATGCTTTCTTTTTTCTATTGTATAATTTTAGCTTCTTTGTCAAAGATCAGGTGTTCATACGTGTATGGGTTAATGTCAGGGTGTTCAATTCAATTCTATTGGTCTATCTGTCTATTTTTGTGCCAATATGAAGCTGTTTTCAGGACTATACCTCTGTAATACAGCTTGAAGTCAGGGATGGTGATGCCTCTGGACGTTGCCTTGTTAAACATGGTTGTTTTGGTTATCTTGGGTCTTTTGTTTTTCCATATAAAGTTGAGAATTGTTCTTTCAAGGTCTGTGAAGAATTGTACTGGGATTTTAATCGGGATTGTGTTAAATCTGTATATTGCTTTCAGTAAAATTTCCATTTTCACTATGTTGATCCTACCTATCCAAGAGCATGACAGATCTTTCCATTTTCTGGAATCCTCTGGTAATTTCTCTCTGTAAAAACTCAGAGTTCTTGTGATGCAGGTTTTTCACTTGTTTGGTTAGAGTTACCCCAAGGTATTTTATGTTGTTTGTGGCTATTGTAAAGGGTGATGTTTCTCTGATTTCTTTCTCAGCCCATTTATTGTTTGTATATAGTAGGGCTACTTATTTTTTTGAGTTAATCTTGTTTTCAATTTAAATAAAAAAATCCACATGTACTCCCACCACTTTTATTTTATTTTATTTTATTCACGCAGTGTTTGCGTGTGTGTGTGTGTGTGTGTGTGTGTGTGTGTGTGTGTGTGTGTGTGTAGCCTTGCCTGTCCTAGAACTTGCTGTGTAGAACAGGCTGGCCTGGAACTCAGGTTTGTGCCTGCCTTACCTCCAGAGTGCTGGGATTAAAGGTGTGAATCACCGTTCCTAACAAAATTTCCATTCTTTATTAAAAAAAAAGTTAAAGACACTAACATTTTTAATCTGGTTGATTCTTAGGTTGTAAAACATTGTTTATTCTCAAATATACATTCAAGTAAAAGTACTAATATTTTCAACTGTGAATACAGTGGCATGGTTCCCTGCTGATTGAGCATGTTTGATCACAGAAAGGGATGTGAATGCTATCGAGTACTCAGCTTTTAAAACTGTTTGTTTAAAATAGAAATTCATCTGAACTCCTCCTTTAGGTCAATTATTATTATTCACAATGGGCCTCCACCATTCTCCTTGGGGCTTTGATAGATAGTTACATCATTTTTCTTTGATAGCTTCAGTGTTTTCATCTGTAAAATGAGAATAAGAAACAGCAACTGGGTAGCTTGAAAGATTATATTGACTGGGGACTGTGCTCACACTATAATGTGCCTTTATGGGCATTTCTGGTAATGTGAGTGTCACACACAGAAGCATATGAAAAGCTTATTGTCAGCATCAATGTAGGAAGATTCCTCCCCAAGAAGAAACACATGGATAATGTGTCTGGACCCCTTGGCGATATGAAGAATGATGTGGAGTTATGGCCAGAGATATAGCATCTACATCTGACATGATAGTCCTAAGGAAACTGATTGTGCTTTGAACTTGAGAAAAAAAGTATAGTAAGGGGGTCTGCAATACAGGTTTTCCATGTTGGCTAAAGTTACTGTAAATGCTTGCTTTTTTCACTCTCTCACACTCTGTTGATAATAAGTTCAAAATTGTCTACCATTTTCCTGGTGTGAGTCTGTACGGAAGACCACTCCCGGTCCTTGTTATCATGACAAGAAGAGGAAGTCTGAGCATCTTGCATGTGGGGAAAGCATATGCAGAAGCCGGGGGCTTCTTCATCATTGTTGCTGTCTTTAAGGCCTTTGCAGACCCGAGCTCTCGAGAGACACACAGGAGCTCATCTCAGACAGGCACCCAGCAGCCAGGCCTCGTGCTGATAGCTCAGGCCTTGCCATTTTCTTCTTTCTCTCCACTCTAAGCTGCTGGGGCTGTTGTCCACACCAAGACACATAATAACATGCAATGCTTAATTGCATGACATATTTCATCTCTTTCAGTTCTGTCACTGGTGGAAGTGGAAATAAAAGACCCGAAAGAGTAATTTACTTTTACACTCAGAATCAAGTTCTAAATGCAGAAATTAATGAGACATTTGCTTAGTTCTAAGACGAAGCTGCAAAGGGAAAATGAAAAAAAGACTTCATGTAACATCAGCTTTATGCTCTTCGTTCTTCCTCCCCCCTCTCCCCCCCCCACTTCTCTGCTGTTTTCCCACTTATTACTTCCCTCTCCCCCTGTACTGTTTTTTTTTTTTTTTGCCTCATTTGGGAATGAAACCAACTCTGATTCAGAGGTAATGATTTTTTCATCAAAGACAGATAATTATTGGTGATGTTCACAGCTGAAAACTGCATTCATCCTCTGCCTCAGTTGAGTCTTTCCTAAAACCCAGAAGTGCTTTTGTCAGTGGTGCTGCTAGGCATATGTTGAAGAATCAGACAGAGAGGCTCTGCTCAGAGAAAAATCAATTTTTAAGTAAGAATTGCCTGCTCCAATTAAGATCTGTGTCCCTTCAAACATCTCAACCTGGTTCACAGTGATATCCAAAGAGAAGTTTTCTCACTGTTTCAGGTTTAATTTCATACATGCGAGGAACGGAAAGGCTGGGATATTGGTGTCATCCTTGTCTTCAGCTTGTCAAACATTTCACTGTGGAGTGAATGATTGAGCCATTTGGCTTCTGCAACCAAGAAACATGAGAAGTGAAATGCTCTCAATGCTAGAACACGTGCTGAATAGGCATTGGGTAAGGCAGCAAACTCTTGTCCATCCCCAGGGCTTACATGTCAAATAAAAATGTAAGTCAGAGGCAATGGGACATAAAGTTCTGTGCCGTACCTGGTCCTTGACAAATGGCTGAGCATAAGCATAAGTCAGATTAGCTAGTCTCGGGGAATACTGATCAGCTGACTGAGTGGCAGTTTCCTTTTTGGCATGAGGTAGAATTGAACAGCAGTGATCCATGGCTGGGATAACATTCTCCTAAGCAAAATCATTTTGGTAGCAATTGCAACCTTGAAAACCACAGTTTCACAGAGAAACTGATATTTTAATTGTGAGCATATTACAGTGTCAGAGTTGCATATTACCCAGTACTAAAAATTACAGTTATGGACTTCAGTGGTTTTTCTCTATATTTCTTTATTTTAGCTTTTTAGGGGAGAATAAATTGATTTTTTTCCATATGTAGAAATTCCATGTAATGAAACTTCTAGTGAATAGGTCGCATAACAGAAAGATCCAGGTATTTCTATTGTATAACAATAGGGATCACTGTCACTCTGAAAAGCATTCTCTATTGTCAAGGACACATTGTCTTCTGAAATATGCCCCTTTAGCTGGTATCGGCTGCTCCTTTGATAGGTAGGTGGCTCAGTATCAGTTGGTCCAGATAAGTGTTCTTACACAATGAAAAGATTGACATTCTCTGAAACCCCAGCATGTATGTGGTAGTGATTCCAAGATATGCTGAGTATATACATGGAGGTGTGACAGGGTCAACTGCCACCCCCTTAGATACTACTTCAGAATCTACACAGAATCTACAGCACCTGGGAGAAGTAATTTGAGGCCTGAAATGAAGACCTGAGGATGCATCATGGTGTTGATCCCTATGGAATTCTCATACCAAAGGGGTGATCCTGTCGCTATGAATTCCCCTACTGAATGCCAGCTCTGAGACCCTGCTCCTGACTTATATACCTACATTATTTGCACTTGGGGAAATGGTTCTGTGAGTAAAGTACTTGTCCCCAAGTGTGTGGACCCAAGCTCAGATTCCGAGAATGTGTTTAAGATCTGGGTGAGTAAGGAGGCCTGCCTGTAACCAGAGAAGACGAAGCAGAGAAATAATTCCAAAATAAGCCTGATGGCCAAACTAGCTGAATCCACAATATGTAAAAGAGACTGCAATTAAGAATGACACCTGTAGTCAACCTCTTGCCACACATGCACACATGTGTACTGCATACACAGGTGAACACACAAGTTGACACAGCTGCCCACATGCCGTACACATGTACAAATGCTAAAAACATCCACCATTATTCTATAATAGGTTTTACCATAAACTTCTTTCAGTTTTAAATTTGTTGTTACAAATGTTCCTTTGGTTATTTTTTTCATTTTTGTGTGGCTTGTGTCGACTATTCAACATGAGATGTGCACCTCATGTTTTAAGCAGGAGAAAATATGTAAAGTGGATAGGATAAAAGAAGAAATGAGAATAGACAGATGGAGAATTAAGATCTCTCTAGTTTTCTTAAAGGCTGTCATTCTTAATCACATCCCTTTGGTCCCCCTTGCTCTTGATATTTGTACTCTTACACACTTTTTGACATGTAGTAGCATTCACTCTGAATAAACACAGATCTGCAAAATGTACTATACTCCCAAATATATGCAGGCTGTTATCAAGGCTCTGGTTTTAGGATAAGATGAGCATTTTCTCCAATGAGGCCAAGGCTTGATAGTTGCAAACTTTGGAAAGGCCTGGAAAGATTCTTTCTTTCCAAACATTCTAACAGGTTCTTTAAAAGATGGGACCAGTGGCCGGACTATACACTATTTCAAAGATGTCTTCAACACAAGAGAAAGTTTGCAGGGCCACCCCTTTTTACACTGTTCAAGAAATGATAGAATCTTGGTGGGGTTTGAATAAGAAAAACATGGGCACATGAGGGGGAATATTGTCTTAGAATGGTTATATAAATGAAGAACTACTTAGTACCACTGCTCCAGCTTGATACTAAGCACTGAAATCTTACTCAATAAAGAAGAGATGATGGTGATGGTGGATAATTAGAAGCTCTTCTGGGGAAATTGTATCAGGGATGTCCTGCTGGATGGAAACAAGGGACAGACCATGCTTCAGGAAGGACAGTAGGGAAAATAAGAGAGAGCATTAACTTGCCATATGTCAAGGTTACTGCTGACTATCAGTAAGCTTGACAGAATGAGGATACCACCGAGGGAGATAGACAGCCTCGAGGAGGGTGTTAGGGAGCTCACTTGAGCTATTCTAGCATCGTTTCAATTAGAGGAAAAAGCCCCTCCTGGGGAAGTTTGAGCCTTGTTTCATCAAAACCAGCTTGTCTTTTACAGAATATTCCTCAGCACTCTGCTTTGCATGCTGCTGTTTTAAGTGATGGGACTTTGGGCTGTTTCCCTGGGGAGATTATTACAAGTTGTAAGGATATTTCTATGTGACAATTGTCTTAAATAGGGCCATTTTGAGACCTAATTTTATTTACGGTAGAGCACTGCAATCGTTTGTAGTGCTGTAGGAGTGTTAAATATTAATGATGTTTCCTGCTCTGCTGAAGGTCTGACATCATGAGAGTGTTTAATTACAGAAAAGTAGTCAAAAATGCTGTTGCTCTCCTACACCTTTAAAACACTATCCTCTTGTTCTAAACAAACAAAAGAAGTATCTTTGGGAGATGACTCAGTTGGTAAGGCACAGCCTGTTCAAGCATGAGGACACATGTTTGTATCCTCATCACCCACATAAAAGTCACATGTGACAGTGCATACAGTGGGAAGAGAAGAAAAGGAGTATTCATGGGGTGTGTGGCTAACTCAGTGAACTTCAAATGCATTGAGAGACCTTGTCTCCAAAAACAAGGTAAAAAGCAATAGTGACAGAACTAACATTGGCCTCTAGCTTCTATAAACATACTGGAATAAGTGTTTAGCATTTGCATACACACGTAAACACAGATACATGTATGCATGCATGTGTGATACACAAGGAAACAGCAACAGCTATCTACCCGCTTTTATATACAGTGACACCATATGATTTCTTTTCAAAATATGAGGTTGTGTTGGATACTGGGGTTGGGGGCAGTTGGGACAGATATACTTTTTCACCCTCTATTTCAAATGAAGCAGTTATACCCTGGCCAGTAACATCCAGAGATAATATTTTCTCATCCATTGCCATCCTTATTAAGCAATATATAATGACCTCTCTATCATTCATTGCTGTTAAAATACTACTTTTGAGCACACTCTATTTTAGAACTTCAGAGCAGGTTGGTAGAGCCATTTGTCTAAGAGAAACTGTGTGTAGTGAAACTCTGATTCTAGATGAATTTTTTCATTGGTGAGGAATAGACACACATTTCTGCTTTTCCCATGACTTCCTTTAAAATTTTATTATTTTGAAATTAAAATCCTTCCTTCAACCTCTTTCATGTACCCCACATTTTTCTCTCTCAAATTCATGGTCTGTAATTTAATTGCTGTTACATTATATATTTCTAAATATACAAATAACACCTGCTTAGTCTATATAATGTTGCTTATGAATATATGCTTGCAGGACCTACCACTTGGATAACCAGTTGGGAAATTTTTTTGCTGGGGGAAACTATTTCTCTTGTTCTCAGTCCCCAATAAATTGCCTTAATTATGCAAATTACAGTAAACTTAGATGGCATGGAAAAATGGCAGTTTGATAACACGACAACGAGAGGAGAGAAGGATAAGTGGGGATTTCTCCATTATTATCACTACATTTTCCTTTTAATCATTTTCTATGGGCACTGATTTAGAAAAAAGTCACCTTGAATACAATCAGAAAAAAAACCTAAAGAAATACTAACAAAAATAAGCAAATTATTTTAATACAGTAATATTTAAAATTTGGTTAAAATATAGACTGTACTTTGGAAAGGAGGTACTGTGGTTTGAAAGGGGACATGAGGTTGACAGCAGCATCATAAGAGTGGGTAAGACACAGGTTGGAAAGGGAGAATTTCTTCGTTTGACATCACCCTCTTAAGATACATGATTTAACGTGTTTGCTAGAAATCCATAGGCTAGCATTTCTATAGATGAGAAATATAAGTTCTGAAGAAAAAAAGCATTCAAGGAACAGGGATGGATCTGCAATAGGGAGATATGGAATGAGACTGAACCCATAAATAGAGAGCAGCACTGAAATGTGCGTTCCCAAAGCACACTCTATTCCATTGTTCTGTGTCTGTTTCTTGACAGTATCCCACAGATTGTGTTACCATGGCTCTGAAGCTTAATTCAAACCAAAGGCTGTTTGAAACTGCTTACACTATTCAGAGTCTTTAGTGCTTCCATGTGGATTTTTAAATTTTTTTGTCTAGGTTTGTGACTAATACTTCTGGAACTCTGGTGGAGTTTCACATCACCCTTTTTATATATGACACGGAGAATGTGTCCCTACTTCTTGAGATGTTTTTTTTTCTTTAACATTTTACCTTGTAATATAGTATAAACTGACTCCTCTTACTCCTCATCATTTCCAATCTCCTTATCTCTGTCTGCCTTCTCCTTCCCTACAAATCTTTTCCTTACCTTCCTGACTCTTCATTTTGTTTCATGACTTGAGTTTAAACAGGGCTGTCTGTGCCACTGTGAGTTTAGAACTATCAATCTCAACTTGGTATGCCAGACTTCATAGATTCCCCAGGGAAGGTGTTACTCCCTCTGGGGGAAAATGGGGATGGGAAGAGTGGGAGGTAGAGGGAGAGAAGGGGAACCGGGTTTGATATGTAAAATGAAAAAATATTTTTTAATAAATAAAAGAAGAAGAAAAGAGCTATCTATCCATTGCAGCCTAATTGGAACTACAGAGGTATGTCACCTGAAGATATGATGATTCCTTTCCAAATATCTATCAAAAGTCAACAGGTTAACAGTAAGGGGCAGAGACTAGCAGTTGGCAGGGCCAGTCTCCTGTGGGCCCTGTGCTGGTGTCTACAGTTATAAGTTCATGACTGAAATGGTCATATCAGGGCCAAAAGATGATATTTTGCGATGCTTCACCCTACTGTCTGGCTCTTACTATTTCCTACCCATGTCTAATTTTCAAAATGTAGACTTTGCTTTACTATGCCAGAAAGGTCTGGATCTTTCATTTGATTCCAGGATTAAAAACCTTTGAAATGCCAGGGGTGGTGGCACACAACTTTAATCCCAGCACTCGGGAGGCAGAGGCAGGCGGATCTCTGTGAGTTCGAGGCCGGGCTGGTCTGACAGCCTCCAAAACAATACAGAGAAACCCTGTCTCATAAAACCAAAAAAAAAAAAAAAACCTTTGAAATCCCTGAGTTTTTCAGTGTCACACTTTTCATTCTCAGGTGTATTGTTCTATCTCCCAATACTAGTGTAGATTTTATAATTTCAGTTGCTATTGATTTCTAGTCCAATTCTGCTGTGATTTCATAAGTCACAAGAAATTATTTGATTGTTTTGAGTTTGCTTAGACTTGTTTTGTGACCTAGAATCTGGTATATTTTAGAGAATGTTCCCTGGGCTACTGAAAAGAATGAGTATTTCATAGTTGTTGATGGGTTATACTATCTGAATCTGTTAAGTTCATTTGACCCTGTGTGTTAGTTTAATTCTGAAGTTATTTGTTGGTTTAAGTTAAAAGGATTTATATAAATAGGAAATGATGGTACTAATGCCACCTGGTATTATTGGTTCAGTATTTATATCATCTTGTATGGTGATTAGTGATGAAATTTGGAGGTCTGCCATTTGATTTACATCTGTTATATCTTCACATATTTTTTCTTTCTTATGCTCCCTTGATCAAGAATGTCTTCCTTCTTTATTCATAATATCCCTCTGAGTATCTTCTGCAACTCTGGCTTTGGTGCTCATGAACTGTCTTAGTTTGTGCTTGCTTGAATTCTCCTCACATTTTTGTTAATTAACAGAGAAATAATCTTGGTTGGTAGTTACTTGTTTTTAGGACTTGAAATATCATTCCTTACATTCCTGGATTTGGGGTTTTCTGATGAGAGAGATGGTATTCTGATGTTCCTGCCTTTGAAGGAGAATTGGTGTTTTTCTCCTTCAGAGTTCAGTATGATGTTGTTGTGTAGTTTTGGCATCTTGACTACAATATGTTGTGGAGGATCATGTCTACTTGAACTTCTAAAGGTCTCTGTATTTGGATGTCATTCTCTGTATAATTTCCTAATAATATCTCATTGAATAGTTTGTTCAAACCTATAGCTTTAACGCCTCCTTTCTATGATAAATGTTCCTAGACTTGATTTGTTGATCATGTCTCAGAATTCTTAGATATTATGGTCAAACTTGTTTAATAATTTTGATTTATTGAAAATAGATTATTCTCTCATACAATCCATCCCTCCGTCCAGACTTCTACCTCCTCCCTTATCCCCAGACCCCACTCTTTTCTTTCAGAAAGTAGGGTCTCCAAGAGTCAGCTAAACATGACAAAACAAGATAGACAACATAACTAAATAGGAGGGGAAAATTCCTGAGAGAAGGTAAAAGAATCAGAAAATACACCTGCTAACCACTGTTAGGAGTCCCACAACAACTCCAAGCTAACAGCCATAACTTTTTTTTTTTTTTTCAATTTTTTTTATTTTAAATAGCTTGTTTTACATGTCAATCCCAGTTCCCTCTCCCTCCCCTCCTCCCCCACTCCCCTTTCCCCCCACCCTCCCACACTATTGCCAAATCCTTCCACATAGGGGATATCAGAGTCTGTCATTTTACTCTGGGTAGGGTCCAGGCACTCCCCTAAGAGTCCAGGCTGAGAGAGCATCCCTCTTTGTGCTATAGGCACACGAAGACTGTTTGTATATCAGGGATAGACACTGATCCACAGCTCAGGGCCCCATAGGTTGCCCAGGCCTTCTCACTGACACTCACATTTGGGGGGTCCAGATCAGTCCCATACTGGCCTCCTCACTGTCAGTCTGGGATCCAAGAGCTCTCCCCTGTTCAGATCAGCTGTCTCTGCTGGTTTTGACAGCCCATTCTTTGCCGATTTGCTCATCACTCCTCTCTCTCTGTCACTGGGTTCCTTGGGTTCAGTTCAGTGATTATTTGTGTGTTTGCCTCTGCTTCCATCAGTCACAGGATGAAGGCTCCCGGATGGTTATAGACATCAAGTTCATTATCAGGAATGGGCATTCGAGGTGGTCTCTCCACTATTGCTTAGCTTGCCAATTGGTGTTATCCCTTTAGATCACTCGAGGTCGCTCTGGTGCCTGATCTGTATTCGATCCTATGATTCCCTCTTCCCCCTACTCTACCCCCACCCCCTCAACTTCCTTTTCCCCCATGACCAACTCTCTTCCTTTTCACCCCCTCTCTTCTTCCCAGGTCCCACTCCCCCCCACTCCTCGCCGTGTTCCCCATCCATTCAGAGGATCTTGTCTCCATCCTCTTCTCTTGGGTACTATGCATATATGCATATCTTTTAGGTTCTTTCCTGTTTCCCAGACTCTCTATCAGTGGAAGTGCAAACTGGCACTATCCTGATCCATGTCTAAAATCCATATATGAGTGAGTACATACCCTGTTTGTCTTTTTGCGACTGGGTTACCTCACTCAGGATGATTTCTTCCAGTGCTATCCATTTCCCTGCGAATTTCAAGATTCCATTATTTTTTTCTGCTGAGTAATACTCCATTGTGTAAATGTACCACATTTTCTCTATCCACTCTTCAGTTGAGGGGCATCTAGGTTGCTTCCAGGTTCTGGCTATTACAAATAATGCTGCTATGAACATAGTGGAGCAGATGCACTTGTATGAACTTGCCTCATTTGGATATATGCCTAAGAGCGGAATTGCTGGGTCTTGTGGTATATTAATTCCCATTTTCCTGCGGAATCTCCATACTGATTTCCAAAGAGGCTGTATGAGTCGGCACTCCCACCAGCAGTGGAGGAGTGTCCCTCTCTCTCCACATCCTCTCCAGCATAAATTGTCTTCGTTGTTTTTGATTTTAGCCATTCTGACAGGAGTAAGATGGTATCTCAGAGTTGTTTTGATTTGCATTTCCCTGATGGCTAAGGATGTTGAGCACTTTCTTAAGTGTCTCTTGGCCATTTTAGCCTCCTCTATTGAGAATTCTCTATTTAGTTTAGATTTTCAAAGTATGCCCTGATGATTCTCTGGATTTCCTCTGAGTCTGTTGTTATGTCCCCTTTTTCATCCCTGATTTTGTTAATTAGCATGCTCTCCCTCTGTCTTTTGGTTAGTTTGGACAGAGGTTTATCTATTTTGTTGATTTTCTCAAAGAACCAACTCTTTGTTTCATTGATTCTTCTCAGTGTTTGTCTGGTTTCTACTTGATTGATTTCAGCCCTCAATTTGATTATTTCCTGGCATCTGCTCCTCCTGGGGGAGTTTGCTTCTTTTTGTTCTAGAACATTCAGCTGTGCTATTAATTCTCTAGTATGACTGTTCTCCAGTTTTTTCATGTGGGCACTTAGTGCTATAAACTTTCCTCTCAGCACTGCTTTCAAAGTGTCCCATAAGTTTGTGTATGTTGTGTCTTCATTCTCATTGAAGTCGAGGAAGTCTTTAATTTCTTTTTTTATTTGTTCCTTTACCCAGGGATGGTGCAATTGTGCATTGTTCAATCTCCATGAGTTTGTAGGGTTTCTGCGATTTGTGTTACTGTTGAATTCTAATGTTAATGCATGGTGGTCTGATAAGATACAGGGGGTTATTCCAATTTTTTTGTATCTGTGGAGATTTGCTATGTTTCCTATTATGTGGTCAATTTTAGAGAAGGTTCCATGTGGTGCCAAGAAGAAGGTATATCCCTTTGTATTTGGGTGGAATGTTCTATAGATGTCTGTTAAACCCAGTTGGGTCATAACTTCTATTAGTTCTTTTGTTTCTTTGTTAAGTTTCTGTCTGGAGGTCCTGTCTAGCAGTGAGAGCGGAGTGTTGAAGTCTCCTACTATTAGTGTGTGGGATTTTATGTGCATTTTGAGCTTTAGTAATGTTTCTTTCACGAATGTAGGTGCCTTTGTATTTGGGGCATAGATGTTTAAAATTGAGACTTCGTCTTGATGTATTTTTCCTTCGATGAATATGAAGTATCCTTCTTCATCTCTTTTGATTGATTTTAATTTGAAGTCTAATTTGTTAGATATTAGGATTGCTACACCCGCTTGTTTCTTGGGACCGTTTGATTGGAAGATCTTTTCCCAACCCTTTACTCTGAGATAACGTCTGTCTTTGATGTTGAGATGTGTTTCTTGTATGCAGCAGAAGGAAGGGTTCTGTCTTCGTATCCATTCTGCTAGTCTGTGTCTTTTTATAGGCAAGTTAAGGCCGTTGACATTGAGGGATATTAATGACCATTGATTGGTGATCCTTGCTTGTGCTTGATTTATTGTTAGTGAAGTTATTTTGTGTAGTTTCTCCTCCCTTTTTCTTTTGGTGTTTTGTAAAGTGTCATTATATATTGCCTGTGTCTTTGTGAATGTAGTTATCTTCCTTGGCTCTAGGTTTTCCTTCTAGCATTTTCTGTAGAGCTGGATTCATGGATACATATTGTTTAAATCTGGCTTTGTCATGGAATATTTTGTTTTCTCCATCTATGGTAATTGAGAGCTTTGCTGGATATAGTAGTCTGGGCTGGCATCCTTGTTCCCTTAGCATTTGTAGGACATCTGTCCAGGATCTTCTGGCTTTCATCGTTTTCATTGAGAAGTCAGGTGTAATTCGGATAGGTCTGCCTTTGTATGTTACTTGGCCTTTTTCTTTAGCTGCTCTTAATATTTTCTCTTTACTCTGTAGGTTTGATGTTTTGATTATTATATGGCGAGGTGACTTCTTTTTCTGGTCGAGCCTATTTGGTGTTCTATAAGATTCTTGTACTTTCATAGGCATATCTTTCTTTAGGTTAGGGAAGTTTTCTTCTATGATTTTGTTGAATATGTTTTCTGTACCTTTAAGTTTAATTTCTTCACCTTCTTCTATACCTATTATTCTCAGGTTTGGCTTCTTCACGGTGTCCCATATTTCCTGGATATTTTGTGTTAAGGATTTGTTGGTTTTGAGATTTTCTTTGGTTGACGACTCTATATTCTCTAATGAGTCTTCAACACCTGAGATTCTCTCTTCTATCTCTTGTATTCTGTTGGTGATACTTGCATCTGTAGTTCCTGATCGTTTACCCAGCTTTTCTATTTCCAGCATCCCTTCATTGTGTGTTTTCTTTATCGTTTCTATTTCAGCTTTCAATCCTTCAACTGTTTGAGTTGTTTCCTTCATTTTTTTGGTTGTTCTTTCTTGGTGCTCTTTAGATTCTTTGAGAGATTTGTTTATTTCTTGAATTTTTCCCCCATTTCATGGATTTTTTTGTTTGTTTTTTCTTCTATTTCTTTAAGGGATTTCCTCGTTTCTTCTTTGAGGGTCTCCATCATCTTCATGAAATAATTTTTAAGGTCTGTCTCCTCTTCTTCGTCTATGTAGTGCTTTTCGGGTCTTGCTGGTGTTGGATCCCTGGATTCTGGTGGGGTCATGTTGGTATTTCTATTGCTGAGTGATCTCTTATTCTGTCTTCTTCCCATCTCTTCTTTCAGTGGGTGCTGGTGGGGTCTTTCCGTCTCCACTGGTCTCCTTCCTTCCTGCAGCTGAAGCTGGGGATGCTGACACGGAGTTTGGGTCCTGGTAGGGCTGATGGCTTTCCTGAAGCTGGTCTCACTGTGGTTGGGGTCTTGGAATTGTTGACTTCTTTGTGGGGTTGGGGTCTTGGAAGGGCTGATGTCTTTCCTGAAGCTGGACTCGCTGGGGTTGGGGTCTTGTAGGGGCTGATGTCTTTCCTGTGTGGGCGGGTCTTCTGGATGCTGGGCGGCCCCAAAGATCAAGGGGGATGGGGGAAGGGCGGGCGGTCTCTGCCGGAGACCCACTCTCACTGAAGCTGGACTAGCTGGATTTGGGGTCTTGGAGGGGCTGATGTCTTTCCTGTGTGGGCGGGTCTTCTGGATGCTGGGCGGCCCCAAAGATCAAGGGGGATGGGGGAAGGGCGGGCGGTCCCCACCGGAGACCCAATCTCACCTGAAGCTGGACTCGCTGGGGTTGGGGTCTTGGAGGGGCTGATGTCTTTCCTGTGTGGGCGGGTCTCAACAGCCACAACTTTATGCAGGGGACCTGGTGAATATTATTCTTTTTTTGTAGTATTTGAATTTGGTATTTACTCAAGCTTCTCATCTATTCTTCGTCTTTATTCAGCATCAGTGAGTCTTGGTGATTACTTTTTCTTTGTTTTGTTTTGTGTTTGTTTTTCTAGATAGGCTTTCTCTGTGTAGCTTTGGAGACCATCCTGGAACAACTTGCTTTGTAGACCAGTATGGTCTCAAACTCAGAGAGATCTGCCTGTCTTTGCCTCCTGAGTGCTGGAATTAAAGTTGTGTGCTGCTACCACCAGGCTTACTGGTGATTGCTTCTAATGTGATTTCTCTTTGTCATTTTTTATTTTTCAAGCATTCCAATTCCTTGCGTAAGTTTTCTTCTATGTTGCTGACTTTTTCATCCATATTACTGATTTTCTGATTCCTTTTACTATTGTTTTCTTCTATGCTTCTGTTCCTTCTTTGCTTTATGGACTGATTTTCTGTACTTATGTGTATTCTATTCCAGTCATTGATCACTTTTACCAGTAAACATTTGAAATCTTTGGCAAACATTTCCTCTATTTCTGTACTTTGTTTTAAAATTTAGTATGTAGTTAGCTGTCATCTTATAGAAGAATAGTTGTATTGCTTCTTCATGTTCCTCTTGTTGTGATTTTTTATCTATTTGCTTTAATGTCCTTTCTAGTTTTATTTCTTGATTTTTTATTGAACAATCTACTCTTCAGGGCTCAATCCTCAGCATAACCCAAAAAGGAGAATTAAAACTTTCATAATAGCAAGACCAATCCACACCAGTATAAAAAGCCACTTAAAAAGGATTCAAGACAACCAATACGTCACCAGTGACTGTAAAACAGTAAGTGAAAAAAAAGTTAACAAGCATGGTACGTAGCTAAAATTAATTTATGACCTATGTGGATGCAGTAAGTAGACTGGGCAAAGGAAGGAGAGAGGGAAAGAAAGAGAGACAATAGAAGATATTCAGGGGTAAGTAAAGAAAGGACAAAAGGTAATGATGAATATTAAGGAGAGGAAAGGAGTACAATAAAAGATTAAATAGAATAATAAAAAGTACAAAAGTGATTACTCGATAATGAAAAGATTCAGATTAAAATTAGATAAATGTAAAAAGAGGATAAAAATAAGTGTTTTTAAAACTTAAAACAATAGTGAAAGTAAGGACATAAAAGAATAACAGAGCGGGCATGAACACGGGGAGCTAAAGCAAAGTATAAACAAAGGATAAAATAGAGGTGTTGGAGCAGCTGCTTCACCCTCCAGCTGACCAGACCTTGGCTTTGCAAGTCTTTGAGTGGAGCAGATTCTCCCACCCCTCAGAGACTCCTCAAATCATACCTTCACTACAGAATGGTGGGATGTGTGGTGAAGAAACAATCCCAGCAACAGGTTCTCTGCAGGAGGAGAGATACCTTCATATATCACAAACCTGAGCACGCATTACCCTTCTGGAAGAATGCAGTGTTGGAAGTGGAGAATGCCAGGTTCTTAAGCTATGTAGTACTGACTGCTCCATGTGAAGGCCTCTGGTTCAGGGTTGTCAGATTCCAGAGTGATAACCTACTTGGATGAGGTATGATGCCAGCTGTTGAACTCGGAACGACCTTTCCCCAATTTCTTGCCAGCTGCCTGAATTTTCCAGCATTATCAGCATCTATCACCTCACTCACTGTGATTCCATAAATCAGATCGTCTTCATCTGGGGCACATGACAGTACATTCCACCTTCCTGGTTTATTGTTTGTTCCCTGATTCCAGGTAAATATGGCAGTCAAGTTCCAAGAAGTAGGTTCCTCTCTAGGTGACCAGTCTTTGCCCTCTGAGTTATTTAGATGACAAATTGGGATTGTACTCTACAGCTGACCCATTCAGAAAAGGAACCCGCGCCTCATGAAACCTTGTAGCTGGAAATAAATCCTGTAAGGGCTGTGCACTTGTTCTGAGGCTGGGATTCCTGGTCCCTTTGAGCACTGCTGGAATTTTGGAGAAGGATTCTACTTCCTCTCCAACCCCCAACTCCAGGAGCTTCAAGGCTAGAGCTCCCATAGGCTTGGCTCACTTCTGCTCAGTTTGATATTTGTCTTCTCTGCTGCCCTAGCACAAGAATCCTAGAGGTTTTATTCTGGATTTCCAGAGCTCTTCCTCCTTGGGTTGGGATAGACTTCATCCTTTCCCATGCTGATTCTTCTTTTCCATTTTTTATTCGAAATGTTCATCATAGAGTATAATTTGATCATACCCCCCCCCCCAAAAAAACTCTTCCAGACCCCCTACCTACCTTCTCACAAACACAGCTTCTATTTATTTATTTATTGGTTTTTCGAGACAGGGTTTCTCTGTGGCTTTGAAGGCAGTCCTGGAGCTAGCTCTTGTAGACCAGGCTGGTCCTAAACCCAGAGAGATCCATCTGTCTCTGCCTCCAGAGTGCTGGGATTAAAGGTGTGTGCCACCACCTCCCAGCTTAGTTTATTTTTTATAGTTCATTTTGCATTCCAACCACAGTTCTCCCTTCCCCCCTATCCCCCTCTCCCTGCCCCCGCCACCTCCCCATCAGCTCACTCCCCATCCTCTTCTGGTTCCTGAGCTGGAGTTTTGGAGCCCATTCCATATGGTAGGATGCCACGCTGTGCTCAAACTTTGTCAGACTTTGTGGACCCCTCATGGGAGACTGTGTTTGACATTTCATCCCTTAAAAGACTATTAATAGCCAAAAACTATTGTGAAGCTTAAGTGAGGTAATGCAAACATGTTTAACATAATATCTAAAACATAAAGGGAATTGTCTGTACTGCTTCCTTTTCTGTCTTCTTTCTCAGGCATTTAGAACATTTGAATTTAAATGATCCTTAACATAGAACAGAAAGGAATATTTCATGAGTAAAAAGAAACTAGTTTCTGATTTTAAGTCAAATGCCTCTGGAATTTCAGTTTAGAGTTTAATATATTTTGTATAATGCTTCCCAAGTTCAAGACTAGGCAAGCCATGTGAGGGGGTAGCTACTTATCTCTGTGTTTTTATGCAGATGGTAAAAAGGGGAGTTATGCTTGCAAGTGTTTGTAAGTCAGGTTGTCTAGAGGATTATAAGACTGAAAGCATCTGTCACAAAATCATACATATCTGTTGCTAGAGATAAAATTTCACTTTGAGATAATTTCATATAAATGAAACGTTCTATGCCTCACCCATTTTGCAGCTGTATAAGTCCAGATCAAAGACACTGATCATTTGGTGTCTGGTAAAGTTTGGTTCCTCACAGACCTTGCCTTTCTACTGAATCTTCACAAGGTCCCTCCCATTTGTTTGCTGACAGTTTTCATACTACTGTGTGTGACAACGGAAATTCTTATGAATAAGAATGGCTGGTTTGGGGGCTTAACGGATGGCTCCAAAGCACATAGCACTAGCACCTGCTGTTCTTTTAAATGACCTGGGTTAGGTACCTAGAACCCACAGGATGACTTACATCCTTCCATAAATCCAGTGTTAGGGAAGCTGGAACCCTTTTCTAACCTTCCTCTGTACTGGGCATACACACAATGTGCATGCATAAATAGAGGCAAAACACTCATACACATGAAATAAAAATAACATTAAGAAAATGATTTTAAATATTAAGAATGGTAAACACTACTTACTATATATTTATTTGACTGTGTCTGAAGCTTTGCACTGCAATCTAAGGAGCACATCAGTCATTACTCAGACAATTAATTGCCATCTTCTTGAGTAAGCTTGTGCTGCAGCATATATGCCTGTTGCACTTTAAATATTTCTAATTGGTGAGTAAGATAAATGAATTGGGTTTCATCAATCAACTGTCACTCTACCATCTTGGAATCACATTTTGTAGAAAACACAAACTATTGAAATCACATTTCCTTAAGACTCCCTTATCTTTATGGCTCTCTTTTCTAATTGAATAAAGTATCTTAGTCTGCTTAAATGAAGTGGTCTGGCTGAGGGTGAGAGTGACAATTTCCATTAACCTAGGAATTGGTGAAAGCTATTAACTCCTGCATTTGCAATTTCTTAATAACTCTCCTTTCAAAAAGCACTGCCATTCTTATTAATTATCACTCTACTATGGACAACAAGTTTGACGTGGCCTTTATAAATTGCATTTAGAGACCTGGCTAACTTACTAACACTCATGGCATCTATGCCCCCTGATGGAAAATCCAAAGGATGCCCCCTGTTTAAGTGACATAGCCTTCCTTCTCTTCCGTTGCTGCTGCTCTTTTGTACTAAGTTCTTCAATTTAGCATTTTGTAGGAAAACCAGATACAGAGATGGTGACATGCTGCATGACTTTAAATGCTTGTCAGAGTAAACTATTCATAAGAGCTGCTGCTGAATCAAGCAAAGCCTTCTCTTGCAGACCACAGGCATTATTGTCCATGGAGCTTGAAGAAGTGACAGAAAGGCAAGGAGAACCTTGAGAACAGAGAATCACGTGCTTTTCCTTCCCACCCCATTCAATTTTTATATCACAGAAAGAAATCCAGTATTTTAGTTTTGTATCCATTGTTCCATAGAAAGAGAAGACATGCTGCTTCTCGTTTCCTAGAATACTATTAATGAGGCTTTCTTTCGCTGCCTACAGTGCAAGTAATATAAGAAGAGCACACCAGAAAGCAACTTGACACGTAGTTGTGTTGACATAATGAGGCAATAACTTGCATAGCATTGCTAAAATAATTATTGGAGTATGAGGAGTGATCTACAGATCTAATGGAATATTTTGCATTTCACTCATTTGAATGAGTTGTTATCAATTCACCCTACATGAGGATAGAGCATGGATGTTGTATGATCTTTGGTGCTAGAGTCTCATTGATCTATCTTTGGGAACAATGAAATATTCTTCTGTTCATTCTTTCCACTAACACTAAGGAAAGATCATAGGAATGGTTTAACCAAATTCTCATACAATTAAATATAGAAATATAGTTCTATTGAACGTCATCTAACAGTCAGAGCCTTCTTTCTTGAATATTTATTAACTGTTCTTCTTGCATCTTTTGCAAGTGTCATTGACATTTTGAAGGACCCAGAGACCAGATCAACGCACCAGACAGTGAAAACACACAGTTCGTTCTAACCTACACAGAAAGTTTTTCTCTTAAATGATGGATTTCTGGAAATGGCAATAGTTTTATGAAAGATATGTGTCTCCCTACCCTTGAAATCTAAGCTATTTTGCTCATTCATAGAACTGGGCACAGTTCTCTGTTTACATTTCCACATTTCACAGACTAACATACTGTGAATTCTCAAGCTAAACTGTCTTGGCTAATGAATATACAGTACAGTGAAAAAGTATGATCCTTACCTTGGAAGGAAGAAACACAATTGTTAGTAATTTTTCTGTCACTATTTGCTTACCTATATGTGTGTATACATATTGGAATTATTCTTCAAAGTCAACACATTCAGAACTAGAGGCATTATGCCATGATGGAATCAAAATATTGCATTTTCCTAGACTATGTTTTAGTAATAGCCTTTTTGTGACATAGGTAGCATCCGTAATGGTCATTAAATATTCAAATAATTTCATAAATTCCCCCACAGGCTTAAGTGCAACAAACTCGGTGGCTAAACTTGTCTTTAAATCTTAATTTAATTATTTTCCTGAAGGAATTATGTGGGATGCCTGCAGGCAGTGCTTAGTAGTCATAAGTGTATGCTTGTATATAGATAAGAACTGTCATTTCTAGTATTCAGTGCTTCCCAGTGACTTCCCTACTTTTTTTAAAATGTATGTTTTGGAGTAAATGTGGATCTATTAAGACCCTAAATACTGCAAATATATGCATTTCCTAGAACACTCGATTACATGAAAACAGATTTTTTGAGTTGTGCCTATCTAAATTGTGGTCTTATGATTGCTGCCATCCCTTGACACTTGTAAAAGAATTACTTATCTTTGTAGTGCCATGGATTTCCACCCCTTCTCATAAACAAATGAAATCTTCAGCTCAAAGTTCAATGAATCAAGGTTAAATAAAATGAATTAATACTTCTAGTGGAATGAGTGTTAAGCAGAATGAAGTATTGATGACCTATTAGCAGTTGTAACTATCCTCTTTGAATTATTGACAGAATGTGACACTATAACCTCACAAACTGCAATCTATAAACAACTTAGAGAATATGACCTTTGGATTACTGTGGATCTTGTGAGGTTTTCACCTTTTTTCAAGCAGCTGCCCACAGTGTATTTCCTTGTAGGTTGCAGAAGGAGAGAGTGAATTTTTGTAGATCACGGGATGTTATTTAAACAGAGCTCAGCAATGCTCTATCCAGGCAGAAGTGATAGATAGTGAGTGGCAGAAATCTCCTCTGCCAGGGTGGAATTGTGAGACCTTTCCTCATTATTGATTTGTAGTCACTAAGTACAAAGAACTAATTAGTTGAAGTTGGTTGACTTAAGCACTTTTCTCCACTTTTGCAAGAGTCAGAGACTGAGAATTCATAAATGGGATGTAGGCGCTCTGTTATATCTTTGCTTGTCTTTCTGTTTTTGATTATTTTCCAAAAGGATATAGCTAAAAGTCTCAAATCTCAGGTCTTTTAATCTATTATCAATGGTAAAGTCATCTTTAATGCTGCTTTACATTATTGTGGCAGCACAGCAAGCAGATGTAAAATCACTTTACATATTTATTCTAATGTGCTAAATTTAGGCAACACTCATGGAAATGGTTCAGTCTATTGGCCCATCATTATTTCTGACTTGATGCTTTCACATCCTTTTCCGAGTTTAGGGCACATTTTTATTAGTTTTTTGTTGTTTTTGTTTTTGTTTTGTTTTAATGTCACCGTTGTATCCATAGTGAAACACACCCAGAATGTTGAAAATTGCCCTGGAGTCTTGAGAAAAGTTGTTTTACTGGTCCTTCTGTACTTGGGCAGTGTGGGTTTGGGCAATTCATCTAATGTTTCTGGGCTTCAACACCCTTCATGATAATTATCACACCATCTAATGCTTGAGGCAATACTATGTGGTGGACATTTCAACATGCTATCTTAGTTTATCCTCAGGATGAACTTATTAAATAAAAACAGACAATATTCTAAACTTCAGCATCAGGTTACTAAAGATTGCAGACGTTTTATCTTACAAAAGTGGCAGAGTTAAGATGCCAGGTTGGGATAGTAGGGTTTCAAAGTCAGGACATTGAAAATAGGGTATACAAATGTAACTTCTGGTAGAGTCAAGCTTGTGATACCAGTGAGTTTACTGGAGATGCTGTCTCTAAGTAGGAGGTAGCTTGCTGCAGCTCTTCAGCTGACTGTGTGACTTGGGGAAGGGGGAAAGCCCTATACTATTTGACCTTTGATATCATTTATTATGAGAAACAGAATTTTGTCTCACTATATTTAATTGATGGCAATTGATCCACTTTGTTTTGAAAACCTTTCCAGAACCAAGAGTATGATGAGCAAAATATTTAGGGCTATTGTGGTTTTTTGCTCATAGCATCTGATTCTTGATCTCCTGGCTCAAACTTTAATTCACTCTTCCTTAGTTTTCCCATGTTATCCAATTGGCCATCTTCTTTTCTGTCATATTTTAGTCTCTTTTTTTCATTTATACTTCTATCACTCTGTAAAGAAAGTCCAAAGTGCCCACTGCAAATAGATTGCTGATTGTCTTTTTTGCGCATTTGCTTTCACTATCAGAAGCTTAGTATGCTAACAATTGGCAAACTACAGCAAGAGGCCCAAACATAAACAAAATACTGTTTTTGAAAATGAGATTTTATTAGAATGTAAATGAGTGCTTATTTTCTGTATGTTGCTTTTGCAATAGAACTGAAGAATTGAAACACTTATGACAAACATTTAGTGGCCCATAAAGCTAAAATGTTTACTATCTGATCTTTTAAGGAAAAAGTTTGATAATACTTGCTAATTTTAGAAACATAAAATTAAGCTTTGGATTTCCACTTGTCATATTTATCATCCCCAAACTCAAAACTCACTAATTGTGCTTATTTGCCATACAAATCTACACAAAGATTTGTAAGGCTTTCTCAGCCTGGCATTACAGAACATTCAAACTAATCTTCCTCAGTCTTCCTATTCATTTTTTAAAGACAATACATTCACTAAGCTGGACTAAATGACAAATCCCAACTCCACCATACCAACAGCAGCTGTGACATTTAAGAATACAGTACCACTGTATAACACAATTCAGAACACATAAATATATGAGCTAAAATATTCAGTGGCCATTTATAATTTTAAATTAAACTTAGTATTAAAGAAAATAATTATCATGTGCCAAGGTTGATGGTAGAATTAATGTGTAAACAACCACATTTTTTCTCATATTCATTTGTATTTTAAAATATGAGTATCTTTTTATGCAATAATTTATTAGCAATATCCTGGAAAATTCTTTAACTAGATTTAAAACTAACTGGAAAAAATATTTATTTTTATCTTTATTTTACTGAAAACAATTTTATAATAGAAGGAAGTACATAGGCAATATTTAATAAAAATGATGTGCTCTAGACTTAACAAAAGCACATTACTGAATTTAAGGTAGGGTAGGAATCTAATCCATGGAAGTTGGGAAAGCTTCATGGAGGAGCTGACACTTGAGCTGACACTTGGGTGTTGAAATTTTAGAACATCCCATGGTTCAAAAACTTCATGATAGTTATAAGATTAGAAGGAAGTTAGAATTGCAGGACCTCAGGATTATAAGAAATGTTAACAGCTAGAAGTTTGAAGAAGAAATTTGTTATTAAGAAAGAAAGGAAGGAAGGAAGGAAGGAAGGAAGGAAGGAAGGAAGGAAGGAAGGAAAAGGAAAAGAAACGAATCCTGGAACCCTGGATTCTATACTTCACAGGGAGATAATCCTAGACTGTTTGTAAGCAGGAGAGTAACAATTAGATTGTACCTACATTGTAAATTCCAACGGGTCAGAAATAACATTACATGCATCTGTTTTTCTTCCATAGGGATTACCAGCTCTCTCTTGAACATAGTAAGCATTTAATAGATAGTTGTCTCTAGAGTAATTTCTTCCTGGGGCTGAAACATTTTTCCTTGACTGGTAGCCACCAGAATCTTGAGAATTTTTTTTCTTTGAGCCTGACAAAGTGCTGTTTGCAAGAAAGTTTAAAAGATAACCACAAATAACATCAAAGTGATGTGAAGTACCAGTCTCATGGGACTTGTAAGTCCCTGTCATCTTCATTCTAGTAGCTAGAAGTTTTGTTTGCAGCTTCAAGTAAAAGTTTGGCAAATTTAAAGCTACCCAAGGAAGAAATTTTATTATCACTTAAATCATTTAAGGTAACATTGGAAAATGCTGGTTCTTTAAACTCCTTGAGGGTGGTTTCTCCTGTTGATATTGTTTGGACAATGGGAAAAGGAATTATCTTTAAACTTTTCAATGTTGTCAGTAGAATGCAGGATTTGGCTCTTCTATTAGTCTAAAAATTGCCAGCTTGTAGTAATTGTCATCATCAAGGGTGATGGAAGGCTTCAGGCATCTCTAACATAAGATATCGAATTGTGTGTGTGTGTCATTGGAGGGTGAGAGGAAGAAACATTTTAGAATGTGTGCTCTGTAGACTTTTGTTCTTATGGGAACTTTTTTGTTTTCTTCTTTGACAAGACCTACTATGAAATTTCACCTAAGGAATTATTCATAGCTATTCCTTTGTCTGATATTATTATAAGACAGTCAAGGTCATTCCTTGATTCAGTTTCCCTCAGATATATTTTTAGCTGTTAGCAAGGTCTATGAATAACAGCTTCAACAGTCTTATTTTGGAGACCAACTACTTTGGGTTCTGGAATCTGAGGCTTATCCATACTGTTCAGTGTCTGGAGCCCTTAGGACTTACTCTGGATCTCTACTAATTCCCTTTAAGCTTCTACTGTCATTCTTTTCTCACTTGATGTCTACCCTCACTAACCTGTCCAGTATCAACATAGTCATTCTATTCCCATGACTAATATTGTTCCGCTGTGTAACCATTTCCTCCAAGCTAAACTTTTCTGTAACAGGGAAGGTCCTGAAACAAGATTTACAAGGCCCTTTCCCAAGGTAACATCAGCAGTAATGGCTATTAGGAATAGAGACTTTGCCACCAGTAGAGCTGCTTGCAAGCAAGTTGTACGAAGAGTTTCAGGCACACAGCTTTGTGACCTTTCACCTGTGTTTGGGTGAGCTTTTTTGGAAATACATCTGTGTGTAAGTCCTCCACACTACTGGTGTTCCTCTTCACACATACTCCAGTAAGTAACCTCAATAAACTCACTCTTTTAGTAAGTTAGGATGGGGGGAG
The DNA here is from genome assembly GCF_017639785.1 of Mesocricetus auratus. Taxonomy (NCBI): domain Eukaryota; kingdom Metazoa; phylum Chordata; class Mammalia; order Rodentia; family Cricetidae; genus Mesocricetus; species Mesocricetus auratus. Next base: position 10,894,187 of record NW_024429182.1, read on the forward strand.
TGGTTTCTTAGGCCAATCATTGTTGCCCTCTCTATCATATCTTCCCAGGAAAAAATTTATAACAGTTTCACATTTGTAGTCTCCTATGCATACTTCCGTGGGGAATCTTTCCTCTTTTTCCTGGCCCCTTGACTGAGTAACAATCGGTACAATTATACTGTCACAGTGAAACCTTTTCATATCCCAATTGATCAAATCTTTACATCATTTTCTATTCCTCGGCATTATGCTGTACTGATCAAAATACCAGGTATGATGACACAGGTGTTAGGGTTTATGAGGCAGAGTACTTTGGCAGGTCAGGACCAAGGTACTCCACAGAGATCACAACACACAACAGATTTCATTCAAGATACTTATTGGGGATGGGGTGGGATGAAAAGCCATCTTGGAGCAAGAACAAGTGAGATAGATGATAGAAAGATAGATAGAGACAGACAGACAGACAGACAGAACAAGAGTGATTCTTGATGATGCGACCTTTTAAAGGGTACATGTGTTGCATTTGGTGGCTGATAATGGCTGCTGGTGCTGAGTCCTTGAAGGCAGACTGGGAAAATGCCTGGTCTCTTCTAAGATTTAGGTGCTCATTTAACACTTTAGAGTAAAGGAGAGGGTCTCACACTCTGTAGCCTATCCTCTTCTATATACAAGTGAAATCTGTCATATAAGGACTTAACCTTTATCTTTATTGTACCTGTCTCCCTACCAGGCACTGCCATCCAATAATTCTGCCAACTGGTATCTTTTCCTTCCTTGTGACAGAGTGCTAAACAGTGATTTATTGCTTGAATACACATTGCCTTCATGGAAGTGATTTGTTTAAAACAACAGTAAAGAGCTAAATAAATTATTCATTCCATGCTAATTCTTCACTTTTATGTGCTGGAGTAAGCGTCAAAATAAGCAGCCTGTAGGGCATTTTATTTTTGCCACATTAATCTTGGGCAATTTAAAAGAAGGGGAAAAAAGGGAAGGGGAAAATGTAAAGAAGTCCTATTTCCAAAAAAATAGATTTCTTTGTCTCCTACAGCCTCTTGCAGAGGTAGAGTGTTTCTAGCAGATCTGCCTGCTTTATCTGCCCCCAGTCACTTTGTGAGCTGCTGGCTGGAGCCCCCCAACTGGGCACAAGGATCCCTGAGTGCTCCTGTTCAACAGGAAGAATCCTGCTGCTCCTCCTCACATGTTCCTTTCACTATGGCAAAGTCCCTGTCACTGGTCCAGGAAGCAAGTGAGTTCTTTCCTAGGAGATTTGCATTTCCAGGAGCAGACGGAATGTTGGGTTTGTACATTTCACCCATGTTGATTTAGAATTGAACGCTTACAAAGTATGAGAAGCAGTGGTGACGTTCTTCTGGGCTTCTGCAGGTGATTTCCAGGGCAGCACGGAGATGCCCTTCATTCCTCACCTCCCTTGGCCCTCCTTCCAGGAAGCCTTGTCCTCTGTCTTTGTTTCAGAGACCTAGGGGAGACATTCAATGCATGAAATCTCAAGTTAGCAGAGGAGCAAATAGACGGCTGGGCTGTGGATTCTCAGCAGGTTTAATACCTTTTTTTTTTTTCTAAAAATGCCTCCATAGTTTGTACTTGCTGATGGACACTGCAGGAGGTGGGTGTTCCCTGTCCCATCTACAGAGGTCACAGAGAATCCAATGCGGCGATATGCACCTATCAAGGTTTTACAACACATAACACAGCCCATTGTCTGCTTCTGCTTCTTCTAGATCAGAAGTCAAGAAAATCCAGGTTTAACTATGTACCACCTGATCCCCAAGCCCATTCACACGTCTCCATCTCTGTATTGAACCCCTAAACCCAGATTCATAGCTTATGGAGTGCAGCTAACGATAAGTTTGTGAGTAAAGTTCCTAGATTGCTGAAAGAACTTGAACTTCTTCTGACAGAGCCAAACTACTTTGGAAGAGCCCTACCCATATTTACCTGGGGACTGTTCCTTTCTCTTTATTTCCTTGGTGCTAAAGACTTGCACAGCCTCTAAATCATTCATGTTATGACTGTGCCCTAGGGCTCCACCTGGCTAGAATGTGTTAGGAGAGCAGGTGTTTATTTCATTTGCATTCCTGATACACTTAACAGAACAAAGGGTACAGTGTGGTCAGTGCCCCTGAGAAGTTAGATAGACAGAGAGGGCCAGGGGTTAAGATGAATCAAAAGGGAAAGAACAAAAGAGCAGAACAGAACGGAGCAGAACAAAGAGACACGCAGAGTTCAGCATTGCGTTGTTTGAAAACAAGGAGTATGCTTTGAAACTTTCAAGCTCTTGCCTTTCCCTCCTCAAAAAGACAACATAGCTTGACTGATACACATTTGAAGTTAGAGTCTAATTGTGGAATTTCTAATTCCACTTCTCCTGTGTTCTACCTAGCTAATCTTAGTGAAGAAAGGAGGGAGTGGAGGAGAAAGGAAGGAAATCTTGAGTAGCTGAGACATAGCAATATAGATCATAACTCAAAAAGTGTAAGATACAAAACTGAATAAATTGGTGATATAATTCAGGTAGTAAAGGGGATTTTAATATTTAATAAGAAATGATAACCGTTAAAAGAATTAACTAATATCTTAGCCAGGTTAACAGATCGGCCCTATTAAGGATAGGGAGGCTCTTCCCGACCACCATGCACACACTGTGACCTTCTCCCCATTTCATAGATGCGCAAACTTTGGCCTTCTCCCCATTACACAGAGCAGGAGAATTTGAGGACTTCATAGGACTCCGGGTTGAGATTTAATTCCACATCTGTACCTAATGTGCTTGCATTCAGCCATGGCTGTCCTTTCCTACAAGAAGAAACTCACTGAATGATTGATTGCAGTTCTCTGCAGTGACCTGGCCAACCTTCAGGAATCTTGGAGATTTGTGCATGAAAGCTAATACTCTTGAATTAAAGGACAGAGAAATCAATAAACCTTTGGATGGGATCATAGACATGTTTTACAACCACTTGTCCCTCACAAAAGAGATACACAACATTGAATTATCTGTGGCATCTAATCTTTGAATCAGTCTCAGTTTTCAAGAGGAAATCCTAGGCATTTGGAGTGCCATTCCTGAATCTGGAATCTGATGAAACAGCAATGGTCTTGTCTTGTGGTTAATGGACGTTTACTAATTCCACTCAACACTGGAGGCTGGCAGCAGCAAGGAATGGCTATGTAATTGGAACATGTTGTGAATGCCTGGAAAGTTCAGCACTGATAGAAAAGCCTTAGGCCTGTCAGACCATTAACAAACACTGACACTCAAGGGCAGGAGGGAGATATTTTAAGTTCACCTGTAGTAGAGACAGTAAAAGGGATTTTGGCCTGATACTGCTTTAAACATAAGGGTAGGATCCAGATTGTGTTTGACTCAGCTGTTTGTAAAATTTGAAACTTAGCATTAGCATGAAGTTCCAATCATTTGAAAAGATGGAGAAAAGTGGCAATACTTCATTTTTTAAAACTGGTGGCAGAGGCATTAAGGGTGACATTGAAGAAGGAAGTAGAGCTGTGGCCATTGTCCTCAGAGTATCCTGAAAACTGGTATTTCTAAAGACAGAGAGAAGTTAGATCATCATGGGAATTAAGGACTGGTTATATTCAGAGGGGACAAGGGGCTTATAGAGTTAAAGAAGACTCAGTGTTCATCAGGATGAATACTAAGAACTCTGAAGATTCAAGAAAGTCAAAGCATTTACTGCTCTTCTAGGAGGAAGAAGTCCCAGCGAGCACAGTGTAACCATGGAGAAAATGCAAGTCGGAAAAGGCATATTGACTTCATCAGTGCCATAGTGTTTACAGCCGAGTCTGGGCTCAAGTCCATGTTGCCTGATTCATAGCATAGGACTGCAAAAGGCTTAATGAGCATCAAATGGGAAATCCTGTCTGAAGGCGAATTTACAGTGGAGCTAATGATGTTTAAGATTCAGAGTCTCCACGGGCAAAGAGTTTTGGGATGGCTAGAGTTTGGGAGCTGCGGATTTATTCCAGGTGGGACGGGGAAGCTGCCTGCCATATGTTAATCCTCCTGATGGCTTTCCATAAAAGAATAATAGGAATTATTAAAGACCTATGATCACTTCTGGTCTAACTATTGTGGAAGTAAATATTCATTCCGGGAATTCATTATTTGTATCATTTTCTTCGTAGTCCTGAAATGTTATCCCTTGTGTCCCCAGAAAATCCCTTGTCTATGGCTGGTGATACATAGTGCTGTTGTAGGCCTATAAGTTTTCCCCCATTTCCTAAATCAGATCTGTCCCCAATCTTATACATATGAACCACTGATTTATGTACCAAATCAGTGTGTGTTATATGAAGATTATTCTTTACTTTTACATGTTCCTCATTCAGTAGCTGGATCTGTTAAAGATATGACCTACATCATTTGCCAAACATCATACTTAAGTAGTCTTTATAATCTTTAAAAAATTGTGACTTTTAAAATAATGAAAACAGGAGACAGCTTCCTGAACATAACACCAGTAGCACAGACAGTGAGATCAACAATTAATAAATGGGACCTCCTGAAACTTAGAAGCTAATGTAATGCAAAGGACACAGTCAATAATTCAAAAAGGCAGCCCACAGAATGGGAAAAAATATTCACTAACCCCACATCTGACAGAGGGCTGATCTCCAAAATTTACAAAGAACTCAAGAAGCAAGTCTCCAAAACACCAAAGGATCCAATTAAAAAGTGGGCTACAGAATTAAATAGAGATTTCTCAATAGAGGAGTCTAAAACGGCTGAGAGGCACTTGAGAAAGTGCTTAACATCCTTAGCCATCTGGGAAATACAAATCAACACAACTCTTACTCCTGTCAGAATGGCTAAAATCAAAAACACCAATGGCAGTTTATGCTGGAGAGAATGTGGAGAAAGGGGAACACTCATCCATTGCTGGTGAGAGTGCCAACTTTTTCAGCCACTTTGGAAATCAGTATGGAGATTCCTCAGAAAAATGGAAATAAACCTACCACAAGACCCAGCAACTCCACTCTTATGCATATACCCGAAAGATGCCCATTCATACAACAAGGATGTCTGCTCCACTATATTCATACCAGCATTATATGTAATAGCCAGAACTTGAAAGCAACTTAGATGTCCCTCAATCAAAGAGTGGATAGAGAAAATGTGGGACATTTACACAATGGAATACTATTCAGCAGAAAAAAACAATGGAATCCTGACATTTGCAGGCAAATGGATGGCACTAGAAGAAACCATCCTGAGTGAGGTAACCCAGTCACAAAAAGAGAAACATGGCATGTACTCTCTCATATATGGATTTTAGACATAGATCTGGGGAGTGCCAGCCTACAATCCCATTGCCAGAGAGTCTGGGAAACAGAACTTTCATTCAGTGGCTGATGGAAGCAGAGGCAGACTCCCATGGCTAAGCACTGAGCTGAACTCAAGAAATCCAGTGACAGAGAGGGAGGACTGATGAGCAAAGGGGTTAAGACTGGGCTGGTTTAACCCCCAGAAACAACTGACCTGATAAGAGTTAGCTCTTGAATCCCAGACTGATGCCTGGGAATCCAGCACGGGACTGATCAAGATCCCCTGAATGTGGGTGTCAGTGAGAAGACCTAGGTAATCTATTGAGCCTTGAGTAGTAGATCAGTATTTATCCTGGGTATACAAATGGACTTTGGGCTCCCATTCAACAATGAGAGATGCACTCTCACCCTGGACTCTTGGCGGAGGGTCTAGGGCCTGCCCTGAATGAAATGACAGACTATGGACACCCCTATGGAGGGCCTCACCCTACCTGGGGAAATGAGGGGATATTGGGGGGGTTGGTGGGAGTGCGTGGGAGGAGGGGAGGGAAAGGGAGAGGGGCCTGGAATTGACATGTGAAGCAACCTTGTTTCTAATTTAAATTTAAATTTAAAAATAAAATATAAAAAAATTAATAAATAAAATGGGTGCAAAAAATGCCAATTTTTATACTTACCATAACCTATGTCATTATAAAAGTTTAGAATCTTATATTTTTTTTCTGTGACTGGAGGATGAAGAATATTTTAGAATCCCTTCTGTTCTATGGGTGCTTTTTATTTTTAATACGCTGTCCTTGCATGTTAAAATGTTATCTGAGGGGCTGAGGAGATAGCTTCTCAATGAAGTACCTCATACTCTTGCAGAGGATTCAGACTTGGTACCAGTATCCACACGATGGATCCTCTGCTCTCTTTGGCCCCTATAGGAACTGCATAGACAAAGCACACGCGTGCGCGCATGCGCGCGCGCACACACACACACACACACACACACTCAGGTAAACACTCATATAGATGAAGTGATTTTGTTTAAATTTAGTTTCATGCCAGATTTTAACCTGAGAATTCTGTTTTAGAACAACTGTGTCCCATAATGCCATATGTACCCAGGAAAAGCAAACAAAACATCTATTGGTGCCATTGTTTGTTGAGTACTGTTGTAAGTGTATGCAATGTTTTCTACCTTTCTCACCTTCAGTTTTTCCCTTAAGAGAGGGAATGTCTGTGGTTTTATCTGGTTTGTCCAGTCTCTAATGATTTACTCTCGATGCTCTTTTATTTTTGCACTCTATGTCAAACAGAAGTACAAGAGAAGAGTAACATTATGTGTGTGTGTACATATATATTGACACAAATACATATGTATATATGATCCAGTATCATTTTCATTTTAATTCCAAGATCCTCATGCCACTCATATTCTGACACTTGTATCTTCACAATATGCATATATTTACTTACTTCTTGTACTATTTTTGAATGTTTTAGGATTGATACCTCAGAGTCTATTTCCTATGAGGGAATGCAATGCTCGGCCTTAAAGCAGCGAGGAGGAGCTTAGTCATGCCCTAACATAATGTGCCAAACTTAGTCAACTCCCCATGGGTGACCTTAGCTGTTGGAAGAAGTGGATAGGAGGTATGCTGGGAGGTGGGGGTGTGGGGGAAGAAGGGATGAGAGGGAGAACTTGGTTGAAACGTAAAATGAACTCAAAACAAATAAGAATGGACTCCTAAGAATCATGGGTAACAGTGTAAAACAGAGATGGGGAGGCAGAGATGGAAAGCTTTGCTTCATCCCGTGGTCTTAAATCTGTATGATAGGAAACACAGGAGCAGAGAGACCCTTCATCATTGACATGCAGTTTGCTGCCTAACAGTGTGTTTGCTTTGTGTATGAGTTACACAAGAAAGGGCTTAATGCGTAGACAATATGAAACTGACAGAGAAGGATTTAAGAAGCAGTAAATCTGTCTTTCTCGGGCCATTGCATCAGGAAGTTGGGAGGATGTATCCATTGCTCACATCCCTTCTGTCTTCTTCTATCAGCTCAAGTCTATACCCTTCTGACTTGAGCAACTAGCCTTCTTATCTCCGTGTGTCTCTGTCTCTCTTTCCCTGTAGACTTCTCAGAGAAAAAAGGACTCAAGAAATATTCTCTTATAGATAAGATGATCTGTGTTCTCTGGTTTGCCCCTATGTACCAAGTGATTTGAATTGTACAAAATGTATTCATTTCTTAAAGTTTCATAGAAATGCGTGTTGTATGTTGAGTATTATCTTCCCCTCACGTCAAGAACAAGAAGTAACTTAAAGGAGGATACTTTGAGTATTTTGTCTCTTCCCCTTTAAGCAGTAATGGAACAGGGGAACAAGGACAAGATGTGTAGTTTTTAGTTTAGGCTAGGATAGCCCACATACCTTTCAGTAATCACCGTATCCAGACAGCATGTTAACTAGTCTGCTTTTGTCTTTGTTCTTCAGACCAAATTATTTTTATGTCTTCAAGATTTGTCTTTGTATATCTTTGGCTATCTATTTTACATATTACTATCCTTGTGTACAGAAACCTTTTATAAAAAATGCATTTCCTCATATTGAGTGTAATTGTTTTATTTCAATGCATTTTCTAACTTTGTTCTTGTGGAAATATTTGGCTATTTTTGAAGGCAAATATCATCTGTTTTAGCATTTTCCTTATCTTGCCATAAGGCAGAGGATGCTACATATAATATCATTTGTGTCCAATGAGTCACAAAAAGAAGAAAGAAGAATATGAGACAGTTAACATTATTCTGTTTATATAATGTGGTTTGACATTATATATCATTATTCAATAGCAGAAGAAGATGAGGCGGAAGAAATGCAGTGCTTAGTTGCCATCAGATTATCTTTCCTGGTACTATAACATTAGCAGATTTTGGAGGGAAAATATGCTTTTGAGTCATTCCTCAATGTGGGTAACATCATTAACATTCTGTTTTGGAAGATTTCTTTCAAAAAGCAACTTAGGTCGGATTTGATAAACATGGATTTGCTTGCTGAGTATAAAAATCTTGTTTTAAGAGGAGGTTCCAATTGTCTATTATTGCCAATATTCTCCTGCTGGTCAGCAGGCTGGAGGGTGTGTGTGTGTGTGTCCTGAGAAGGGGCTGGTTTTTCTCATGTGGTACCATCTGGGTACCACAATAGCTGTTGGGCGTGGGACTATTGCCTTAAGTCTTAGCTGCAGATGGCCTCTAGTTCAACAGGAGAGCACATTCACGGAAAGGACACAGAAAATTAACTGCGAAGTGTCTGCGCGTCCCCCAAGGGCTATCCACATGCTGCAGCTTGATCTGTGTCCTGTGTTCATTCGGCTAGCTGCACATCCCCGTCTCCACAGCATCTCTGTGGGTTGTCTTGTCTTTTGAGTTCCCTGGAGGAGATGCAGTAGTTGTGCGACACACTTAATTTCAGAGTCATGCAGAAGATATTGTAGAGATAAGCATTACCCTACATTGTGTGGGGCCTACCACAAGCCATGAAGGTCATTTGGGGATTAAATAATTTTCAGAGGCAAAAAAGAAAATGTGGAGTGCTTTTTTGCATTCAATTCACTCTTTGTACTGATTTTTAGTTCTCTAACTGTGTTTGCATACGCTAGAATACTTTTTACTGAGTCCTTCAAGTGTGGTGTGTGTGTGTGTGTGTGTGTGTGTGTGTGTGTGTGTGTGTGTGTGTGTGTGTATCACAAGATTTATGTCCCCTTTGGGGCACCTTAATGCTGTTTAGCCATTATTGATCTCTATTCCTCTTGATGAGTTAAAAGATGTGTAATTACACATTCATTTGCATTTTCCAAGATAACGATAGCATAAAATAATCTCTTGGACTCTGCAAAGGAGTCTATGTACATTCACCATTGGGTGTCCTTGATCTGATGTCAGCCAAGTTCTCCAGAAAGATAAATGGAAATATTGATCTCTGAGGGGACTTAATTAGGGTTCCAAAATTTTAAAGATAAAATTATGTTTAAAATGACCCAAATCATTGGGGTTGCAGCTAAGTAATATGATATGTGCAAGGTTCTGGCTTTGATTCTCATGGGCAAAATCACACAGAGACACAAACAATAGTAAAATAAAACAAAAGACCCTAACATTCCATTATTGTCAAGTCAATAAAGATTTGAATCTTACACCTTTCTATTACAAGAAATACATTTTCTAGAACTGAGTAAAAGATGACACATGGAAATTAGATAGAAATTAGGACTACCTCGATATGTGACAATACATGGTTTTGGATAAATAATTTTGACAAAGCAGGCAGTGGGGGCATCTCAGTGCTTACCCCTTAACTGCACCAATGATCATACTTAGTGAACAGTTGCACACAGTGGTTAGTACTTTGAATGTCATCTGAAACCTGTTCCACAATTACGAGTTTGAATTTAGGTTCCTTAACTTCTCTAGGCCTTAGTTTTTCATGAAGAAGACGTGAGATGATTATTTAAAATATCACTGACACTGAAATTTGTATACACACAGAATAAACATTCAAGTTGATGATATTGATGAGAGAATTCAGTTTGGCATTCAAGAGAGTCATCAAAGATATCATCCTAGGTGTTACTCAGCAAGTAGCTACTCCTGATAATTTCTTTGTTGACAGAATCCACTTTATACCACAGAACTGTAACCTGAAACTACCTGCTGCTCATTTCTTGAGTCTTCATCACATCCATGGTTTGGGCTTGCAGCTTTATTTCCACCAGTAAAGGTAAAAGGAATTTGCTTGAAGGAAGTTGTGTGGAAGAGGTTTCCTTTCTCTAGTAACTTGGACCCTAAACGTCCCTCAAAGGCACATGGATGACAGGTTTGATCTCAGCCATTTTTTTTTGCTACAAAAGTGGCATAGCTTTAAGGGATGGGGGTTAGCTGAAAGAATGGTGGACCAAGGTTCTTGTCTCTAAAGGGAGTATTTGGATACTGATCCCTCCTTTCTCTTAACTTCCTGGTTGCCATGAGGTAAACAGCTTTGTTCCACTGTGTATTCACTGCCATGATAGTATTCCTTGCCACTGGCCTCACAGCAGTGAAACCAACTGACCATGGAATGAAACCTCTGGATCCACAGAACCAAATTTGTATGCATCACAGTAATCACTTGGGTCGTTTTTGTCAGAGTGATGGAAGTCTAGTAAAATCCATAGGTAAAAATCAGTAAAGCAATGAAAGGAAAATGTATCATGGAATACTAAAGGCCCTGATTTAATCGGCTGTGTGTGTGGTGAAATCTAAGAGTGAGGAAGTGCTGTGGCTGCCTGCAGATATATAAAAAAAGAGTACCCAGGGTTGGCCTTGTTGGAGAGGAGAGGTAATCATCACTTGAGTCTGATGTCATTGTCATGCTGTTACTTCTAAAACTGCACCAACTCTGGGCCTCTTTCTAGAACAAAAGTTTCTTTGGTTGGATTGTAGAGATCTGGCTCTTGTGTTTGAAATCCTCTTGGCTACTGTGACTAACTCTGAGCTCCAAAGCTAGTGTAATGATTCACAAACCCTTCCCCTTTACAGTAAAGAGTACATCTAAGCTATTGCTTAACGATCTTCAGGAGGAGCCAGAGCCCATCTCTCTGTTCCGACATTTTGTGCACACCTACACATCCTCTAAGCTAGGAAAACCTGAGTTCTCTGCCAAAACTCTTTGGACTTTGAAACCTCTGTGCTGCCACATTCAGACTCCTTTCCCTTGAAACACTGTGTCTGTAAACTTTCATCTGTGACCACATTCCCTGCGCTCAGGGAATGTCTCCTCTCCTGTAGGTTCACCATGGATGGCACCTCTCTTGATTGCTTTCTGAAAAGTGTGGGTCTGTCTTTCCCCCATGTCCCATTTTCAACTTTTTTTCTCTTTTGGTTTCCAGGTTGTGAGTCTCTAGCGACTGGTACCAACCCTCATTCCCCTCCTGCTTCTTCAAAGTGCAGTTTTTCTTTGTGCCTGGCTTTTAGCAAGCCTTACCAAGTGTTGATTGAGTTAAATGTGCAAACTTTTCAAGCTGAATGTTCTTTCTTCTGGACAAAGCTCTTATTTTCCTGGGATTACATAAGTTCCCATTCTTGAATTTCTTACCCCCTTAGGATTCAAAAATGATCAATGATATCATTAAATTTCTTTTCATTGTTTTATGCCCACAGTATTTTAATCAGGTCAGATTTTCAAAGGATTCAAAATTCCCAAAAAGAATGAAAATGTCTGAGTTGAAAAGTTGGATAAATACTTGCTGAACCAAAGACACAATCTGGAACATGCATATTTCAAAGGCAGGCAGCATGGTTATTTTGCTTCTTTTTACTAAATTTGGAGCACAAAGAATGTAACCCAAACCAGAACACCTATTTTTTATCTAACCGTTCAAACTCCCCAGATCCCTTGAGGCTCTTTATAGTTCTTCGTCCCTGTATTGGCTTTAGTCTTTCATCCACCCAAATGTTCTCTAGCAAGCTGCTAGAGTAAGCAGACAGCTAGCCTTTTTAGCTACATGGGGAGGAAACTTCTAAGCCCACTATAAAATGATGAGGAAGAGGGAGCTCACTAACTTCAGTCTTGTCCCAGCCTGCTGTCATCTTCAGATAGGCCTCTTCCTGCTCACCAAGAGACAGCAGTGTCCCTCCTCAGGAGACAGAGATTATGAGAGTTAAATTGGTTGAGCTCTGTAAGTTCTCAGGTGCCACAATTACAGAAACACCTGCCTGACCTAAATTATGTTGCTTTATAGACTAAGATCCTGCTATCATATGCATTTTTCAGATATTGGACTCCTTGGCATTGGGAAAGAGACTTTAGGATCTTGTGGTACAGACTGCACACTCTTTAGGAAACTGAGACAAGCTGTCTCTTGAGATTAGTTTCTATAGTTGGGTCCATACAGAGAGAAAGGAGAATACAGATTATCAGCATTTGCAAATATAAATAGGTGTATCCCCATTTTCTTTTCTGGTGATTTTGCTATTTTTTTAAATTTTACACAAATGTTATACTAGTTCTTTCAGAATGTAATGCAACTTATTTAGATCATATTTGCCATTTTATCTCCAACTCTTCCAAGATCCACCCCTCTTTTCCTACCTCTCCACCTTTGTCTTCTTTCCTCTCCACCCTTACCATCATGGCCAGCACATACTGCTCAGATATTTATAGATGTATGGCCTTCCACTGGCATGTAGTTGACTTAGTATGGGCTATAGTCTTACAGAAAACTGCCCCTCTCCCAGAAGCTAAATAAATTATTTGCTAGGGGTGAAACTTTATACTCATCTCCCCTGTCCGTGTTGAGATTTTGGTCTAGTTTAGATTTGACATATTTTGTGCATGTTGTCACAACAGGTGTGTGTTCACATGTTCAAGGGTCCTATTTTGTTTTGTTTTTCTCTTTATTCTTTAGGAGACAGATTTTCTTAACTAAGTATCCCATATATCCTTTGCCTTTGAGCTTTTATCTTTCTCTTCTGCATAGCTTTCTTTACTTTTTGCTTCATGACTATGACTTGCTGTGTAGCTGGGTGACTGGCCCCTGGTGTCCTTTTTCTTGTCTTGTTCCTCAGTCTTCTCTTCCCAGATTTCTCCTACTCTCTCTGCCTGCTTTCCCTGCCAATCCTTTCTCCTGCCTAGCTATTGGCCATTCGGGTCTTTTTTAGATCAATCAGGTGTTTTATACGGGCAAAATAATACAACTTCACAGAGTTAAGCAAATGCAACATAAAAGAATGCAATACATCTTTGAAGCATTGAGCAAATTTTCACAGCATAAACAAATGTAAGCCATCTTCAACTAACATTCCACAACAGTCCTACTATGTCCAAAAAACACTGTAGTCTTTCAGTTAAGAGCATCTCTGACAATTACACTGTTTCTACCCAATATTCTTCCACAATGACCCCAGAGTGTTATTATGAAGTTTGAGTGGAAGCTTGCCTGGGAGACCTTGGTAGATTCTATGGCAGGAGAGGGTGACCAAGGAGGAGGGACAAACATGACAGACAGATAGGGCTTAAGTGAGAAGTTTTATTAGAAAGGGGAGAAAAGGGGGAAGAAAACTGAAAAAAATAGAAAAGGGGTAAAGAAACACACACACATACAGAGAGACAGAGAGAGACAGAGAAAGAGAGAGAGAGAGAGAGAGAGAGAGAGAGAGAGAGAGAGAGAGAGAGAGAGAGAGCAGAAGAGAAGAGGGAGGCAGGAAAAGTCCTGTCTTCTGTCTACAACACCAGGGAAAGAGAGCAGAAAGAGAGCATAAGTGAGTGGAGGTCTTTCTTTTGAAGGGGTCATTTGCTCCTTGGCTGACCAGGGCACTGCCTTAGTGCATTCTGCCAATTGACCACCGGAGCAGGCCAGCACAATGCCTGAATCCTTACACAGAGCAGTTACAGGAGGGGATGTGGTTCGTATGTTCCACTTAAAGTTGAGCATTCCATAACTGGAGAAGGGGCAGAAAATAAGAGATGGAAGCATGTCCCCATTTTCTATGATTTCTGCAGATTATTAAGGTAATCAAGTTAGTGGCAAGCCAAATGCCCTGATAAATGCTTGGCATACTCATAGCATTCTACTTTCCTTCCAGTAGAGTTAAATTGCTTAATTTAGTGAATGACCAGGGAAAACTATTTCTTTCCTTAATAAAAGAAGCAGAAAATTCCAGTGCCGCTGTTTAGGAAGTGAACAGTGAATTTCATCCTTTGCTTTATAGCATTTCGACATTTACCAGTACTTGCCAGGCAGAATTGCTTTCCCAGGAAGGTTATCTGAGGGCTCCATACTTGGGGTTTTGTTTCTAAATTTTATTTTATGGTAACAATGAAGACATACTATCATATTCAAAGTTGCTATGTGGCTATTAATTTGCTAATGGAGACACTCCGTATTGACCAGCACTGTTTCCAGATTAATTAATTTTAAGCAAAGAGCACTGTTTTGGTACAAAAGGTTTTGAACTGGCTTTTCCTAATTTCCAGTGGGCCTGCCTGCACAGTCATGCATATACTGGTGTCTCTGTTTATATCTACAAAAGCTGTGATTTGTAATACAAAGCAAAAAAAGGTTGGATCTTTGAGGGAGTGAGCTGGCGTTTTTCAAAGTCCACAGTGACAATTTCTCACTTTTAGGCAAAAGCGTTAGTGGTCAGTGTTGATGGAATTATTCAATAAGGAGTATGGAAGGCTCTGGGCAAAGGGCTGCATTGGGGTCCCAACCTGACATTCACTCTACATTAAGCAGAAAACCTTTGCTCATCTCTTTAAAGGCATCATCTTTTCCCATATAGAATACTAAAGAATGGATCACTGACACACAATGGCTCAGTAGGTGGGCACTACATTTTCTTTAAGTATGAAGAATGTGAGGTTTTGTAAGACAAGAATGTGACCAAAAAAAAATCACAGCAAGAGACAGATTTCATGTGATAACAAGAGTTCTGAGACTGGATACTTCTGATATGCTACTGTAGAAAGTTCCAGATACAACTTCATTCTGAGGATGTAGATACTTTGTTAAGCAGAGGTTAGCAGCCCATATTTCTTTGGATTATTAGCATATATAGCTATTCGACCAGCCATAGCCATTCGAAGACATCCTGTGATTTGGCGTGGAACATAAGAAAGTAGTCATCAGGATTAGTATTTACTGTTTTAATTGGGGTTATTTCGGCACTCTGTACACTGAGATCAAGATATAAGTAGAAATAAGTAGAAAGCTTACGGACATCATTTCATATAGGTGTATGTTTGTCAAAATAACCTTAATAGGAGCTGTGGTGATAGTTCCACCAGTACTGATTGTTTAAGCCTGAGGACCCGTGTTTCGATTCCTAACACTCAAGGAAAAGTACAGGTATAATGACTGTAACCCAAACACATGGGAGCAGAGATAGGCACATCGCTGGAGGTCATTGTCCAGCCAGTCTAGCAGAATCAATAAGGTCCTGGTTTGCTAAGAGATCCTGTCTCAAAATATTTGGTGGAAAATGATAGAACAAGAAACCTAATGTTGCATATATTCAGGAAAAACTTCCCCTCTCCTGCACGCACACATCTGCATGACCACATGCATGTAACACACACACACACACACATGAAAATATCCTTGCCTTCAATGAATTTATAATTAAGCGTCATATACTTGAACTAATAAAATCTATGCAAGAAAATTATTTATGGAATGAAAACAAGTGATCCATTATATATTATTTTAGCAAATTTTGCCACAGTTATGTTGATTTCTTTCCCATCTGAAAATATACAAAGCTGTAGGATGAAGTTACTGGGATAGGCAGACAACTGGGTTTTCAACTTACCGTCTCTTTGGAGCAGTGATTTGGGCAGTGATCCCTTTCTTTTTTTTTTTTTTCTTTTTTCTTTTTTTTTTTTTCTTTTTTCTTTTCTTTTTTTTTTTTTTTTTTTTTTTTTGGTTTTTCGAGACAGGGTTTCTCTGTAGCTTTGTAGACCAGGCTGGCCTCGAACTCACAGAGATCCACCTGCCTCTGCTGGGATTAAAGGTGTGCGCCACCAACGCCCGGCGCGCCACCAATGTCTGGCAGTGATCCCTTTCACACTGGAGTATTTTGTTAAATAGCACCGCTAATTATAAGAGCAATAACTCACCAATATGCAATTGAACAAATTCTACATAGCATTGCATCACTTGACTGTCCAGGAGCGAGGTGGTGAGTATTGCATACACCCAAGAGGGAGAATGAAGGGAAGAGGAGACTTCAGATGATCGATTGAACGTATAACTCAAGGCTATAAGTTTGCCTTTCCCTCTCGCTCTGGTTCTAAAAGCAGGAAGGTTAGATTGGTTTGGACAGCTGTGCTGTGAAACATTGCGAAGGACGCCTCTCCTGCAGTATTGATAAACTGGTGGACCGTATCACTGGCATTTCAGTTTTACTAGCCCAGCAAGAGGACGCAGTGAAAAGATTTCCACCTTCATGCTTGCCTGCCCTGGGAAACTCTTAAACAATCACTATGTGTGTAGGCGGGCTGGCTCACACCATTTCACACTGGGTTAAAGGGTTCCTACTCCCAGGTACCTCCGAAGTCCCTTGTCACATGAATGGCAGCTATGGCCCGTGACCATCTGAACTCCATTATTTAGTTTACTGCTATGTTGTATCGTAAGAGCAACTACCTAGAAATATTTTCTGCCATACCCCATTTTCCTGGTGGGGGATTTACAGGCCTGTTTGGCAAAAATCATACTGATGTGGAGTCTCAACATCATTCTCTGTCTTCAAACAAACAGTCACCCTGCTGCTGCAGATCAGTGTTCCTGGGATGGCTGTGATTGAAATTCAGCACTTAGAGAGACTTAATTGGCACAGGGCTCTGTTAAGCATATGCCCCAACACAGGCATGCCATCTGACGTACCCATAGGGTGCCCTACCTTACACATGCTCATGTCTTGCTGAAGAAGGAAGATTTGAAGAGATGGTTGATGACAGCTTGTACTGTGGGTAGGGAGAGAGCAGCCTTAGAGGACAGGTCTGCAGGGATCTCTGTTGGTCTTCTTGGGAACACAGCTCTCCATTTCCTAGAAAGGAGTCCCAGTTGGCTTTCTGTGGAGTGCTAAGAATCACTGATGCTCCTGCCTCCTAAATGGGGCCCTGTGACGGTAACCTGGAATTTGGAAGGGCTTAGCATGCTTAGGCAGACATTGCCTCAGAATTCAAGGTTGGAACATTGTGTGCTTACTGTGGCTATAATTGATCCCAAGGCCTTGAGAGAAAATCCAGGACACTGATGAGAATGGTTTTCTGCTGAGTTGGAAACATTATAGCAGAGCCAAAAGCTGTAGGGATAGGCCTTGGATGCCAACCTGAACAGAACAATGAAGAGACCCAGAACATTCTTCTCACTTGTCGGAAGGCTGAGCAGACAGAAGAAGAGCAGTGGCTGGGTGCAGGTTTTGCCGCTCAGTGTGCATGGGTGCCCTGGGGTTTGGGGACTCCAGGATAACGGGTCGAGTCTACTAGAGGTTATAGGTATCAGTGGTGCTCTCCTTTCAATCTGCTGGAATGCCAAGCCTGTCAGGAATTCTGACAGCAAGGGTGGGGACCCTGAAGCTCCCCTTTCCTTCCGGAGAAGTTTTCTTTTTTTGTACTGTTTGGCTCATAGACTCCAAGCTTCACTGTTCTGTTTTTGTTCTTTTCTGGCATGAGGGGAAACTCTGGATGACTGATTAATGTTTCCTGTATTCTGAACAAATGAAGTAAATAGTTTGATTGCCTCTAAGTGAGGATGGAAACAGTTAACAAATGAAAAGGGCCTTGTCTGTGATACTAAGGGGAATTTGTTTGGGGTACATTCTTTACCAGAACCTGTTCCTATGAAGGTTTCTCCATACCCAACTTTATAAGTATGAGGGATGATGTGCCCCAGAATTGTCCTGTTACAGTGTATTTGCTTTGCTTTTCTGTGGTGTTGTTGCTCCTATTTGACTGTGTAGTCCGAAGAAAAAGTTAATCAAACTCACAAAGAAAGGGAAGGAGCTACTGCTGAAGACACTCATGTGAATTTATATGCAATTTGTACTTATGATCCATATTTATAAACAGTAATGTTTCCCAGAAGTTAGCATTTTGCTCTCTACGGCCACTGTCAGATGAGCACACTGAGGCTCAGGAATCAAGGATGGAGGACCATGTGACCCACCTATGGGAGCTGGGAACTGTCCTTGAAGATTTACTCAGTGGCTAACTTGAAGTATATATATTTGACGGTTTTACAAGCTTCCTGGAAAATACTAAGCCAAGTACATGGGCAAGACGTACATGGACAAAACAGGCATCAAGGGCTGTGAGGTGGCCCCGAGAAGTGTGGGCAGGGCATCGGGCTAGAGAAGATCAGTACCAGGCTGCCAGTCCTCCGCAGCAGCAAAGCGCTAACAATTCATTCAATTATGTTAAGCGCCCATTAAAGGAATCCTAAGCCCTCCCCTGGGCCATTTCAGTTCTAAGAGATTGTAATTGTTTGAGACTAACCATGATTTCTTCTTCTGCCTTCAGGTGATTCTCATTTTGACAAAGCTCTATGACTATAACCTTGGGAGCATCACTGAGAGCTCGCTTTGGAGGTATGTAGATAAATTAGGCCACTAATTACTGTGTTGTTTAAGCCTGGTGTCTGCTAGTGCTGTCTCTTGAAGTCTCATTACCTAGCGGGAAGGTTTCTGGTTAGGCGCATGCCTTCCTATCTTTTCATTCTCTTTCCTCTAGAAACGGGGTGGATGTTGTCTATGGGCAGTCAGGAGAAATGCCTTCTTCTCTTGGTCAATGAGACTGTTGTGTTCTGCTCTTCCTGATGCTAATGTATTTTGATTCTCATGATTCTCACTGATCTGGGAACTCATGAGAAGAAGGGGGACGGACTTCCTGTTGTAGAAGGCATTGATTACCTCAGCCTTTGTGTCTGACGGGCCAGCTTAGTTTCCCCTCAGGGGCAAGACTTTCACAGTTTGCTGTCCATGGTGCTACAGCTTCCTAGCAGCTCACATGGGCACACAGACACTTGTGTGTACATCTGCCTTTATCTCTGTGCTTCACGTTGTAATTCATACACATACAAATTGTGTGAGGAAAAAAAGTATTGTGTCAAATGAATAGATACTAATAATTTTGGAGTAGAATATCTCATGAACAAAGATGTTTTGTGAGTGCTATCAGTCTGAATTTAAAAAAAGACAAATCCTCAGTAACCCAATACAGTCTGTTTTATTGTTAATTTGGATTTTTTTTAAGTGTGACTTTTTCTTGTTGCTCTAAATCTTTGCTCTTTTCACCAGCCCATATTGGATGGCTATGACCACACCAGCCCATGGAATCCAGGAGAGCACTGCCTCTGAATGGTTACTCCTATCTCATCTGGTAACCCCAGAGAGAGGATGGAGCTTTGTGTACAGGCAGTGAAGGGGTGGCCAGGGGTAACACTCACCAGTGCACCTGAAGGCATGGGTGTTTTCGTTGGTGCCTGGATAATCATGCAGTTAATTACATTAAGCACCCAGCTCATTATTTAAATTCAAAATGGTCATGACTCGGTAAATCTGTGTCTCCGAATAGTTTTTTCTAGTGTATGTGCATTCATAAGAATAAAAGCCCACACAGTGCATCTGGAATAAACAGTGCAGACTGTATGTTAGACACTTAGGAGACATGCAACCTCGTCCTATAAAAACACAGGGCGCTAGCAGACAAAGGCCTACCTGCACTGTGGGGAATACACAGAAGACGGTGTTACTAGACCACTAAACTCCAGTGTCACTTTGTTCTCTTCTCTATGATGCCCCCTATTAAGAGTGTGTTTTCCAGTATTTGGGAGGGGGTTAAAGAAGTAAAAATATCACCTGCCATCACAGTGTTGGGGAGGAAGAAACAAGAGCATTTACAGTGCTTGGTAGCCACTTATACTAGTCAAATAAGTCAGCTCCAGAGACGGTGAAAAACTCTATTTAAAAAAAAAAAAAAGGTGGACCGATCCAGACCTCCTGAATGTGAGAGTCAGTGAGGAGGCCTGGGCTACCTATGGGGTCCTGAGCAGTGGATCAGTGTTTATCCCTTGAATACTAACAGACATCATGTGTCCATAACACAAAGAGGGATGCTCTCTCTGCCTGGACTCTTAGGGAAGTGCCTGGACCCTACCCTGAGTGAAATGATAGACTCTAGATATCCCCTATGTGGAAGGAATTTGCAATAGGGTGGGAGGCTGGGGAAGGATGGGGGGGTGCGGGAGGAGGGGAGGGGGAGGGAACTGGGATTGACATGTAAAACAAGCTATTTAAAATTAAGATAAAAATAAATAAGAAAAGAAAAAAAAAAGGTGGAGAGTGATCAAGGATGCATCCAGTAATTTGACAACTGTATTGTTCACAGAGCAGAAACACACATGTACATGTCCATCTCCTTCCACACACATGCATATACATAATCAAACACATGCACACACAAACTGATAATATATGTATAATATTATGTATGTATAAATGAGTAAGCTCTTTTAAGTACTGAGATTTTTATCAGCATATTTTTCTACTTCTGAAAAAATACTGAGCAACTGAGAAACATCCAACAACCAGATTCAAACCTTCAGTTTAGCCTTATTGTTTGAAAGTTCCACCAGTGGACTATGAAGAGTCAAGTGTCACATGCCCTCTGGGTATTAGAGTAGGTGGGGGCCAAGTGGCAGTTGACCTTGTACTGATGTCCTTAGGACTTAAAGCTCTTTGGATCTATGAGGCAGGGATGACAAGCTACTATTGTACCCAATTAATGAGATTTACTCCCTGTTCGGGCTGCCATCGATTGCACCTTAATCCTACACAAAGTTGCTGATTTTGTTTTGTGTTGTGTCATTGTTCACTCAGGGAGTCAAACTGAGAGGGAGGGGGTGATCTGACATAGAACAATTAGCTGCAACTGAATGCCAACTCTAACTGATAGTGGATTAAGCTTTGAGATTTGTAGGGGAAAGCTGGTTTTACCTTTTGAAACAAGATAAGCTTAAAGGCTGAGATAAGTAAAATGTCAAATCAAGATACTGTATCTCCAAGAAGAAATATATTCATCTTTCCCGTCTCTTGTCCAGGGTAATGAGCACTGTGTTGAGAGAGGCTTAGCTGGTGAGGAAGCCCTAGGCAGTTCTGAAGGAGATGCAAGAACACACAGCAGCAGTGGCCCTGTCAGACAGGTTGAGGGAGACTGGTCAAAATCAGTATCCCAAATCCCACCAGTGGATAGCAAGGTCTTTCCTCTTTCTGCTCAAGCAGCTCCATTGGGGCAGCAAAGAGTGCCTTGAGTCACACTGTTAACTTCCTGTTTGAAGACTATTTTTCCTACAAAACCCAGTTTTTACTCAGCTGTAGATAAGAGGCTATGAAATGGAAGTACACATTCTAAAAATGATGTGTGAAAATGTCCCTGAATGGGGATTTCCTGAATTCATACACAGCCAATGATGTGGTTTGTCTCTGTGCTTACTGCTGGGTACCACGACTGCCCTGAAGGCCTGCAGGCTGCCATCCCATACATGGTCTCCATCACTACCCTTGGCATCTGAGTTTTCTTACTTCTACTTCTCAGGCCATATCTATATCACATGGCAGTGGTTTTGGCTCCCACACTTTCACATTTACTTTATGAAGGTTAAATTGCTCATTTTCTAGATCAAGGAAGTAGTATGTGTTTGTTATAATGAACCATTCAATGCAGCAATGTCTGAATTCAACCTTTAATACTTGTTCATGTTCCACACAGGACCAGGTTTCTTGAGATTGGTGTTATTAACAGTTACCAATGATTTTTTTGTTCAATGTTTAAGGACCAATTTAAGTGCTAATTGATATTCTCCACTAGGAATAATTTTGTATGTATTTTCTTGTTTAAGAACACAGAGGTGTTCTATTTACTCAACTCTGGCAGCATCTTTTATGTCACTTGAGAATGAATCATGGGTATCTATAGACACTAATACATTTAAAAATGAGTCTGAGTTATAAGTGCCCAATATGTGGAATGCGCATATTGAATTAAACTAACTCAAGAAGTGCTTTCTGAGGAACAAGAAATGTTCTCTATGTGTTAATTCTTGAAGCAATCCTGTAAAATCAGGCCCTTTAGTGTCTTCAGTTTCCATAGAGAGAAGGGAAGCTTAGGGAAACTTAAGAGCTTGCTGGGTGACTGTGTGCTCACTCAGAGCTGGCTCTCCTCAATCTGTTGTCTTAATGTGCATGCACCTGGCTCTTTCTTACCTTTATGAAGTTTCTTTAGTCTCATTAGTCAATATTAGATATGGTGCATAGCACTTTAGAAATAGATTTGTAGATTTGTCCTTGTATTTTAATAGCTTCATCTCTGCAAAGTACCAAGGAGTACTAAGAATGCCATCATTATACTAAAACCTGCATTATAATGTAAGTAGTTATCTGATCTACATTCCAAGAAGGTTGGAATAAAATATTTAGAAGTAATAATTGAATGCAAATGTCTTTAGGGTCTGACTTGGTCTCAATACTTGTTTTCCCCAGTGTTTTTCTCTCAATACATTCTAATAAATATAATATAGTATACCTTCATGGTTTTTGATCTCGGGTTTTGTGGACTCATACAAAGATAATTCCCTCTTCTTTTTTAATGCTATGGTACATCATATGTCTTGGCCTTCTAACTATTGTCAGATGTTTGTTTACTTCATTCGGTTCAACAAACAACTGCCCACTTCTCTACATCAGGCACCATGCTCAGTAGTGAGTCAAATAAAATTACGTGTGAGAACGTTTTCCTTCCTCCCAGAAACTCATAATCTGTTGCAAAGCTGAAATTTTGTAGAAAGAAGTGTGGTAGGTGCAAGACAAAGTTGTGCACAAGATATTATGATGTTTGTCCCTTTCCACTCGAGGTTAGAAAAGCAGATAGTGGTCCCATATGATAGCTTATATAAAGTGGTTCACAGGCTCACGTGCTGAAGGATTGCTCCAACTAGTGGTGGTACTAAGAGGTGATTGCTTCATATGGACACTGGATTAACCCATGAATAGGTTAAAGCAGAATGCACTGTGAGGAGATGGTACCTGGTTGAGCACAGAAATCACTGATGACACGTCTTTGAAGGCTGTTATGTATTGTCCCTGTTATCTTCCCTCTCCCCCTGATTCCTGGGCACTGTAAAGAGAGAAGCTTCCTTTCACTGCATATTCTTTGCTGTGATGTCCCAAGAACAAGGAAAGCAGCTAAGCATGGACTCAAATATCTGAAACCAGGAGGCAAAGTGAATCATTCTGTTACATTTTTTATCTAGATATTTGTCAGAGAAATGATTTATGAAGAATGTCCTTATGTCTTAGTTTCCTTTCTGTTGCTCTCCAAAGAAAGAAAATGGCCCACAGTAAATATCAATGAATATTGTTTTTCTTGGAAACAATATATTAAGAAATGACTCAGATGAAGAGCTGTTAGAAGAGTGTCAGTGAGTTGTCTTTAGGGGTGTGAACCCTAAAAGATCAACCATGCTATTGTGGAAGGCCCCACATTTATGTGGAACAGGACACACAATTGATCTGAGTGGGTTATTAAATGTAAAAAGCTCTTGGGAAGTGGGATGGAGGGAGGATCTGGAAAGAGTTAGGGGAAGTAGTAGGGGTGTGATAAATGATGTAATCATATGATGTATATCATATGAACTCACAGAGCCAGTGACAGTAACCACAAGGACCTGCACAGGTTGAAGCCAGAGAAAAATTACAGAACTGGGAAGGGGAAGTGAACACAAAATTCTAAAACTAACAGAGAAGCTATTTGCAATAGACACCAGTTGGAAAGTAAAATTAAGTTTTCTCCAGTGGAGTGCCACTTGGTACATCAGCCATCCACCAGGAGTGTCACTCAGTATATTCGCCTCACACCAGGGCAGGCTCCATGTCACCAACACAAAACAGACTCTATTCCTGTTATGTGCATTTTGTTTTGTCTTGTTGGGTTTTTGTCTGTTCATTTGCTTGTTTTGTTTGTTTTGGTAAAGAGAACACTGAAATGCTGAGTCTGGACTCGGTATATAACCTTGTACTTTTTGGTGATTGGCACTGTAATAAGTTCTCCATTTTTCCTTTTAGCAAGTAATAGATAAGATACACAGCCAGGCACACAGCATCCTGATGAGTTAATAACTTTATCAATGGAAGTCAAGGAAGCATGTGCAGAATATTATGGTACAGGAAGCAAAGCAGCTGGTATTCTGATGTCAAGCGCAGCTATAGACTCAGGAAATGTACAGGGCATTAGTTTTCCTTTTCTATGTCACTCCTGTGCAATAGTTTTCACAATGTCTGGTTAAATTTTAAGCCCACAGAGTCATTGAGATCTAGATTATCACCCTCCATCCCTTGATAGTACATGAGCATGCATCCTCATAGGTCCTCAGAGGCTTTTCCCCTCATTCCATGATCCCTTTGTCCAGTTAAGTCAAATTGTGAGCATATATATACATATACATACATATATACATATATACAGAGGGGAGGGAGGGAAGGAGGGAGAACCACATAGGATGTCAAGAGTGTTGCTGTATGACTTATTAACCTGTAGGAAATTGAGAATACCAACTTATTGTTAAAAGACTCAGAGCACTAAGAGTAAGTCCTCTATTCTATCTACCATAACTTTTAGTTGCCTTCATCTTCTGTAAGTCACAGTCTGTAATGAGCCTGTTTATTATTTTCTGTTGCCTGATGATACCATTAAAGTGTTTCCTGGTGCAAGAGATGTTCTTTGTCACCTCTGGGAGCCTAGAAAAGTGATTACCAAATAGAATTTCAAGTGAGATTTAACAAATTAATTGAATATACGAATAAATGCATACCTAGATTCATGCTGAATGATATTACCCAGATGTGAATAATCTAACCATTTTCTTTCCACAGTCTGATGGGCAAGACTGAGAGCTAACAAGAAGTTCTTTAAATGTCAATAACAATGACTAATAATGATAATATTAACTAGCATTAATTGATGCATACTGGTGTTCTAGCAGGAGAGGGAAAATTTCCAGAGAACAAATAAACTTTATCACGCAGAGGGAGTAAGGACAGCCTGAAAAAGATTTATGTGGAATTCTTGAGTACATATTGAATTCTAGACACCTTTAGGTGCTGGTAGCATAGTGTATAGAGAAAACCATACTATACTCACATTTTAGTTCTGCAAAATTGGTTTGTTTAAATACTTCTCTAGTATGTATCCTAAAATGTATCTCAGAGACAGAAATACATTTTTGAAAAGTTAGATACAAGGGAGAGGATGAAATAAATTGGACAGTCTGGATGTGAATCTAAGCCCTGTTGACTTACTTGTTTTAAGGACATGGGGAATTTATTTAGATCCCCTTTCTTTGTTTTCTCGTCAGAAGCTGTGTTTTTGCCTCACAGGATTCTGGTTGCACTGCGGTAAGCGTGTATCTCCTACTCAACACACAATAAACAATGGAAAGGGTCAGGCAAAGATGAGGGCTTTAATACTTGCTTGGTCATTGCTTGTAATGGTTTTCCCCCTATACGATTTGCATAATAAATGATGCTGCTAGCCATGTCTGGCGATTTGAATGAGAATTGTCCCATAGGTTCACGTTTTTGAATGTCTGTTTCAAAGTTGGATGGAACTCTTTGGGTAGGGTTAGAGGATGTGACCTTGTTAGCAGAGACATGTCACTGGGCTTGGGCTTTGGGGCTTCAAAAGTCCATTCCGTTCCTAGTTAGCTGCGGCTTTCTCTGTCTTGCGACTGTGGATCAGAATGTAAAATTTCAGCAACTGCTCCAGTGCTATGCTGCAGTGCTATGCTATACCAAGTAAATATTAAAGCCCTCACTTTTGTCTGATTCTTTCTATTGTTTGTTGTGTGTTGATAGGAGATACATGCTTACCACAGTGCAAACAGAATCCGATAAGACAAAAAGCACAGTTTCTGATGAGGAAACAAAGAAAGGGAATTTTCCCTGCCATGATCATGAACTCGAACCCTCCAGAGTCATGAACCCCAATAAACATTGGGTTTTTTTTGTTTGTTTGTTAGTTGTTTGTATGTGTCCTTGGCCCAAGAGTCTTATTATGACACTGAAGTAACTAAGAGTTTTGTTAATTCTTAACTCTCGTGAAAGTGCTATCAACATATGTATTTAACTCATCCTCAAAAGAACTCAGAAGATTGGCTCTAGCCTTATACTATTCCCATATATGTGGAAACTGGTGCACAGAGAAATAACTAGCATAGGGTCGTCAGGAGGTTGAGCAGTAGAACCTGAGTTAGCCAGACTAGCTCCAGAGCCCAGGCTCTGAACTCACAAGAACCATCTCTTGTAGCTCTCCCTAATTACAGACAATGAACTACTGGTTATATGTGAACTCATTCTTGTTCCACATCTAATTTTCTTTAGAATATTATTTCCTGGACATGTCCTACCCTTGTGGAGAGTTGGGAAGTTGTGTATTACCTCATTCACCATTGTATCCTAGCACAGGCACTATTCTATTTTATAGCAGATAATCAGCATTTGAATGAATTTATTGGGGAAATTTTTTGTTGAAAATTATTTTTGTCATGTGTGGAGTTAATTAACTGATATAAAACTTGCACCATTCTATATATCATGGGAAATCAAGGTTTACAGAGATTCATTTATTCAAATGTCAGGTTGTTTTAATTTATTGTCAGTGCACATGTGAAAAGGTGACAGATATTAATTTAATCTCAGCATGTAATTGATGCTGTCATGCTGTGTGGCCACACATATACCCCCATGAGTGCTGGAAACTAATACAATGTGAAGGGAAGTCAAGTGTACTCAACTAGCATTCAAGGGTTGTTTAAACACACATGTAACAAATATGCCTTGGTTTCTTTTCCCAACTACTCCATGCTGTACTCTCACCTGAGAATTACCCTGCAGGAAGGCGACAATACAACACAGTTGTAGAAAGTGTTTGAACAGTCAGGTCAGCAATGAAGCCTGCATGCAGGGGGGTGGGGGCTGGGCTGTGTGTATCACAGGACAACAGGGATAAAGGCTGAGAACTTTAGAAAACCCCTTTTCTTATTTCAGGTGAAGTTTCTGATAGACTGTTCAACCATAAATCATGCGGAGCACTTTCAGCTCTGTTCTCCTCTTTCCAGAGAGAAGTGGTTCTCTGAAGAGTTATTCCTCAGCACGACTTTCTGTCTTTCTCCTGCTGGGATGTGTTAGCAAGGTCTTCACCTTTGGTTTATTGGCTTCAAACAATCTGTGATTGCATGGGATTATGACTTCTTAGCTTGCAGAAGAAGGAGATGCAATCAATTCATGAAAGGCACGGGGCTATTTTTTTCTATAAAAATGTGTATTTATTTCTGCCCACATTTTTAGGGAGCAAGACTTGAAAGAGCTTCTGAAAAGAATTTATCTTTGAAAGTCCTGCTTCATCACACTTTCAAATGCAGGCGCTGAGCCGAGCATATGTGAGCTCTGCTTTAACTCTTTACAGTTAGCCAAAGGTAAGATGACATCACAAAATTCTATCATGTCACATCCAACTCTTAGCCAGAGCAACTGGGAAGGTTGTATTCATTATTTGGTTCCAAACACATATCCTTCGAATTGACAACATGCTTGTATTAACTATGATTTGGGATGGAGAATAAAATAAAGTATTTTTTCATCGGGACAAGGGATTTATTTTTCTGGAAACATTTAGAAAATTCCTGGTATTTATTGTCATTTGAAGTTTGCTTACTTAATTTTCCACCATTTCTCAATTTCCTGCATCATCCCTGCTCACTTTTTTACAACACTGTTCCAGTTGGAAATCTGTTCCTTGTGATCTCAAAAAAACAAAACAAAACAAAAGAATTCAAACTGTCTTTTTCTTTCTAAATTGCATGGGGTTATTTTCTATTTAGGATTTCAGAAAGTATAGACATGCTACATACGACTTCTGTCAGGCAGCAGTGGGCCATGGCAGCCTTGGAAATTGTAATTTGCTGACAGTGTACCTGTGGCTGCTGCTGCTGGCTTCTGTGGGCTGCTTTTTGCCATCTCTCCAGAGACTACAGTCTGGTGCTGTGCATCTGAGGTTACATAAGAACACATGAACTCTGCTTGTCATTGCTACTTTGTGTTGGGGTTCTAGTATTTGCAGAGATTGTAGAGTCTTAGCCCCAAATGGCTCCCTTGATATTTGTTCTTGGAGCAGTTGAAACAAGGATAACATTCTCCTTCAGTTATTCACCAGAAAGCATGTGAGGTTGGGGTTGGGGTGATGAAGTCAGCTCTGTCCTGAAGTCTAGGCAGTAGGAAACATCAGAGGCAGCTGCTTTTATAACAATGCTGATGCTCCCCTCAGTCCTCATCAACATGAGGGGTCCAGGTCCTTGAGGTCAGATGACTATTTATTACACAGGTTCCTCGGGTCTTCTAGATACAACTCTGTGGGAAATACTGAGATTGAAAATCGAGGACATTTCTCATATAAAACCACTGTAGCATCGGGAGGGTCAAGGTACAGTCAGCGAAGTAATTGTAAATGTCAAGATGTGGGTTAGATCTGGAATGAACCTGCATAGACCAGAGCAGAAAGATCCTGGTCCTCATCCCTGAACAGCCAGGGCCAGCTTTCTTCATTTAGTTGAAGATATCTATCACTCCCTAGTTCCTGGCATGCCAGAAACAATGCTACCTAGAAGATTCCATATGAAGTCTTTTTTTTTTCTTTTGAAACAGGAAGGTTTAATGCAGAACCTTGTGTATATAACATAGGCAATCTACCCCTGAACTGTCCCTTAGCCCTTCCTTTTGCTGTTTCCAGTCTTATTTTTTGATTATTTAGTATTTAACATTTTAAAAATGTATTTGATACACCTTCTTCCTAAATTGACAAGGATCGTCTTGAAGTCATTCCGTAGCCCAACAAGTCTTATCCTCCTACCTTGTCTCCTGAGTGACTAAGACTTCAGGCCTTCACCATCAGACATGATTTCCTTATGGATTCTTTGTATGACAAAAATAGATTGAGGTCGTCATTTAATCTAATCAAACCTTGATTATTATTTTCATTTTGGGAACATCTTTTTTCCTTGTCTAACAAATGGGTTTGCTGAGAATTCAGCTTATTCGGCAAGAGAGATACAACATGATGCTTATTTAAGATTTGATGGAACTTACATGTATTTGGCTAGACGATTAATTTAGCAAAACTGTGTGGTCACAAAGAATGCTTGGTGAATGATTTTTGTGTGATATAGTTTCCTACTGACTCTGAGAAGTCTATTTTAGTTTCCCATGATGCTTTTAGCACTGAGTCTTATGTCATATTCAGTGAACATTTTGATGCGTTTTCCCAAGAGAATGAAGATACAGCTCTCCTATGGGGCTTGTGTTTAAATTCTTTCACAAAGGCATATCTGATATATGAAGGGAATCAGTGTTTAGGAAATCTCTGAACCAGACCTAGACTTTCAGCTTCCTTTTGCTCATGAAGACGTTTGTTTTGCTCTATGAGAAAATATACTCCCAGCTTCATTTGAATAGCAGGAGCTTATTAAATGTGACCATTCTCCATTTCTGCTATGCTCCATGGGGTCTTCTTTTCATGATCCCAGTTTTAGTTACTTGCCTCCTTGCTGTGACACAATACCCAACAAAAGCAACTTGATTTTATGGCTCAGACATTTTCAGAGTATAGGCCATCGTGGCATGAAAGTCATGGTGGCAAGAGACTGGGGTGACTGGTCACACTGTATCTGCAATCAAGTAGTGGAGAGCAATGGCTGCTGAACTCAGCTTCTTTTCTGCTTTGCGTTTAATCTGGTCCCCTACCTATGAATTGTCACTGCTCATATTTACGTTCTCTCTGTCCTTTTCAGTTAATTGAATCAAGAAACCTCTCACAGAAGTACCTATTCCCTGTAGGCTTATTTTACAGTCTGTCAAATTTATAATCAGGGTTAAACTTCACAGTGCCCAAAGACATGTGTGTCTACCCATTATGAAACTGACTGAGTTAAAGAAAAAAGTTGCCCTGTCACTTTCTAACAAATCCAAGCTCCTGACTTGACTTGAGCGCCCCTTTTCTATGTTTAATCTCAGATTTCTATGGTTTGTTTCACACATGAATCTAGTAAAATGAGTGAGCAACTACTCTGTTGCTTTGCCTTAGAAAATCATGTAACTGAATGCTCATGAGATTCCTATTGGGACCCAGGTGGTAACAAGAAGTCAAAATCTGTGGAAAGCTATGTGCCAAATGCAAAACACAGTGTCGGCTCGAAGCCAAGTCAAAGATTGGAGCAGGAGCGAGTGTGATTTTCGGCAATGAATCAGTATTCAAGTGCAGTTATCTCTATACCCTGCTGCAAAGATCACTTTGCAGCTTTTCAGGTGGTAGGAAATAATGGCTGGCATTCAGATACACTCTCGTCTGATGGCAATAAGGGACGTTTATTCAAAAGAATTGAGTTTACAGGCTGATAGTTCTTCAGTTTAATTTTTACATTTCAAAGTAGGTTGCAGAAAGGTTAGAAATTGGAAATGGAAATTGCTTTACCCACTTGAGTTTCCTGCATACTTTTGCAAATAAAATCTAAACAGTAGGCTTCCTGAAATGATCACTACTCTGATGAATCCTTTGAAATAACATAATCTGTGAATACCAAGGATGTGTGAGAATAACTGGAGATCCAATCTTAATACTACACCTACTTGCCTAACCTAAGGAAAATTGTACTTGACCAGTGGTTTTCAACCTCCCTAATGCTGTGATAGTTTAATACAGTTCCTCATGTTGTAGTGACTTCCAAACCTTAAAAGTATTTTTATTGCACAGCTATAACCGTAATTTTGCTACAGTTATAAATCATAATGCAAATATTCAGCATATCTGATATGTGACTTCAAAGAGGTTTAGACTCATATGTTGAGAACCACTGTACCAGATGAACACAGATTAGACAAACTTTCAACCTAGCTCCAACATTACAAATTTTTAATTGTTGCCCAGTGGTCTGCCTATGTTTTTTAAAATCACAGATGACCTGGGATATATTGTAGTGCCAATGAAAAGAGCATGAGTTTTCCTACTTCTTTGGGATTTTCCCATTACATGCATCCACCATGATATATTAAGAGATGAATGAAGGCATACTGAGGCAGATAAACTGACTCATGTGGCTTTGCAGGTCAAAGAATGGTCTTTCTGAATCAGCAGATTGGTGAACAGTAGAGTTGCCTCCATTAAGTAAGCTTAACTCTTTGAACCATGGATTCCAAATAATATACTGGAAATAGTAATTTCACCATTCAGGTGATAGTTGTTAAAATGTGTTAGAAACGTGATAATTTATTCAAGATAGAAACAACCAAAATGTGGGACCTCTGCTTGTAGAGGAAAAGAAGAGTAAACACCAGATGCCATTCTCTGAAAAACCCCTAGGAGCCTTGGTTTCACTTGTAAATAGACATCACAGAAATTCTTCTGTCACTTCGATCTGTCCCATAGCTCTGGTAGGTGTGTGGGCCAACATGCTGAAAGTTGTAAATGCAGTCCCAGATATTTGTTCTCATCAGAAGGACAGACAATGAATATGTATGCTGGTAGTATATTCTACTGTAGCTAGAGTGGGGCCCATCAATGTCTGTTTTATAGTCTGTGTAGACCACTGGAAATTAGAGTCCTTGGAGGTGTTTAAGTTGCAGTTTCTATGAGTGAAATCAGAGTAAAAAGCAGTGCTAATCACATGGTGCTACTCAATAACTTGCTGGAATGAGTCAACACATTAGTAAATAACCAATTTTTACCCTATCTGCTCATCTATTGATCATATACATGCCCGATAGCAGGCTAAAGACATTTTATACTCAGTGGATTTCCATCCTGGATACAATAGAACCACCTGGGTATCAGTTTTAAACTATGTGTATGTGTGGTCCTACCCAGAACTAACCAAATCAGATCTTTTAGACTGAGCCCAATGATACAGATACTTTACAAGCAACACTTGTGATTTTAATATGCAAAAGACACAGAAAAACCAGTAAACACTTACCCAGTGTTTTCCTGGAGTTTGCCCACTGTTTTCCTGAAGTTTTCTTATCTTAGTTGCTCACCAATGTTGATGATTATTTGCATCCAGACTTCCAAGTTCCCATGAACATGTTCTTCCTTATTGCTATTTTTTATGGCTAAGACATTCTACATTAACAAGGATATCAATTTATTACCTCTAATAAGAGTATAATTTATTTTGCATCTCCTCCTAAAATACAAATATGTTGTCTATGTGAATCATAAACTAAGATTCCTTTATGGGAACAGAAAACAATTGTATAAATGAGGATAAATAAAAATTATTAATTATAAAGATTCCAGAAGCTCCAATTTAGACAGTTTCAGAAACAACTCTTTGTGATCAGGACATGGCATCTGATCCATGGATCCACCATGATCCATAGAGAATATGGAAGACACTTATTTTGTCTGTTTGTAGACAGTGACCTTAGCGAAAGTGTGGTCTGGATCCCTTGGAATGGTGTTGTTTTATTTTTCTTACATTGTTATTATATCCATTGCTCTTTAGTCCCCCAGTCTCACTAAGGAGCTACTTTTTCAGAGGAAATAGCCCTTGTGGTTAGGGAGTGGACAGACACACATGTAGTGAGAGCCAGGGAGAAAGCTAACTATCAGTCTAAAGCAAGGGCATGTGCCTTTGCTTTGTCACCAGTGACAAAGCTCAACAGCAACTAAAGAATCTAGTAATATGCTGGGGTGGCAGTAGTGCTGCAGGGTACTCAAGGTGGGGGGTTTAGATGCGAAATGCATGACATCAGCAGACAGAAGTGAATTTGCTTCACTTAACACAGTGCTTTCTCAGTCTGTCATCTCTATCTATCATCGGTCTGTCTGTCTGTCTGTCTATCTATGTATCTACCTATCTATCATATATATATATACCTATCTATCATCTATCTATAATCTATCTACCTACCTATCATTTATCTATCTATCTATCTATCATCTGTCTATCTATGTATCATCTATCTATCTATCATCTAATTATCTATCATCTATATATCTACTTATCTACCTCTTATCTGTTATCTGTCTATCTCATTATTTATTTCTTCCCTTCTCCCCTCTATTTCTTTCTCTTCTTTTTTTTAAACCTTGGGGAGTTCTCTCCAGATATTTCAAAGAATATCATAAAGTTTTCAAAATAATTTATCAGTAATCTGATAGTATGCCTTTATCAGTGAGGATAAAGGTAGATGAAATTTCCTGCTCTATAAATCAGCGACCTGATGGCTGCTGATCTGTTTGACACATCATTTCAGTGTGAGATTTCTCCTAGTGTGTAACTAGCACAGATAGCAAGCCCTGTGCTTTTCAGAGACTGCTGGAAACAGGAGGTCTTGTGAGCATCCCTGTGGCTTGGGAAGAGTCTAACCCCTCCCCATTCTTTCCTATCTTACTGACAAATAGGGCTAGAAGTTGTGGTGCATTTATCTTCTGTCAACTGCCACTTTGTCTTCTCGAACTTACCTTAGGTTCTAGAACTGATTTTAAAGTAATGGACGTTAGTTGATAAATAGGATGGCAAACAGAAGAAAACTACCAGTTAGGATCCCATTTTTGATGGACTGTGCTGTCTACGAATAATTTTCTGGGGTAGAGTACGATATACACACTTCCACAAAATGCCTTATCCTTATTCAGCCAAAATCATTCTTGAAAGTTTCCATTATTTACAATGTGCGATCCATGAAAACAGCAGGAGTCTGTCCCATGATGATCGTTCTGAACAGGTTCAGGAGTTGACAACATGTAAATATCCATATTTGTGTATTTGGGAAGATTCCCAGCCTTTAGAGAAAGATCTTTGCACTGGAGTCCAGTATGGTAAAGCAGAGTTTTCTGCCTGCATTACCAAGTACTTCCCCTCCATCTTTCCATACTCTTTTCGGTGCATACTGAGACCCTGCTCTTGCAGCTGCTTTCCTCTCCATCATACTGAAGATATTTCATTGCCTTCCTGTCTTGTCATTCCTGCAAACCCCATGATGGTAAGACAAGGTTGCTTTGTATGTCCCTAGTCTTGTGGAGTTCCTGGCACATTGGGTAGGCTCATTAAAATTAATTAAAAGAAACACGGAATCAGTGAATAAATAAGGAGCTGAAGACATACTTCTAGAATTTTCTAAATGGGATCTAAATAACCCGCTTACATATTATTGACTCAGGAAGTTCTGCCAAATGAATAAATGAAGAACAAGGACTTTCACAGATATTTTCAACATTAAGGAAGGAGAGGTCCTGGGTTTGTGCCCCAGGATCTCATTCTAGACTTGTGTACATGTTGTATTCATGCAATTTCTGCATCAACACAGCTCAACCCTGATTCTACAACAGCTGCACCTTAGAAAGTTCTAATTGCAAATGGCATTGAGGTCTGCTGAAATGATCTCCTTTCTGAAAAGCAGACTCATTCCCTTCTAGCTTGAGAAGGCTTTTGAACACATGTGACTTCAGCAGAACACTATGCTTCCTAAACTTTTGACAGAAATTTTACTAGAAGACTTATTTGACTGGCTGTGTGATTAAACAAACACCGTTCCTAAGCGTCTCAGTGCCTTCCCAGATTTTAGTAAGGAAGAAATAAAGTAAACTATGAAACACGATGTACCCATCTCAAACACATGAATCTGTAAAAGGCTTTATGTAATGAAAAGACAATTGGTTATGATGAGATCCACAAACACACACACACTCACACACACACACATATACACACATGCATGCGCGCTTGTGTCCTTTGTAGTAGAAGGAAATAAAGATAGCAGAAGCTCCTGCAGATAATTTGTATTCAGATATACAGTGTCCCTGCCACTTATTTGCAGGGTAAGCAGATGACTGTTTGCTCTATGCATAATGACTCTGTGAGGAATGACCTTTCCTGGTGATTTTCTAACCAATTAGTCTGAACCCTTTAATTAATTAATTTCCTTAAGCAGAAGAGGTCCTCCCACCCCTTCTCCCTTAGCAATCATTCATTTTACAACATCCTCAAAATTACTAGCTTGAGAATTTTAATGACCCTACACCATTTATTTTCATCTTCCTTGCTGGCATCTCAGCAATTGATTACTAAGATCTACACATTCGTGTGTGTGTGTGTGTGTGTGTGTGTGTGTGTGTGTTCATGTA
The DNA here is from genome assembly GCF_017639785.1 of Mesocricetus auratus. Classification (NCBI taxonomy): domain Eukaryota; kingdom Metazoa; phylum Chordata; class Mammalia; order Rodentia; family Cricetidae; genus Mesocricetus; species Mesocricetus auratus. The sequence goes on from NW_024429182.1 coordinate 10,929,229, forward strand.
CACATACATGTGTGTGTTTGCATGCACACTTGGGCACACATGCCCTCAAAATGGTGTGTCCATTTATTTGTTTTAGGGACCTTGCTAACTCCTCGAAAATTCAGACAAGAACAGCAGTGTAATTGACAAAGTTTGATTTTTTTCTACCAGGCAACTACAGCAAATGATGGCAGATGGACCGGAAAGTCTACAATCTAGCCTTTTTGGGGGTGCAGGAGATCTGCTTTTCCTGAAGCTAACTTGGATTCTGTGGTGTCCTGGGTGACTTCAATAATAGGGAGCAGGGAAGGGATGAGACTATGTCATCTGCTTTCAAATAGCAAGGCTACTTTAGTAGGAGGGTCTGTAAACACAAGCCTTCTTTCTGTCTGGTTTCCTCGTTGTCCCTCTTCCTGTTTGTTTCTATTCTCAAAATCCAAGACTCATTTTACTTCCTTTTCATATCTTCATTCTGTCATTTGAAATTCTCTACTAACTCCTACAGGGAGACTCTATAATACAAAATGGTGTAGGGAGAGGAGAGTAGGCGATGCAGTTTCTAAGGATTTCAGAAATCTTTTGTTCTGGAAAAACTCATTCTCTTCACATCTCCTAGTATAATCCCTGAAGATACCCTCCTGTAAGGCTCAAACATCCTTTCTCGCATGAGCAGCTCCTAATCTCAGGAGACAAAGCCATACAGAGGGAGCCAATGGTTTGCCTTAAGAGACTGTGCCTTTCTAATGTAGTCATTAATCAATGTGTATCCTTACCAGTGTATTATCCTGTCATGTTTTAATTGAATGCAACTCAATTAAAACATATATATAGTAGGGGGCAGAGAGATGTGTAAGCACACGTGCCATAAAGCATAATGACCTGTGTTTCATCCCCAGAATCCATGTAGTATAAGGGAAGAAACAAATCCACCATGTCGTCCTCGACCCTCCATATTTTGCCTTGGCATATGTACTCCACATCCATGTGGAAATAAATAAATTCAATACAATATCAAAAAATTTTGTAAATACTTTATGTATATATTGTTTTGAAATTATATGAAAATTTCTACCAATTTTTAGTTTATGTTGTTTGTATATTAATATAGAAGATAGTATAAACTAAATATAAAATTTCACATATATTGTATACATATACAAATATAACACTGAGGAAAGAGAATTAATGGATTTCTGTGTATAACTTTCATATGTGGGAAATCAGTCATGATCTAGGCAGCATCATGTGTCTGACCTTTCTAGGCACTTTGGTTCCAGAGAACTTTGGCTACAATTTAAGGCATTTGCTATTTTTCTTTTTATGTTCCCCTCATAGTAGCTAGATGGATAGAAAGTATCATGATTGAAATACACAATTTTCATTCTCTCTCTCTCTCTCTCTCTCTCTCTCTCTCTCTCTCTCTCTCTCTCTCATGCAATTGTGTGTGTGTGTGTGTGTGTGTGTGTAGGAGAAATTTAAAAATTTAGGAAGAAATATTGCTATGAGTTGACACCTTCAGTCTAATACCATGATAACATTGATACCCATTAATAATTCGTTCTCTTTTGGTAGCTTTAACACCATGGTATCTGTACCCATGTATCTGAAATGATATTTTATACTCTATACTCTATTCTGATTTTTTTCTTAATGTTTTAAAATATTGACATTTACCATATAAGATTTCCAGGTATTGACTATTTTTTACTAGAAAAATGGCAGTTTCATGTGGCTTTGTTTGCTAATGGAAATGGTCTTTCCAAGGAAATTTGGAATTAAAGCGATGTTTCAGTAATTTACAGCACTGCCTGCTTCTCCAAAGGACCCAAGTTTGATTCCCAGCATCCTCACGATCTCTGACAACCTTTGTATAACTCCAGTTCCTTTTCTGACCTTTGTGGGCACCAGGCATGCCCATGTTATACAGACATTCAAGCAGGGAGAATATCTATCCACATAAAATAAAACAAACAAAAAAAAATAAATCTTTTGTTCTGGCAGTGATGGCATGCACTTTTGATCCCAGCACTCAGAAGGTAGAGGCAGATGGATCTTTGTGAGTTCAAGGCCAGCGTGGTCTACCAGAGCCAAGTTTCAGGATAGCAAAGGCTGCACAAAGTTACCCTGTCTCAAAAAATAATCTTTAAAAAAGTAGTAAAATACAACATTTTTTGTGAGTTTCCTTCCCACACAACATCTTACTTAATTCTCACAGTTACCCACTCAGGAAATTGATTTGCATAATCCTATTTTTCACTTGAGACACTAGATACTTATGGAGATAAGGTGTCTATCTCAGATTCAGTTATCTGGGAAAGAAGTGAAGAGACATGGTACTATTAGAACTTGCTTTCTTTGGGAACTTGCTCTCCTTGGCTCAGGAGTTTTGTTATTTAAGAACCAAAATACAAATTACTTAAACAATAAACATTGTTAATATCTTCATAATAACTTATTTTATAGGTTTATTTTATTCTTATCATATTAATCCTAACCAAATGCCTGCCATATAGGCTATTTCTAATGTTCCATTACCTTTAAGAATGCTGTGATGAACATGACTGTGAAGACACAAATTCTTGACTTTTTGAATTTAGACTGAAAATATATGCTAGTTACTGACGTTGTGCAACATGAAATTAAACCCATAAATAAATAAATAAATAAATAAATAAATAGCTGCAAAGAAGAGAGAAGCCAATTCCTGTGTTTCCCAGATTTCCAGCTGTATGCTTGACATCTGTAAGAATACACAGAAAAGGCACTGGGCAGTGATTTTAATATTGTCCCTCCTTGTATATTGTCTATCCTTCATGCTTCTCCTCCACTCCTTTGTCGATAATACCTGAGTGGATAATACCTGACTAAAGTATGTTAGATGATCAGGTAAAGATATGGGGTGTAGTAAGAGATCTAACTACATGCCTGTGTCACTGACCATGCCTGTTTAGGTGTGGTCGCAGGATAGTGGGGGATTTAGTCTGGCTTCTGGGACAGGCTTGCTCTCTGTGGCTGGTGGGGTCACAAGGAACAGCCTGGGAGGATTCTTGGAACTGGAACCTTGTGGCGGTCACCCACCTCTTGTGTAAAATCATACTCCCAGAATAAACTTCACTTAACCTGTACTGAGTCTAATGAATCTTTTTTTTTTTTTTTTTTTTTGGTTTTTACGAGACAGGGTTTCTCTGTATTGTTTCGGAGGCTATCGGTCCAGCCCGGCCTCGAACTCACAGAGATCCGCCTGCCTCTGCCTCCCGAGTGCTGGGATTAAAGGTGCGCGCCACCACCGCCTTTAATGAATCTTGATTCCCAAGCAATAATGGGGCTTTCAAAATATGGTCAAAACTCAATTTCTTTTCATTTTTTCCCTTTTATTGTTTCCATCTTCTGTTGTTTTGTCATAGCCAATAGACTCAAACATGTCTTTCCTTCAATTAGCATTTTATCAGATTCTCACTTCTCACTAAAGCAATTTATCTTTGTGATGCCTAATTGTTTACTGGAAATCAGAAGCCAAGGCTCCAGGCATGCCTGTGAGGGATTATTTAGATTTAGGTTGTCCTTCAAAAATATTTCTGTGAGGAAACATCTTGATTGTATTAGTTGATATGGGAAGATCTGTATTAATTGTGGTCTGGACCATTCCCTTTATGGGAGATCCTGGACTCCAGAAGATGGGGAAGGGAAGCTGAGTCCGGGTGTGTGTACATTATTAGTTCACAGCTCTCTGCTCTTCACTATGGATATCACAGGACACATTCTTCCAAACTCCTTATGCTGTAGCTTCCTTCCAGGAAGGACTGAAGGCTGGAATTGTGAGTCAAGCAAATGCCTTCTCCCATAATTTGCCTCTGTCATAGCATTGTCTCATAGCAACAGGAAAAGAAACGGCAACATTAATTAAAAGGTGGATGCCGTTGCTGTAACTCTTTGTCTCCATACTGAGAGGACAAGCAAAGGATGAGAGAAAGTGCTGCATCAAAGACATACCTGATAAATGACATTCAACAAAAATGCAGAAAAGCTGTTAGAACTCAGAAACAGGAAAGCAGATCTCTTTAAATCAGGGTGATGACAAGGAAACCTAATTTTTTAAAGAGAATGAATATATGGCAAATCAGAACGTGAAAAATGTCCAGGAGCATACTCCATGAAGGTATCATAATTTAAACAATAATGATAGATAGTGCTTATAGCAATAGTACTTGCCATTGCAGCTAGACCCTAAAATGCCACTAATACCAAATGCTGGCGAGATAGCGGAGCAGTAATAGTTTGTGTTCGTCTTTGGTGGTGATGCAGAATGTCAGAGCAAGTTGTGAAGCATTTTGGCAGTTTCTTCCAAAGCTACACATAATCTTATCATGAGATACAGCAGTCATGCTGCCTGGAATTTACCCAAATGTATTCAGAATGTATGCCCACAGTAAAACCTGCCCAAGGATATGAGTAGCATTGCTATTTATAGTTGCAAAACTTGGATGCAACCAAGATGTCCTTTAGTAGATAAGAGGATAAACAAACTTGAGCATACCCATACATTGGGATAGTATTCAACTAGAAAACATTGAGCTATAAAGCAAGAACAGACCTGGAGACAGTCTATGTGCATCTTACTAAGCAAAGGAAACCAACCTGAAAGGGTTGCATAGCGTGTGATATGACGTGTGCCACACACCAAATCAGAGAGAAAACAGAAAGAGTCACTGTTACCATGGTTGGAAGGGCCAAAGGAATGTGCATCACAGAGTCGTTATAGGAATGAAATAATTCTGTAAGATACCAGCACAGTGTACATACATGTCACTAGGCATTTGCTGAAGACTATTCAATTTATAGCACCAAGACATACAAATGTACGATTTAGCCTTAGGTGCTAGTGGTGTGTCAATGTAAATTCTCCAGCTACAAATTATTCCAGGATAGATGTGGACAGCAGTGAGGTTGCGAGGAGCAACAGGAACTACGTGGGAACTCGGAACTTCTATTTAGTCTTGCTGTAAGCCTAAAGATGTACTAAAATAATGAAGTCTTTCAATTAGTTTTGATGTTCTCAGTGATTTGACTTTGATCAATGGTTGGTTTGTTGGAGTTGCTTATTATGTTTTGTTTTGACTGTAAGCTTTGCAGAGGGTGATGAAGGATGCATGCAGAGTACAAAGTCTGCCATGTTGAAGCTAAACGGTCTTATCTACATTCTTAATAAGGTTACACTTCCCTACTCTGTTGATCTTAGGAATCAGTACTCAGTGGTGATCTTATGTTTAGCACATGACATCTGCAAGTCTGGTACTAAAATTAAAGTGTCCAAAGAAACCTACCTATTTCATTCTTTCTTAAGCCTTAATGTAAGCTTTGTATGCTGCCTCAGAAAACTTGCCTACTATCCATTTATAAGTGGCATTTTCAGATTCTTGACCTTTTAATATATTTCTTAGTGTTTTCTCCTTCTGGGATTTGGAAAGTTCAGCAGATCAGAGGGGATTTCTCAACTCAGTATGAGACATAGCACACAGGAAAGCAATTTCTTAGATTTCCCTTGTGGGAGTAAGGTGCTCAAATTGTATGAGAAGGGACCCTAGAGAGATCTTTCTGAAAACCCAGGCAATGGAAGAAAGAAATAAGCATTGCATGGGTTGAATTTGTAATGGATAATGAATGGGTCTAATCGGATTTACCTGGGAACCAGGACACAGTAGCATTATTATTCACAGAAGGTTCCTGGTTTCTTAGAGTTCCCACTCAGTCCTTATAGATGATTTTTATTGAGGTCTCTACTATGGTTTGAATGGGAAATATCCCCAAAGGCTCAGGTGTTAAAGGTTTTATACCACACTGGTGTTCAGAGACAGTTGAGTTACAAATGAGCTAATTTCATCAATCCACTGATATGTTCATGGATGAATGAACTATTTAGGAGCCACAGAGTAAACCTCTGAAAAAATGAGTCAAAATAAATAATTACTCCCTTAAGCTCTCTTTGGTGTTTACATGTGATAATGGAAAAATAACTAACATGGCTTCCAATGAAACAGAGCAGGGGGACAGATGCATACTATAGGGCTTGTGCACGGGACCTCAGTGAGAATCACAGCTATTCTTTCTTGCTCTCAGTGCTGACTTACTCCAGAAAGGCAGGGAAGGGAAGAGGGTAAGGAGTCAGGGCTGTTTCCTTTTTCTGTCACATGGGACTTGAGGACATCTTACTGTTACACTGAGTTAAGTGAGGAGTTGGATATCAAGCCTGAATCCCCTCAAATTTAGATATATAAATTCCAGAATTGAATCCCCAGTTGGGGCAAGCAAAGTGATTTACACATTAGGGTCTAATTCTTGTAGGAAATCTAGAAGGAGAAGCAAACACTGAGTTGCCTCCTATGTAACAGGTCATGTAAGGATCCAGGACTGGTCTGTTGCAACTGGGAAAATGAGAGTTTGGAAGACAATTCTGCTAGGGTTCTCTTGAGCCTTGTCCTGAAGATGTCTCAAGAGACCCTGAAGGAGAGTCTGAACTGGTTCTAGGAACCAAGTGGTAAAAATCTCCCACTTCATAGAAAGGGCACTCAGCCCCTACCCTTCTCTCTCTATCCTGCCTTCCTGGATCCAGATAGCACAGGGATTTGAGAAACTCATTAGAATCAAGACCTTACACCCTATTCATAATGCATGTGTCAGACAAACTAGGTTGAGGAATTCATGGACAGAGTGGGTAAGGATAGCAGAGTTAAGAAGCAAGCCTATTTAATTTAATACAGTCAAATACAGACTGCTTGTTATTATCTTCAATGGGGCATTTATTTCCTGAATTAAGACAGTCCATGTGATTTAAAATGACTGTGGGACTATCTATTACATAAGATTAAACAGAAATTCAGACACGTGCCAGAAATTATACACGGAAGCAAGGGAAGAATGGTCCCAAAGAGCACACTTTTAAGGGAGACAAAAACAAAGACCCTGTTTCAAGCTACTACTCATGCTTGTGGATCATAGTGGTTACAGATGTGGGTGTGAATGGGCTGTGACTTCCTATAGCTAAGGCTCCCTGTCTGCTTTTCTCTTCCAATGGTCATTGTTCTCTTTCATGGCAGGGTCATTGGGGGTTAATTATAGGGGAACAGAAAAGCCCTTCGGGGGCAGTAATCATGTAGCCTTCAGAGAGGGAGGGAAATTTGCTAACTACCCAGAAAACTTTTCTAATATAATGAAAAGTGTGTAGGGTGGGAATGTAAAGCCATGATAGACATAATTACACCTGAATGCTGACAACACAGTGAGCCAATCATGTGTACTGAGGAATTGAGCCATATTTAACATTGCTATATAATTTATCTTTTAAATTGAATGCTTCTGAGAGAGTGCCATGTGAATAGTCACATAGAGATAACAAGAGTGAGGAGTTGGGATCAGCTTGAATAGACCAGGAAACCATTGTGGTTAGTCTCTGTTTCTATAGTCTGCTCTATGTTCAAGAAATGTGGCTATTTGTTTGTGCTCAAGTGTGTGTGTGTGTGTGTGTGTGTGAGAGAGAGAGAGAGAGAGAGAGAGAGAGAGAGAGAGAGGGAGGGAGGGAGGGAGGGAGGGAGGGAGGGAGGAAGGGAGGGGGTAGAAGTCAAAGCAGAGGAAAGCTAGCAGAGGAAAGCTAAACTCAAGACCTGTTTATGGATAGCTCCATGGTGCTCACTGTGTCTCAACACTAATGTCCCTAAACAAGTAGTGAATGTTGGATTTGTGTGCCTGCAAGTGCATGTACTTGTGCATACTCAGGCGCACGTGCACACACACACACACACACACACACACACACACATGAAAGTGCACACACAAACACACAAAGTTCTAGACACATGTCATTGTAGACTCTAGAGACCACACTGAAAGTTAAGAGAAAAAATGACCACCAGTGACAGCTAAGGGGACAAGAGATGCAGTATTAGGTGTAATTTTGTTACCATTTGGCCGAATGTAAAGAGGGGTGAGGTGTAAAAGCTTTATGTTATAAAGCTTGAGTTTAAATATGTCATACCTACTAAATAAGGTTTGGTAAATATTTTGTTTTTCTCCATTGAGAAAGACAAAGTATCACACCAATATTACTTTGTAAAGACTGGTTAAATGTCTCCATCTACAGATAGTAGTTTCTGCTGACTGGATCATATTTTTGTACTTCACTTACCCCTGTGCTCTCTGATGGAACCCTGACCAGTTCACTCAGTTCTCTCAGGGTGTTCAGGAAGAACTATGCCTATTAGGAAAAGTTACCAAGGAAGCAGTTAGCATAGGCTCCTGGCAAGTTTGGATACAGTTACTAACACTGGTAATTCCTACCACTCATAAGAGCCGTAAGGTATTTTAGATGTTTATTCTACACGTTGGCTGGAAAAACTCGTCTATGAGATGTTGAGGCACTTTAGAACATGACCAAGACTGCCTGCAATCCATTAGTCAGTGGCAATTAGATTAAGATGTGAAACCCACTGGTTTGTAGTAAACTGTTGGAAGAGGTACAGATTTAGCCTGCAGAGTTTATTTAAAATAATTAGATATTTTAGTGGGGCATATTTTGCACACCTAACATGTGGCAGCTCAGAAATTCATAGAGTAATATACAGGGTAGCTATGCATGAGAAAGATTACCCGGCAGAATTGTACAGTCCCAACTGATACATCTACACCACCCCTTCACCCAAAACTCAGGATTTGATGCAGTAGAGAGTTCAGAAGGATAAAAAGTGACAAAGGAGTAAGGAGTTTGGTGTGAGGCTGAGTTCCCTAGAAATGCCAGCCCATGGATTTTACAGTTGATACTGTTGTACTAAGTTCTGGACATTATAAAGGTCTTATCCAAGGTCAGCTTAGATAACGACCGAGCTTGAATGCCATGTGCCCCAGTTTATGTCTCTGTCCTGTTTGGCTCTATGCTTCAGCATTTCTAATGTAAAGGCAGCAGTGTATGGTTTTAGCTCACTGCTGGCATCCCAAGTACATCTATTGGTCAAATAGCCTCAGGCCCCTTTACTTAAAGGGAAAGTTTTTCCTGAGTTCTCACTAGCACATGCTTATAAATCTCTCCATTGAGATCCAGAATGGCTTGGATAACGATATGAAACTTAACTAGGAGTTTATCAGCATGTCACGACATCCAGCAGTTTTAGTTTATCACTTCCCGGGGGGAAGAGAAAAAAAAAAAACAGCAGAAGAAACAAGCCAATAAATTCATTTTTAAACCAAGCACCCTCCTCCCTCTCCTTGGTAAATGTTGTAAATTCTAGCCCTTTATGGTTTGCATGAGGAAGCAAGCTTAACATCAAACCATTTTAATGGCTTTTGATTTACCTTTTAACTGCTTATTAGCGTGATGAATGGCGGTGTTCGGGAGCCAATCACAGTCTTGAGACAGGAGAAGCTTCCCGGCCTTCCTGCCAGGGACTGGGCTTGTTTAGGTTTGGGGCAGATACACATGCTGAGTAGAAGCACACTCTGCATTTCCTTTGCTCTGTGAGTGGCAGGTGGCTCTTTATTTTTCCCTCTTGTCACTTAAAAGAATATGGTGACACAGGACATTTTTATAGTCTCCTGTGCAAGTTCTAGTAGCCCCCCGCTGAGTAGCAAACAGTGACTGTTCTGGGAGCCTCTTCCAAGCTACCTTTTCACAGGAAGAAAGATCCTCCAGTGTTAAGTCGGGGCCCCCAATAAGAAGTCAGAGCTCTCTTAGCATGCCTCTAGGTTCTGCTGCAAAGCAAACCAGGTGGCTGCAGTGGTAATTGGCTTGCGTTTGCATTTGTTCACAGAATAACTGCCTCACCATGCACTGCACCCAGCAGGGTGAACTGGGAAGCCTCTCTCCTCAGCAGACAGAATTAAGTTGCATTTCATCCTGTGCTCCTTAGGGAACCCTCAATAGCCAGGCTCACTGAGAGGGCTGCGGAGTGGCCTTTTGAGATGGAAATACTATCGCCTGCCTATGAAAATCCATGAAGTCGGTTCCTGGGGCTTTACTTACAAGAGTTTTCCATGAAGAATCAGTGGATTTCAGTTTCAGCAGCATTTTTCTTGCCTTTAAATCCAGCCTCAGTGTTCATCAATTTGTTTAATAATGCCTGGGGAGCCTTTGGCCCCTGAACTGAATAATGAACATTTAGAGTGCCCACGGCCTCAAATGCTCTCAGTGTGTGTGTTCCCTTCTGTGTGCAGAAGACAAAATGACAGGAAGAGGCTCTGCTTTCCTCGTTCACATGGAAGAGTTTGCTTAGGAAATGATGCTTGGCCAAAGGAGAGATTCATTAACACTTTAGCTCTTGAATCTTTATCACCATCATGACTTTTACAGCTCACTGACAGCACCAGCCCTCCATGTGATTGCTTTTGGAATCTCATATGAAGCTTTTGCAAAAACACTTAGCAATGCGGGCATTGCGATCAAAGGCCTGGGATGCAACTTCAGGAAGGATAGCTTCTATCTTCCTCTGTTGTGCAACCAGGTGGGGAACTCCAAGCCTGTTATATTGCCAAAAGAAAATGATTTTGCAGTTCTCTAATTAATGCAATCTCTTAGAAGGTGGTGGTGCCAGACTTTTGGGTTCTTATATGCTCTGGGAAGCCCGTTGAAATGCAAACTGTCTGGTCAATAGGAGCTCTGATTCTCAAGGTTGGGGTAAAGATCAGGAAGCTACATTTTAACCAGATCTTTCTGTGCAAAAACTAAAAGGGCCATCTCATGAGAAAGAGCTGTGTGGGCAGCCTGTCAGAGGTTGCTGCCATTGCTTGCTTTCTTGTTGAGTTGCTCTGATTTAAGGCAATTGGTCAAATTAAGCACACCGATTGTATTTTATTCTCAAGTCTCTCTGTGTTCAGTGGGTATAGTCTGCCTGTCAGACGGGGTTCACGTAAAACAGGAGGAAAACTACCAAGGCACTAGTATACTTCCAAAAGGATTGCATTAGGTCTCAAAAGGCTCTACATTTGAAGAGCAGTTAATGTAACTGGACACCCCCACCTTACCATCACTAGGAGATCTAATTAAATTGGCTTGAGATGACCACAGATTGGCATTTTTTAACATTTCTCCATGTGAGTGTGATGAGTAACCAGGCTTGTGAGCCACTGGTATAAGAATGGTGCAAAGCCACAGGATTCTCAGACTGGCTGGGAAAAATCAAGTAGCGTGGTGTGTTGAAGCCACAAGAACAGGAAGAGTCCCTCAGGTGTTCTGTCTACTGTGACCACACTGCTCTTAACTGAGCTCAGTATTACAGTGTCACTGATGGCAGGACAAAAAATAGAGAAAGTGACAAAACAAAATAAAACAGAAGTTTTGTGTTCATCCTGTCTGAGTTAGAGTTTCTATTATTCTGTTGTCTATTGCTGTGATAGACAACAATCTATCTTTTGTTCATGGCATATTTGAACAATGGCAACTTGGCAAGATAAGGATTTATGCCATTTTACTCATCCATATAATAGAAGGAATGAGGACAGACACTCCATGCAGGAACCTTGAGGCATGTATTGAAGCAGGGGCCATGTTGGGACTCTTCTTAAATGCTCTGTTCTGCCTGTTTTATTACATAACTCAGTACTCACCTGCCCTGAGCTGGCACCACCTACCAGTTGCTCCTGTTGACACAAAAACACAGCTCTCACATTGAAGGGATTAAAAGTTTATCCTGGGGTCAATTTGAGTGAGTATAGCCTAGGAGGAGAGATTTAGTATACCCCAAATTCTATGATGTAAAAGCAGTTTTGTAAACTTTTAGGGGCCATAGAACAAAGAAAGTCGTAAATTAACGCAAGTTTAAAATACTTTGGTGACAGCATCAGAGAGGAATGTGCAGAAGGATGGGGAAAGCTCTCTTACAGGCCTCCAGTGGCATGCGATGGCCTTCTTAGCATTTAGGCTTGAGGAAGCTAGTGGTCTGCAAGGTTAAGGGAATCCGAAAGCTTCTTGTTTATCACAGAGGATGCTAGTGCTAGTTCAGACACAGAGTTGGGCAAGGAATGACTATTCTGGGGACTAAATTTCTGATTTTATCCCGAGGTAAAGTCATTAGCTTCTGGACCTGCAGCATTCTAACCTCTTTACATCTCTGCAGTCTATAGCTTCTTTCCAGGAATGCTCATCCACATTATCTTGATCTATGGAAGAGCAATCACACCAAATGAATTTAAGTGGCTTTGTCTACTGAAAGACATCGACAACACACACATAGACACATGTCAGAACTGGAGCAATAATTCCAAGTTGTCCCTCTAAATCTAGCTAATTTTTCCATTATAGACATCGGAAGACACATTTGAAAAGGAGTTATTGCTACTTTCTAATTCATATTAAACAATTTCATCATATCAACACATGAACCACATGTTAGTACTATGAGATCAAGATTATTATCTTAAAGTCAAACAAAGAAAGCCACAGTACATAATTGACTTAAAGAGGAAAATAAATATCACGTGATGTGGTCCACAGTCACATTGTGGACCCTGGTGGTGACACACAATGGCCATAGCTGGGACAGCGCAGGTCCAGTCAAATATGTGTGCCTGTGTGTGCTCACCCTTGTGCATCTGTTTTTATCCAAGAAATAATAGTTTGGTATTAGTAATAGTTTATGTTAATGGAAAACACTGGAGTCCAGCTGCTTTGACTTTCCTGTTATGGTGGAAGCTTCACCCCAGCCCCTGGCATCCATGTACCCAAAGTGTCTGGAAATTTATGGTGGATGTTCCACACAAGCCTCCCTCCCTCCCCTGCTCCCTCCAAACTCTGCTGCATCTCAGAAAGCCCTCCAAATGATGAACCCTCCCCCAGAGATGCTCAGGACCACTTCCGCAGAGTATTTAAATTGCTCACCAGAAAATAGACTCATGGTTTTCAGGTCTCTCTTTTCTGTCTCCTCTCTGGAAGGCTAGAAGGCTATCCAGGAGCATTGTACCCATTAAACATGGGCTTTTTCTAATTGGGTGTGATTTAGATAGTTGCATTGGTAGAGAGGCTTATCAGGTGCAGAAACTTTTCACTTCTAAGGAAGACAATTATGTTAACAGATGTCGTTGGTGGTATTTTTGTCTAGTATACATTTCTTTAGCTACTAATGATGAGATCTTGTGTGTGACCCTGTGTATCTCAGGTGCACACTTAAGAGGGCTGAGTCTTACCAGTTAAAGGTAAGTACCTTCCCTATGTCTTCTTTTAAGATACCATAATTTACCACTGCCATTACCCATGTTATTTACCCTAGCCATGTGATATCTATATGGGGTCTGCATATTTCTATCAACTATTCATTGTCTGTCTGCCATCTATTTAGCTTCATTATCTCTGTGTCTTCTGTGCAAATGAAGAAACCAAGACAAAGATGTGTTGAGTTGCTTGCCTGAATTTCACAGTATGAGGAAATTGGGTTTTATGTATTCAGAGCTCAGTTCGCTCTTTTGTACCTTAAGCTCAATCATATTAAAAGCTGTTTGCATTTGCAAATGAGCCAGAGTCAGATATGGGCTTAGAGATAGGAGGTGCAGAAAACAAAATTTTTCTGATTTATTTGTGTTCTGCTCTGCTAAAGCAAAGAGGTATTGTGAAAAAGAAGAAAGAAAGAAAACCCTACAGTAGGAAGGAGTGAGTAAAACTTGCTAGAGAACTTTAACAGTCACTTTTCCAGCAATGGCTGACAACCTCAATTCCTCTTCACTGTGCTAACTTCTAGAGACAGCTCTTGCCCCATGTTGGTAACCACATGCAAACAAGTAGAAAAAATGTGTCAAAATGTTTTTCAGAATTCTATGGGCATATACTCTGTGGTTTTACACATATATACATATATATACACACACATATATATAACATACATGGTACACACATATGCAGATATGTGGGTGCATAGAAATATATCGAGGACTGTATGGAAGGCAATAGCTAAGGGAAGTGATTTGTAAGGAATTTTAGGTAAATCACACTGGAGCTGGAAGTAATTTTTAGGATTAAGATATTCTTGTAATACACAAAAAACCCTTCAGAAGCACATGGGCTAAAGAAAATTTAAAGTTATTAACTTGAATAAAAGCACACATTACCACTCCACACAGTAATTCATAGTAACGAAAAAGAACATAAACAAATGCTATTTGGCAGAGGTAAAGTGGGAGAATGACTATATGGATTTCAGAAAGAAAGAATTCTTTCTTTCTACCCCCCCCCACACACCACCATGTAAGAGCATTTTTCTTTTGTTCTTTCTGTTTCAGGGAATATTGCTTTGATTTCATTTGTAGTCCCATTTGTTCCCTATGACTACAGTCAATTTGCAAGGTAAGGATAGGGACTTGTCAAAAGGAAATGCATTCTTTTCACCCCAGTGAAATCACCAAGGCTCCTCAGCAAGAGAGAGCTGGATTGAGGGCAAGTGAGGCAGCCAGGCAGCAAGTATAAAATTACATGAGGTCCTCAAGGAATACAGATTCTGCAGCTTTCCAAGAAGCTGTACCAATAACTTCTTCTCATTGAACAAGGGACTAGGACACAGCTGTCAGGAAGGAGGATGGTTCATGGCTCAAAGCACTGCCTCCTTGCTCACTGTTGTATAGGTAGGAGGAATGTGCATCTTGAGGAAATTGCGATCATAAAAATAGAGGTGCATTTCTTCTAGAGTATCTAAAACAGTGAAGAAACGGGACAACACAAGAATCATGAAGCTAAAAATTAGAATAAGTGGTATATAAAAATAGCTGGAAGAACTGAAATTGAGGGCAGAATGATGCTTCCCAGGGAGGACTTTAGTGTTGTCCTTAGAATTGGGTAGTTGTTGAAGACACAAAAAGACACAAATCTGTAGGCAAAGTATATACCAGTGCAGCCCACATACCTGAGATCATTTCCACTGCCAAGAAAAGCAGATCTCTTGTGAAATCCTAATGTATTATGGGTGGCTGTGCTAAAGGGCTCAGGAAAAATGAACAGTGTAAGCAGAAGACTCTACTGCAAATACATCCATGTTAGACCTTGAAGGGACGTATTCCCATGAAGAGTGGACTTCCTTAGCTGTGTAGTAAATTCAGAGAAACTATAAGAGTCTAAGTCCATAGTCTAAAATCACATAACCATTGGAATGAAAGATGGTATGGCTTAATATTCTTGGAAAACCTCATTATTTATAGTCAACTTACAATAACTAAAGGTTGGGCACAAGTGTGTATTCATGAAACTTTAAATATGACTCAATGATACAAACACCTACTTCATATTTAAGATATATTTCAGAGTAATGGAAATTTGGCAAAGGAACTTGCATATATTCACAAGTCATAATGTGTGGAACTGACCTGACAACATTAGGGTAAAATGAAAATACTTAGGTGTGGAATATATAAGCTCTAACATAGACATGGTGTTAGTCCAGAGATACAACTATACATGAAGACATATAAGGCATATCCTATCAGTATTGTATGTTCCTTATCTCTACCAGGAGACCTTTTCCCAGAAAAAATGGTAAAAGCATTCATGAAAACATGTGACAAGTGTATACTTATGATGAATACTCTTAAGACTTCAGAGGAGATAGTGGTATTTGGCTGTTCATGATACTTTCCTAGGAAATTTAGCATTAAAGCTATGCTTTCACTATGATTAGAGTCTCTGTGTGACATTGTTTTCATTTAGATCTTGTTCAAATACTGATTGTATTATGGAAACAGGAATACTATTATTATTTTACTGGTGATTGTATAATATTTAATTTTTAAACATTAGAAAATGAAATTCTATAAAATCCATTATAATCCTAACTCAGTAAAATGATAAACACAATACACGCAGGCAGCCACATACACACACAGGAACATACATATACACACACCGTATGTATACACACCACACACACACACACACACAGACAGACATACACACACACACACACACACACACACACACACACACACACACACACAGCGTATATGAGTGTAGGTTTAAGGACACATAGAAAGAGACCAGAAGAAAACCTCAGGAGTCATTCATTAGGAAGTACTGCCCATCTTGTCTTTGAAAGCAGAGTCTCTCATAGGCTTGGAGCTAGACCCAGTAGGATAGGCTTGCTGTCAAGCAAGCTTTGGGTTCCTTACGTCCTTCCTCTGCCCTCCCAGGGCTACACTTTTAATCAGATTCCACCAATGCTAATGTTTATTTTTCTTTTGGGATCAAATTCAGGTCTTCCTCACATGGCTATAGAAGGTACTTATAAACAAACCTGTCTCCTGAGTCTCGATAGCTGTCTATTTTTCTTATTTTCTACAAGTGTCCACAGATAGACATCTGTTGTTGATAATGCATTTGAGCAGTAGTATGTAATGCTTAGCTTTGCATGTCAACAAAAATCAATTTAAATCATTATTTTAACAGGTAATGCTGTGAAAAGAGGATAAAATAGCAGTAAGAATGTCTTAAAAAGTCACAAGAAATCATACTATTAACTACTTACCTAAAAACAAGAACCTATAACACGTGTAAGTCTTTATATAACTATACTATATGCTCTAAATGAAAATGTCTCATCTAGGTTGACAATGCTCCTTCCAAGAATCAAAGACAACCTAACAAAAGTACAAACACCAGGCATGTGAAGTCCCCTTTTGGATTGCTGTTTTAAGATTATTGCTTTAGTCCTTGGTTGTCCCGCGTAGGTGGAAGGAAGATCCCTGCTGCTTACAACACCATACATACAAGTATACCGCCTAGAGTCCTTTGGACTGGAACTTAACTCCTCCATGAGAACTAGTTTTATGTTACCAGAAAGTGTCATATATGCTTCTAAAGGAGGGACTCAACCTACAGTTCTACCCTACTGTGAAACATATGAAGAAAAACACAACCAGCATTCCTTGATAACCCTAAGGGTTTGGTGGTGGAACAAATACCTTGATAGTAACTAACCTCTCTAATGGGACTTAAAACCTGCTTAGCAAGAGGGAAATTATACCTAGAATTGGAAATCTGTCCAGTTCTCGAGGGCTAGTGAAGTAATAGATCTTGGAGGAGAACCTACAAATGCCACTTTACTAAACCAACACAGTCACTAACTTCATTGTAAATAATTTGTCCTTATACCCACAGATGAGTGTAGTTCTCAACCCTCATCAGAGAAATGTGTGTTTGAAACAGTTGGAGATAATTACAGAAAATCAAAACCAATCAAAATTTGAAGTTGTGAAGCATGATTCCAAAAGATCCATCTCTAAAACTCCTCTGTCTAAGGCTCAGAGAACATTGCTGAAGAGGGGTGTAGAAAGAATCCCCTCCTTATTAAGAGTCAGAAAATGATAGAGTTTACTGAGAGTTTGTGTCTCTTAGTAATGTCAGAAGGCACACCCATAAAACCTTAGCAAAAAACTGCCTAATGAACAAGGACCACAACAATAGACAGGGCAAAATAGATGAGCCAACAACCCTCTACCAAGAACTATAAGCAATTAAGGAATACTGACAGTGGAATAAATAGTCTCTACTGGGGAAGAAGACACAAATGTGTTACTCAATAGCAAATGATCAGCCCTGAAAAGATACATGCAAGTAGCATATGGAGTGAGAAGTTTGCATATCCTTAAATATAAATACATGCAACAATAATAAATGAAAGAAGAGGCCATTAATTTGAACCAGAACAAGGAGGGATATATGGGAGTGTTTGGAGGAAGGAAAGGGAAGGGAGAAATGATTTAATATAATGTGATTATATTAAAACTCTAAAATAAAAGAAAAAAATTACTAAAATAAAAATAAAACAAGGTCACTGCTTGGAATAGTTAGCAAGGCCACAGCTGGGAAATATTAAGAATATTTAAAAAGACTCAAATAAATCTCTGTGCATCTCCAGATAGTTGTCCAAACACAAACCTGGAAGTTACCTCAAATGCCCGTTGCCACAAACACTTGGCAGTATGTGTAGGTATCATGCATTTTATTCTTGTCAGTCTGTTATTTTAAAGAAGTAAGGTAATAATCTTTTATGATTATTTAAGAGACAATCAAATGGCTTTTGAAAGGGTTTGGCTGGATGATGTTTAAGGTGGCTTTCAGCAGGCTGATCCCTTCATATTATATCAAGGTAGTGGTTTGGCATACCCATTCAGCCTCTCCTCCAAACCATAGATGCTCCATATTATACATTAGAGGTGCTTTGGGATCCAAAGGTTCTCATGTTTGTATTTTAACCCATAGTCATCCGTTACTGCAAGGTGCAGGTGTTATATGAGATAGATAGGGCTTCCCTCATGAGAGGATAGAGACAGAGTTAGTTATTATCTCATATGTAGTACAAAGAGTTGACCATCGGTCTTAGGAGAGCCTGATAGCAAATTGTGAGGTTGTTTCTAAAGCATTTTAGAGCCTTCTATATCAAAAACAGCCTTTCAGTGGTTGATAACAGAGTTAGCAGACATCTGATATATTTCATCCTTCCAGAGGACAAACAGATGCACACATATATCCAGCAACTGTGTTACAGAGGAAGGAATGAAATCAGACTACCACCACCTTGTTTGTACATGTGCTTCTCTAGGAAAAAATATCCTTTTTAACGTAAAGCTAACTGGAATGAAAATGTCACATATATTTTCATGCATATATTTGTACTTTTATAAAAAATTTAAGTCACTAACAAAACATCATGACCTGGTAGTTCTTTATCAATGAACACATCAGAAAGAAGGAAATAATTTTCTTATATTTCATAATCTGGCTCTATAATTCTGATAAGATTTAATGTTTCTTCCTTTAAATGTGAAGCAATTATTTCCTTTTATTTTATATGTATTTTATTAGGACAGTGTTTATTTCCCCTAGATTTTGAAATACATTAAGGAGTGTAATTTATTTTTATTTTAAAGTTGAATGCTTATATTTTATTTATTTTTATTAATAAATTTCTCAGAACTGCATACTTATTCTTATGTTAATTACTAATTATGTTTCTCTTCGAAAAAACTCATAGGTTTACTGAGTATTTTAATGTTTCTCTTTCTTTCTTCTCAAAGTCCATTATTTTCCTGTCTCTGTTGTAATTTACTTTCTGTTTTTGTTAGGACTGTGATTATCTTCCTACTTTTTAAAATTTATCATTTTAGTGTCCATATATAAGTGAGTACATAGCCTGCTTGTCTTTCTGTGACTGGGTTACCTCACTCAGGATGTTTTCTTCTAGTTCCATCTAATTGCCTACAAACTTCAAGATTTCATTGTTTTTTTCCGCAGAGTAATTCTCCACTGTGTAAATGTATCACATTTTCTCCATCCATTCTTCAGTTGAGGGGCATCTAGGTTGCCTCCAGGTTCTGGCTATTACAAACAACTCTGCTATGAACATAACTGAACATATGTCGTTTTATTAATGTGCATTTTTTGGTATATGCCTAAGAGAGGAATCTTGAGGTAGACTGATCCAATTTTCCTGAGAAACAACCATACTGATTTCCAAAGAGGTCATCCAAGTTTGCACTCCCACTATCAACGGAGGAGTGTTCCTCTTTCTCCACATCCTCTACAGCACAGACTGTCATTGCTGTTTTTGATTTTAACTATTCTGGCCACCATAAGATGGTATATCAGAGTAGTTTGAGTTGCATTTCCCTGATGGCTAAGGATATTGAACATGCTCTTAAGTGTCTTTCAGCCATTTTAGATTCCTATATTGAGAATTATATATTTAGTTCTGCACCCCACTTTTTAATTGGATTGTTTGGTGTTTTGGTGTCTAGCTTACTGAGGAAATCAGTCCTCTGTCAGAAGGGTCTGCCGTTTGGTCTTGTTGACTATGTCCTTTGCCTTACAGAAGCTTCTAAGTTTTCAGGATGTCCCATTTATTAATTGTCAATATCAGTGTCTGTGCTATTGGTGCTATGTTCAGGAAGCTGTCTCCTGTACTAATTCGTTCAAGGGTACCTCCCACTTTCTCTTCTAAGACGTTCAGTGTGGCTGGATTTATGTTGAGGTTTTTAATCCATTTGGACTTACGTTTTGTGCATGGTGATATCTGCAATCTTCTACATGTTAGTGCCCAGTTATTCCAGCACCATTTGCTGCACATACTTTCTTTTTTTGATTGTGCAACTTTAACCTCTTTGTCAAAACTCAGGTGTTGCTAGATATGATAGACTTTGATGGTTTCCCCATGGAAGGCCTCACCATCCTTGGGGAGTGGACAGGGGTGGGTCAGTTGGGGGGATCAGTGGGAAGCTTGGGAGGATGTGAGGGTGAGGGAATGGGGGAATTGATATGTAAATAAGTGTGCTTCTAAAATTAAAAAAATATCATTTTATAAACTTGAATTTTACTTAGGAAAGTTTTTGAAGTTAAATATTTAAATATGCATTATTTTCAAATTAATCTGTGATTATAATTTTTATTTCTCATGTAGTCAATGCTTTCCTTTGAAGAGTGATTTTCCTTTCTTATCATCACATTGTCTAAAGACGTATCTAGTTATGGAATTCTGCTTCTTGAAATTAGTGTTTGTCCTCAGATTGAGAATGAATCTACTACCACTGTTTAAAGCCAAGTGTGATATTTTCATGCAAACATCTACATACATTACAACCACAGGGTTGTCATGATCTACAGTCCATTATCAAAGACAAAATCCAACAAAAGGAGGAAAGAGATGTCTCAAGCCAATGTGAAATCTTGTATCTGATTTCTGTTCCCACTGATAACATTTTTGTTAGTTATGTGGTTTACAGGTAATTAAAAATACATTCATCTTTCTAATTACTTTCCTTCAAAATTTCCACTTTTTCTTCTTACTGAGATAGTCCTGCTGTGTCAGTCTTATTTTCCCAAATAAACGATATTCATGCATTTATAGCACTGTTGGTAGAATTATTAAAAGGACCAGAGTGTAAGGAAGTGGTGCAAAGCCAAGTCATGACAGGGCTGCACTGGGCTGTAGTTTTCTGTTTTCCAGCACGCAAATGTTAGATAAAACAAAGCCAACTGTCCCTCACAGTCTACCTCATTTTTCTCATTCAGGAAGGCAATTCATTACCAGATATGTATGCATGTCAGGTACGCCCCAAATGAAACCACAAAATAAATTCTTTTATGTTCTTTAATAGGTCTAGTGTTAGCACATACTTTCAACCATACCACCCCAATGTTTCATCTGAAATAGGAGATTTTGAAATGGAAAGGCAGAGGAGACATGGTCCATACAACTTGAGAGGATGAATTGGGCAATTCATTGAGGACGGATACTGCACACACCATTTTGCTTATCTCACTTGCTAGTACCTGTTTGTTGCTTTTTTTTTTAGTTTACTGCCTAGTTCGATGTAGAAATAAACACCTACACTTTCACCACATTAGCACAGCTAACACACACTTTAGAATAGGTTTGCATAACCATAAGTTGTGAACATATATATCAAAAAGTGTGGAAGTTTCAAAATATAAATAAAAAAAGTTGCTCAAAAAGCTGTCACCAATTGTAGTCACTGATCACTTGCTGTGCCTCTTTTAGGTTTACTAATATAGTTGTCACATGTGTTATAAATCATATATCTTTTAGTACTTAATGTATTATTATCTCATGATGTTATAGCAGCTTTCAGAATCTCAAATCTCAAAGTTTTCCTTAAATATTTTAATTAATAGCTATTTTTCATCCAAATGGATTTCTAACTAACTTGTTTTTAATTGGTTATAATAATTAATATTGAAATTATTTTCAGCATACATTTTGTTTATATATAAATATGTGTGTGTCTAAGTGAATGATACATACCCTTTATGCACTTAATAGGGAGAATTTCTAGATTAAAAATTAAAGTGAAGTCAACTTTGTACTTAATATATGATAATAAAAAAAGTTTGAAAAGAGTCATCTATTATAAAAGCCAAATAAATTTTCAGATAAATCTCCTACCAGTCTATACTCCCATTCATATTATACCAGGGTACTTAATTTACTAGGGCTTCTAGAGCAACATAACTTAATCTAGGCTAATATTATGATAACCTTAAACCTTATTCTTAGTACTAGTATATCTTGTGAAGTTGTTCACTTTAATGTGCTCTGTCTTCCATATTCTGGACAAACTTCCTTTTGCATATCTTACACTTTATCACTACCATGAAATACATGCAAAGGAGAGGAATTTTTCTTAATGTATTGTTTGGGCTCATTTATGAATTTTATCATGGAATACCAGTAGGCTAGCAGCATTTCACTTACATCCCCATGGGTGATCTCATGCTCTCTCAGGGTGAAATTTATTTGAAGTCTGACAGAGCTGGCTTTGGAATCAACATCTCCATCCAGAACCTATAGTAGAGCTTCACCATCATCAGTGTCAAGAGAGAAGAATTGTCTGAGTATAGAAAAAAATAGAAGCAAGCCTGTATCCAGTTGTGAGTGATTATCCTTTCAGCTTCCCACTCTAAAATTACATAATTTAAACTCATCTGTCCCTCAGTTCCCTTAACTGTGTAGTAAAGAAAATTTCCTATTTCTGGAAAATATCTTAGTTGACTTCCCTAGGAGGAAAACAGTATAGGATTCTGGCTGAAGGTGATATGGAGAATGAGGAAGTTAAGAAGAATGTCAGTTAGTTAGGCAGGAAATTAGAATTTTATTTAGTTGGGAAGTTAGTGTGATGTCAGTTAGGAAGTTAGATGTCAGTCAGGAAGTTAGAATGTCAGTTAGTTAGTTAGTTAGTTGGTTAGTTAGTTAGGAAGTTAGAATGTCAGTTATTTAGGAAGTTAGTTAGAATGTCAGTAAATTAAGAAATTAGTTAGATTGTCGCTTGATGGGGGAAGTCCTTCTGTGTATATGTTGTCTTATTAGTTGATAAATAAAGCACTGTTGGCCAATAGGGAAGCAAGATAAGTGGGACTAGGAGTCAAGGAGGATTCTGGGGAATGCAATCAACAGTAGAGAGTCGCCATGTGATCCTGGGAGGGGAGGGCGCAAGACTGGCATTCTCTGTAATATAAGACCTTATAAAAATATACATTAGTAATTATGGGTTAATGATTAAGTCAGAGCTAACCATTAAGAATCCACAGCAAACAGCCAACAGCTTCATAATTAGTACAGTGCCTCATGTGTTATTTGAGGGCTGAGACAGCCGCGGGTCCCAGGCAGCTGGAGGGAAAGAATACTTGTTACAGTCACTTACTTAGGAAATTAGTTAGAATGTCAGTTAGGAAGTTAGTGAGATGTCAGCTAGTCAGGAAGTTAGAATGTCAGTTAGTTAGGAAGTTAGTTGGAATGCAATCTAACAAAGTGCAAGTTCAGAGCTGGTTCTTAGCTGGATGACTGGAGCTTGATTTCCCTAGGGAAGCTGGGGGTAAGAAAACTTCGGAGTCTTTCTGTAGAAGGAGTGAGAGCTGAGGTAGAGGGAACCTCCCCATACCAGAGAACAGCACACAGAAGGAGGGTTATTGAACTGTTACGGGATTAGACAAGGCTACAGAATAAGAGCCAGGCAATATGGCTCCAGTTGCAATACCAGAGGGAATAAAAATCATCGGATAATCCATCACTGTGATCTTCACACTCTGTTTAAAAAGACAAATCAGAAAATATTTTGATGCATTATTTGTTAACTATTATCAGAAACCTTGAATAAGAGTATCTGGAAAAAACCTCTGAAGCAAATACTCACAATTTTTCATATGTTTATATCTGTGTATATGCGCACACACGTGTGTGTGTGTGTGTGTGTGTGTGTGTGTGTAGGATAAAATAATTAAATGATATTATTTACTTTCATTCTATATACTGCCAAAAGTTCATTTGGTCAAGAGATAATTTTTGAGTTTAGAGAGCCATGTTATAATATGTTGGTGCAAGCGAATTTTTAAATTCCTCTTTGGTATTAAAGCAGACTCTTTAAATTTTACTCATTTGTTTGTTTTACATGTATTTTTTTTACTCCATATGAATCACCACATATGCATATGTGTGCCTGGTGGCAGAGGAAGTCAGCAGAGGGAGTTGGATGCTGTGGAAGTAAAATTCCAGATATTTGTGACACGCAGTGTGGGTTCTAGGAACTGGATGTGGGTCCTCTGCAAGACCATTCAGTAGTGTGATCATGGAACTATCTCTTCTGCCCTAGAATAGATTCTTAATGTGGTTATGTCATGTAGCATTTAAATTCACATTTTTCTCCTTCCTTTCCTACTTTTGCTAATTACTTATTATTTATATTATACAATGGAAATAAAGTTATACAAAAATAAGTTTGAGGGGTTTTCTCTTTTTATTACCAAAATGGGTTGTAAAGTGATTGGTACTGGCAACTGTCAATACTAATATATCTGGCCTGGAAACTGCCAATGAACAAATAGTATAGTGGTCATTCATGATGTTTTGTTGGGGTTTAAGGGATTTCTTGATGGTTAACAGTTCTTGCTCTTCTTGTAGGAGATCATGGTTTGATTCACACCACTCACATGGTAGCTGGCAACCATCCTTAACTTCTGTTTCAGGGCTATCTAGGGCTCTTCTCTGGCCTTCGCAGCCATGGGACACATACACAGTACCCATGTCTACATGCAGGCAAATCACTAATTCAAATAAAATAAAAATAATAAACACATCTTTAAAAAGCAACCAGAGCTTTGAAGATGAGAACCCCAGTAGTCGGATACCAGAAGTTGACAATGACCAATTGAAAGCAAACATCAAAACTGTTGCTCTTATAATACATGAGAAGGGAACATTTACTGGCCATTTAGCATATGAAGTAAATTGGAAAAGTGAAAAATTTCATTGAATGTGTGTCTCATGAGCTGAGAAGAAAAAAATGATTATTCTCCCCCTTTTCTATTACTGTATGCAACTCACTCCTTTTTATTTTTAACTCTAAAATATTTATTATTTAATATTTATTATTTTTACTTAAGTGTATATCTGGATGGGTGAATGCCACAGGTGTGTGAATGCCTGTGGATGCCAGAAGAGGGTGCCAGATGATTTAGAGTTATAGGCAGGCATGGGTATTGCTCATGGGTTCTGAGACTGAACTTGGATCATCTGGAAAAGCAGTGTATTTTTAACCTCTAAGCCATCTCTCTAGGTTGAGCATGTCATTTCTGGGCAGACTGAGAGAAATGATGGGAAGTAGATTGTGTGTGATAACTGGAGATGCCCAGCTCTATAACTAGTGTCAGAAGAATCTCCCAGGTGCTTCCCAAAGTCACACTTGCACCAAGAAGGGGTGTGGGAGCATGGTGACTGTTTGATCTGATTCATCCCAGCTGTCATAATTCCATCAAACTCTTTATGCTTGAGAAGTATGCCCAACAAATAGATGAGATACAAAAAAAGCTGTAATGCCTACACCATCCCAGGTCCAAACAAAGGAGAAAACTTTCTCCAGGACAACACCCAACCTCATGTCAGTCAGTCAGTGCTTTGTAGCCTGAGTGAATCAGACTGAGAAGTTCCACCTCATTCCCCATACTCACCAACTGCCTGCTACTTCTTTAAGCCTTTTGATAAGCATCTTTAGAGGTGCAGATGGGGAAGGGATAACACTTTCACAGCTAGCAGATACAAAATCCTTTTCAAGGGTCCATTATATCCTGAAACACTGGTTTTCATGTGATAGGGAAAAGCAAACTCACGACTTGTTGGTAAAATGCATTGATTGTAAGGGTTCTTGATAGTAAAGATATGAACCTAGTCTTAATGATGTAAAATTCACAATCTAAGATTTCAATTGCTTTTGCACCTATGTAATAATATGATGGAAAGTCTTTCTGGAAAGACCTGATGTGCTGCTGAATGACTTCACAAATGCTGTTTGTAGGATACCCTGTCAAAATGCAAAAGAGGACTTAGGGAGGGCAGTTCAGAGGCCATTGTAGCAAGTACTGCAAAATCCTGTCATCTGCTGACACAGAGGGTATGAAACAGTCAGAACCACACCTTTCTATCAGAAGGACCTTAGAATGAGTCCTCATCACTTGTAGAGGTTGTTGTGAGTATTGAACAACACACAGAATAAGAATCAATCTGCCTGGTGTCATCTAAATAACCTGCATGTAAAGCAAGGAGACTTCAGGTAAAAAATTCGCTCTGCTATTTGTTACAAGAGGAGTCATAACCAGACAGCAAGTCCCTGTGCCTGTGTGCTGGGGACAGAATAACAGTGAATTTGGCTTTAAGAACAGGCAATGATAATAACAAAAGGCCCTGCTGCATGATTTAGAGCAGGACAAGAAAAAAAAAGTATCAGAATTGACAACTGAAATCAGCAGCTATTGCTTTGGGGAATCAATAAGAAAGGAAAGACAGAAAAAGAGGAATGATGTCATCGGGCTGGCAGCCCTGTGTGTCTTCCACTCCCCCACAAGTCTGGCTCTGACTCCTGTCAGCTGTACCACCCACATCCTCTCAGCAATGTAACCTAGATTTGCACCCACTTTGGCATCCCTTCCTCCCCCATAAAAATGCGTCTTCTAACCAGTGATGATGTCCATGTGTTTGGCACTGGAACGGTGGCTTCCTGTGCAGAGTGGATGTAATGGTTGCCATGGCTCTCCCTTTAGGATGCACAGATGATAAATGTGGATAGTTACCCTATTTCCAACCTACCTGAGAAATATCTTCATAGGGACACACATACACACACACACAGGTGCGCACACTAGTTCACACTCACCAGAAAGACAGAAATCCTGCCGAAGAAATTGGTAATTAGGTAGGAGGGTGATTAGCAGGCTCAGTGCTGTAGGTGGGTTTATTTTAGTAGTGTTTGTGACATCACTGGGAAGAACAGCAGTTGATTAGCATGGCTTTACAGGAAACCACACACGAAATGACAAGAATTCAAGTGGAAACAGGAGACACTCCTAAAAAACCTTTGCAAAGAGAAGGGACGACAGGACAAGAGGATTTCTCATTGCTCTGGGAACTCGGATGCAGCCCCATCATCAGCCTTTTGAAAGGTTGGGCAGATGAACATTGTCAGGGAATGCTTTCTGCTTGAAGGCAACAGCAACCAGCTGGCTAATTAACTTGAAGGGGAACTCCCTTTGAAAAGGATGTCCAATGGTCACCAAAGCAGCACAAATGGAATCTTCTCTCACCACTGGCAAAACCTGGAGGTAGAGGGTTAGAAAACAATAATGTCCATATGAATTGATTGACAGTCCTGCTGGCAGCATGCCCAAACTCCCGCAGTCTGTTCCATTCTTACATTTACAACTTAGAGGTAAAAATCGTTCTCAGGCTCCTGTGTCCCATTGGCCAGCCTGTGCTTCCAGGCTTATGCTACGGTTTTGAAGAGTAGAAAAGTCTATTGACTCATTGACTGGCTGGCCTTCCACAGTGAGGAATAGTTTGTTTTGTTAGCTTTGCTTTTTTGTTTCTTATTTCTTTCCTTTTCCTTTTTGTTTTTCTTTTCTTTCTTTCTTTTTTTTTTTTTGAGACCAAACTTCTCTATTTAGACCAGGTTGTGCTGGAACTCACTGTGTAGATCAGATGAGTCTCAAATTCATAGAACCCCTCCTGACTCAGTCTCTGCAGTGCTCAGATTACAGGTGTGGGCCACTATGCCTGGACAGAAAGCCCTTTTTAAAGTGCCCAGTCTTACACATTTTCTTTTCAGAAAGAGTTAATTCTCTGAGAGACATTTTGATACTGGGGAGAAATAATTTTTTATATTATTTTGTTTTGTTTTGTTTTGTTTTTTGAGACATGGTTTCTCTGTGTATCACTGGCTGTTCTGGAACTCATGCTGTAGATCAGGCTGGCCTCAAAGTCACAGAGATCTGTCTTCCTATGTCCCCTGAGTGTTGGGATTAAAGGCATGTACCACCACCACCTGGATTTGGGAGTTTTTCCTATGTGTATACACAGACACACACACACACACACACACACACACACACATTTTCATTGGGTAAACTGGGTAAATGTTATAAGGCTATTATAGTAAACTCAACCAAACACTAAGTTTTGAATGATAGTAGTATGAAATACTAAGGGGTTTTAGGCCTGGAAAGAGTGAACAGAAATGCTGCATCTCTTTCTGGACAGAATGTACTTAAGGATACAATAAAACATAAGGGAACATTGTCAGTGTAATTGGAAGCTGATCATGGACAGTTACCTGGCCTCCAATCGTCAGACATTTATGTATTATGTCCATAAATAAAACTGTATCTGAAGCACGGGCCATGGAAGTAGCATGACCAGTGTATAAAATGACTTTAATCTTACATTGAATCAGTTTGACTCGATGAACTCTAGGACTGTGGCCCAGCTACAATACATAAGCATTTTTCTGATCCCTTGGTGCTTTAGAAAAGTCTCCATGTTAGGGAGTGTGTGACTGCAACATTCATTTTAATCTTTTTAAAATTAGATAACCGCTCCCACATACAACATAAATTTTGTTGCCCTAACTATTTCCAACTGTCCAGTTTGGTGATGTTAATTATATTCACAGTGTTGTGAGGCATCGCTTGCACATCTCAGATTCACACTCATCAAGCCACACCCCTTTCCTTTTCTGCACAGACTTGGAAAACCCCCTTTGTACTTTCTGTTTCTTTGAATTTGACTGCTGTGGGTCTCTGCACTACAAAGAATTAGGCAGGGTTAGTCTTTTTACTGCCTCATTATTCCTAGCACAGTGAGCCATAAAGTTCACTCTTACTGTGGCATGCCATGATTTCTTTCCTGAGTAGCAGGGATCATGGATGGTTCCCATCATATGATGGTTAGACTTGCATTTTTTTGTTTTACATGCTGGTGATGTGGAAGCACTTTGAATTCAGTAGACATCATACTGAAGTTTTAAAATTTGAGTATTTTCCAGCGGTAGCTGTACCTACTCTTACTCTCCCAGCTGTAGGCATACACAAGCTTGTGAAGTATATATAGGTCCTGCAGGGCTGAGCTATGATGTTCAGGAGCTTAGGTGAATTAAGTATGTATGCAATTTATGGTGTGCTCAACTTCTGATGGCCTTATGGGGACATAACCTCATTTTAAATTGAAGATTATCTGTAGATATGCATGTAAATGTGTCTGTATAGCCACATTTTCTTTATTCACTCATCCATCAGTGGCTATTTGGGTTAATTCAACAGTTAGACTTCTTCAGATTTGGCTGCTGTGAATATGGGTATGCGAATCAGTTTGAGAACCTGCTTTTACTTTTCTTGGATATTCACCCAAAAGCAGGATTGCCAGGTTACACATTCTGGTTTTAAAATATTTTTGAGGGACTTCTGTGCTGTTTTCTTATATATATATATATATATATATATATATATATATATATGCATGTGTATGCTCTTTAACTCCATATTCATCTTTTAAATAAAATCTACCTGACCTGAAAGTCACTGGCCATGTACAGAGAACTAATGAATGTGTGATAAATATGGGATGGTATGCTCTAAGAGTGGATATGTCACATGACTTCCTGTGAATTGCAAATGTTTCCAAACCCAGGCTAAAAATGAGGAGTCAGAGAAAACACACAAGGAACTTGAGGAAGGTTATCAAGAAGCATTCTACCTTTGGGGATAACAAGGAACTGATAAACAAAATCAAGTACATGCAGTCTAAAAGCTGAAGTAGAAAGGAGTAGTCAATTACAGTATATCTATCTATCTGTCTGTCTATCTATCTATCTATATATATGTGTGTGTGTATAATATATGTATATATATGTATATGTGTATAATTTTAATTTTTAAAAAATTTTCAGTTGAAACTACCACACAAAACATAAAATTTATTGTATATGTAATATATATGTATTGTATATATCATATATATCTTGTATTTATAACATAAATATTATAAAATTTTGTAAAGGAACAAATTCCTTTGTAAGACAATTAGAAAATAAAGCTAGATAGATTAGACAAAATATATCTTGAGAATTTCTCTAGAATTTCTCCTAGTTGACCCTGGAGATATACGTAGTATGAGAAAAGGGAATGTTTTGAAATATTTTCCAAACCAGATTGATGTAACTTACCCCTCTGTCTCTGAATATCATGGACTATCACAATTTTATGGGTTAAAAGGTCTGAGGCTCAGGACAAAACAGTCTGCCAAAATTTCGCTAAAAATAATTCTGCACTTGGCCAGACCACTTGACTTTTTTCTAGCTTTAGATGATTGATAGCATCCCCAGGAATACCTTTGAAAGATTTGCTTGTTGATCTCATGCATAACCCAAAATTAGGCACAACTTTGTTTGCAACTCAGAACCAACTGTTTGATGATGGTGATTGATGACTCCTCTGATTCCTGTTCAGTTTCCCAGGCCACACCAATATCTCCCATGCAGCCCTGCTCTTAAGGCATAGAGTTCTTGTTTATTGCCTGTCAGTCTTGGGGTTTAATTCTGAAAATATCTTTCTCCAAGGTCTTAGGTCAAAATCACCACATCCCACTCAATGACGATGATATCTCTATCCCTTAAAATTGCTGTCAGTACAGATTCAAACCAATGACTTCAAATAAAATGTTCCTGCATCAAACTGGGAGCAGTAATATCCTTCTTGAATTACCTTTACAAGAAAAGCCTTTGTGGTCTTCTCCCTATACCTGCACCCATGCATGGGTACACAAACACACAAACACACACACACACACACACACACACACACACACTATCCACATGCCCCACTACCTTAACCACATAGTGATGTTTCTTCACAATTTGCTGTTTATTGAGTTATATCCACTGTAGAAGTAAAATATGTCACATGGATCAAATGTTGCTAAATAAAAATGAATTTGCCACCTGCTGCCTCCACCCGCCAATCTGGAAGATAAAAGGAATTGAATTTACTGGAGAAAAAAAGTCATCTTGATTTTTTTTCTTTTACGAAACTCCATATGGCAGTGAGAAAAGCACAGCTGCAGTAGGTAGCTGCAAGTCCACCACTATTATTAATGAAAGAGCTGCTATATGAATAAAATACTCTTTTATAATAGAAACTTCCTGTTTACTGGAAAACTCATGTTTTTCATAAAAATTGATGATGTATTCAACCCCATTCTTTGGCCTGAAAATCTGGCTAATTACCCATTTTTGAAGAGTATGAAACATTGAATAAAAAATTTTAGTGTGTCATTTAGAATGTACTCCTCCACTCTTTCTCCTCATATTTTTTCCTCTACTCGGAATTTTCCCCTACAATCTCGAAGGAAATAAAGACTAAACTTAATTGTCCTTTCCCTCTGAAGTTATCAGCAATATTTCCATTTTTCACTAGACAGGGTGTATTATGAGGCAATAGCATCTCAGAATTGTAACGTCAATTAGTGATTCATAAGTCTAAGTACTTATGATTAGATTGAGTGTATTTTAACATTAGCTTCTTTTATTCATCCTATACCTTAATATTGAGTACAGCATATGCCAGGCATTGTAATAGGTGGAACTCATACATTGAATACAAATTCATATAACCCTTGTCATTACAGTGCTTAGTAGCAAGTAAGGATGATCCAGAAAATATTTATATGTCAATTAAGTGTGTCTTCCTTAGGAATGATACATATTAAATAATTTAGATAAAAAGAAATGGTCCACATTTATTTTATTGGCCTCAGCCATTGCAGTTTTAAATGCATCTATTAAAGGTGACCAGTTTAGATATCTATATAATGACAAATATCATCTCATTGAGTGAGGGTAGGGAAATGGCAGCTCATTACAATTTTCAAACAACAGTCTTTAATTTGATTTTATGGAAGTAGTCTCTAAAACTATGAATTCTGTAAGGGTCAAACCATCTGTATTTATATGTGCATCATTATTCAGGGAGGTTTTATAAAAATCTGTGAGGAAATTGGAATGAATTTGTAGATGAGTGGCTAAATGAACAGATGAATCTTAGGTCTCCATAATTCCATGGAGTTAGACCTGTAATCTTCAGTTCTCAGTTGCAAAGGCTTTGAACCATAAAGATGTTTGGTAAGTGCTTCTCTGCAATAGGGAGGTATGGCAGGTGTTTTACAATGCAGCAAGATGACATATTTTCTGAGCTTCCTAGGGAATAATATGCTGTGATTGAAGGTAGTGCTGTGTGACTTTTGGAAACATGGGAAGCAACCATGTCTGTGTACAGAAAGTAAATCTTGACGTGGCTCATTGTAAGATGATGTTTGCAAGTCAGAGAAATCACATAAAGTTTTAATCTTATTTAAAGTGTTTGAATGCAGGGTCTCCAAGAAGTGGGAGTGGCCTACTGATATTGCAGGTGGTTTAGCTATAGAGGAAGTCTTAGACAAAGGCATTCGATATCACATGTATAAGACAATCTAGGTGGGAGTGGCCTGCTGCTAAGTATAACACGTGGTTTAGCTATGGAAGTATTAGCCTGTGACTTTCAGTTTCATGTATATATTAGTTTGAGTTTGTTTTGTTATGGAGAAACACCATGACCATGGCAAATCTTATAAGTGAAAGCCTTTAATTGGGGTAGCTCATTTACAGTTTCAGAGGTTCAGTCCATTATCTTCATAGTGGGGCATGTGGCGTGAAGACAGACATGGTGCTGGAGAAGCAGCTGAAAATCCTAAATCGCAGGCAACAGGAAACTGTCTGTGACATTGGGCTGGGTGGTATTGAGTATAGGACATCTGAAAGCCATCCACAGAGAGACACACTCCAACAAGGCCACACCTACTTCAACAAAGTCACCTCCTAATCATGTCACTCCACGTAAGGTTATGGGAGCCTATTACTTTACCATAAGTTACCACAATATCCGCAAGAGAGCCTAGCAACCAAACCACATATGGTCTAAAATATCTGGAAGCTATGCCTGCAGATATGGGGGTGTTGTACCAGCACATATCATGTTACATGAAAAACATAGTCTACTGTTAGATAGTACATCTGGAGTGAATTGTTCAGAGGAAAAGAGGTGCTGAATGCCAAAAGAGAGCTGGAATTGAAGAGATACTTCCAACAGATGCGATTAAAATCCTAACACATCTTAACTGAAATTGCATGACATGGAGGTCTTCATCATTCTTAGTGATTTTTAGCAAAAAAAAAAAAACGGTTGGATCAGTTTATGGGTTGGTTTGCTTGAGGCACTACATTAAATGGAAGGTGTTGGTGGTGATTTCTGTTTTCACCAGTTTTAATCTGTTAACCAATGTATTTTTAAAGATGGAAAGTATACTCAGCAAAGATTGTTTACTTGTATTCATGCAGCCATTTGACATCTACTGTACACAAGGGTTTACCATTCATCCTAAATGCAATGTAAACCTTGTGCTAACTGTTTATCTTCCTTTTAAAAATTATTTTTCTTTTCATTTATAAGGGGCCAATGGTTAATACCACAATTTACCAGGTGCACTGTGAAAACAGCTTCCTACTCCCTTCAGACCAATCATCAGGCTGATTAATTAATTTAATCAAATGCTCCAGTGTGACAGTTCACACTAATTAGCTAATAATATTCTATTTCTCTGCACATTTGGG
Organism: Mesocricetus auratus; assembly: GCF_017639785.1. Classification (NCBI taxonomy): domain Eukaryota; kingdom Metazoa; phylum Chordata; class Mammalia; order Rodentia; family Cricetidae; genus Mesocricetus; species Mesocricetus auratus. Next base: position 10,962,685 of record NW_024429182.1, read on the forward strand.
ACCTAGATATTATTGTTGTATGAAGATATAAATTTACCACATTTCCCTCCAATTCTTATAGGCCTGGGGTGAGGTATCAGTTACAGATCAAATTTAACTGTCCTCCTCCACAGGTACATGTGTTTAAACACTTGTTCCCAAGCTGCTGTTGCTGTTGGGGGAAGTTGTGAAGACAAAGGTATATAAGAATAACTATAGGAGATAGTTTTTTCTCTGTAGGTTGACCCTTGAAGATTACCCTGGAATCTGATTTCAACCTGAATTCTCTTGTTGGTTTAGCTACCATAGTGTGAAAAGCCAGACATGGAAAACCTCCTTTGGAGGTGTTGGTCAGAGGAGTTGAAGATCCTCTCAACAAAATAACATAATTTCCCTTGGTGGCCTTCAGAAACAGGACTTGAAGAAATGGAACTAGAGAGGACCTGGAAGTCTACTTTCTTAGGACAATTTCTCATAGTAGTCAAAGATGCCATGAAAAATGCCAAGGGAGAAAAGCAATCAATTGTCTTTCCCATCTACAAAGCCTGCAGACAACAATACTGAACAGCAAAATACCAAATATCCTCAAGGGTGTCACTTGTATCTTGTAGGTAACTTTCCTAAACCAGTATAATTTCTATCTACGTTCTAAATACTTATACCAACCGATATGTGTAACTTTCACCCATCACCTGAGAAACTTCTTTTTTACAGCAGATAAAAATATTGCATCATTCTGTAACTAGTTAAAATATAGAGAAAAAGTGACCATGTGATGCCAATTCCAACTGATGCATTTACAACACAACCCTTATACGTAAGGCTCAGAGGGCATTGCAAAAGAGGGGGCAGAAAGTTTATAAGAGCCAGAGGACAAACCTGTGATGGTGTGTCTTCTATTTATGGCATTAAAGAAATCTTTAAAATATGATTATATAGTCACTGAAATAAGACATATACAATGTCAAGAGAAGTTTACATGCAATTGCAGATGGATAATCCCTTAAGGACCTCCAGATTAAGAGCCATAATTAATCAATAGCTGCTGAGAGATGGAGCATCTGTCTTCTCTGGGAATAAAGCCTGTGGTAGGATATCCAGTTCCACCTGGTCAGCCACAAACACCCATATGAGCAACAGTAATGGAGCCAGCAGATTTTAGTTATACCTGCATGCGTGTGCTTATGTGTGTATACAACAATAATAGATAAAGAAAATGGTGTCATAAATTCAATAGGAAATAATGGGGGTTAGGAGGAGTTGGAGCGTGAAGAAGATTAACGAGAAGAGGTGAAAATGATGTATGTATAGTATTCATGCATAAAATTATATTAAAAATCACATTGCTGTTGAAAAGCCACAATTGCAAGGTACCATTGCTTCCTTCAAAGTACTATGCCTTCATCTGCATGATGGACTCTACCCTCTGAAACTTGAGCCAAAGCAAATCTGTCTTGCTTTAAGTTGCTTACATTGGGTCATTTGATCAATGCAATGAAAAGTAACTAGTGTGCCACCTAGGTCTGTTCCAAAGAGAGTGAGTCTGGGAAGAAAATATGCCAGACCTGATACCAAAGCATGAATCCTACTATGAGGAATACACTTGGAGTTCTAGCCTACTTCCCAGGGTCGTCAGGGCTTTGTGATGTCGTGTTGAAGCTCTGGACTTTGTTCTCCAGGGTAATTTATTAAATTTTCATTGCTGTATAGACTTAGCATTCTGTTTTCGGTGCTGTTGTCCACAAAGAAGCATAAAACCCTATATAACAAGCCATGGTACTGGTGCTGGCATTTGACCTAGGTTCATGGTGCCACGGATGTAGCTAGTGATCTGTTCTCTCCCATCACAAACCAAGAGAGAACTGTGATACATTTCATAAATCCCTAGTTGCTCTGTTCAGTATTCTCAGCGTCCTCCCCTAGTCTTTTGCTGATTTGTGTGACTGCAGTGCATTCCTGCATTTCTAGGATGTCACTTTAAAAAGTTTTGCCTTCACTGATGCCTCTCAGGTCTGATTTTACAACTCATTGCTGGTGATCACATTTTAATTACATGGACCTTTGTTTTGTTTTCTCCCCCTTAATAAGGCTCTGCTGAGGAAATCAGCCCCTCTCTAGGTGTAATCAGGTTGTCAGATCAATTAGGGTAATTGACAGCAGGTTTTATCACATTTCTTAATCAAGAATGCAGCCGTTTTATTAGACGAGAACAGTCCCCAGATGATTTTGAGACACAGAAAAAGGTTAGACATGTGTAAACAGCAAGGGCAAGAAAGACAACCTGGAAGGTAAGAGTTCATCATGACTGGAGGAGATGTGTGGAAAGAACAGCAGAGAACTTCAGAGTAGGATTCACTGGAGCACAATGTGGTGGGACGGGAAAAGCATTTGCCGGAAGTGATTGCTTAAATTATAAACTTCGACTCCATATTTCAACAAGTGCTGTAGAGAGTGGAGTCCAGATGCCTTTGTTTTTCCAACTCTGTGTTGATTTATTCCAATAGGTTGTGCAATGGTTATTACAGTTTTAGGAATGTTAGTGTTATTGGGAAAGCTGAATATCCCGATATCAAGTTTGGCTTAGGACTGTACTATGTTGTGTTTGCTTTTATAAACGCATGTCACCTATGATCATTGTTCTAGAGTCTGCTTCCCGTCAAGAACTTGTGCTCTTATTTCATTGGTTCCTTTGTGCTTTGATGAATGGAAAGTTGTCAGGGACAGTGGCCAGATTGTCCATTAGAGCTAGTAAGTATCATTAGGCATGGAGATGAGGCTTTCTGCCAATGTCTAGTCTGTCTTGAGAATAAGAGAACAGTATGCCCCCTTACTGTCCCAGAATATATTGTGTCTTCCCCATAGTTATCTAAAGCTATAGAAGACTATTTTTTTAAATATGTAACACAAAGATGATACCAATCTTTAATGTAATGACCTCAGTGGCTTGTGAAAAGAAAGGGAGAGAGAGAGACACAGAGAGAGAGACAGAAAGAGAGAAAGGAGAAGTTGGTTTCTCTAGCTATTGTGGCACACAAGCCTCTCTAAAAATAGCACTGAACAATTGCAAAATATTTCAGTGGTTTATATACTTGTATATTCATAGTTAATTAAATTGTTTAGCATAAGGTCTATTTTACTATTTCAGTGGCATGTGTATTGCTTAGAGCAAGTGCTTACACATTGGTTCTGATACCCCTAAACAATTTATAATCTATTTGAAAGATAAGAGATCATCTGATTCCTCGTGTTAGCTCTATTCTTCTTTTGATTTATTTTTGTCATGGTGCACAACAGTCAAGACTAGGTTATTTCTATTAGAGATGACTGTTAAAGTAACATTTGAATTGGTCATTGTATAAAATCCTGAGAGGCCAACAAGAAAAATATTACATGCTTCATGTTATGTAACATAGCCAAGGATGACTGATTTTCTAAGAATAACAGCAGGACTAAATGCTTTAGTTAAAGGGCTATTTGTTGCCCAGTCAGCATTTCTAGATACTGAACAGAACTACCCACCTTTTATCCATGTGATAAACAGAACAATGTTGCTTTTTCTCTTATGACGGTCTTGATATTTTGCCTTCTATATTTAATGCTGTCTTGACATCAGTTATTAAGTAATTTAAAATGTTAAGTAATCTAAAAGATTCTACCTACATAATGAACAGGTACCAACCTCAAACATCTTCTAATTTTTTGATGGAGCCTTGGTCAATTAGATCTAGTAAGTGAAACTATGAAGGTAAAGGACAATAGTATGGCCTCTTTCTTAGGTGACTAATACATTCTTTCTTCCTTCCCCTCATTTAATATCACATGTAATACCCAGCCAGCTTCTGAAGAACTAAAACTAGTTGTTGTTCTGCGGGTGTTCTGTGTAGTTGCTAAAGATAATTCTCCGATTCCATTGCACTAACCCTGAAAAGTTGTGGGAGGTAGGAGTAGGGCAGCATGCTCCCATTAGTACTTGATAAGTCCTACCACAGCTCTAAGAAGACAGGACTGTTAGCAAGAGAGACAGAAGCAAGAGCAGTAACCCTTTCAGGTTAGTTTGCAGCTTTTAGCTTTTTATGGTTAGCCAACCTGTCATTAAATAGAGTGTGTCTATCTGTATGCAAGCCAAAGACCACAATGGTATATAGCATGAAATTCTGCATCACATTTGTGATGAAAATTACAGTCTATGTAAACAGAATTCAGCTTTAAAAAGCAAGTCTCTGAACTAGATTTTGGATTCTATAGTATTCAAAGGGATATTTTGTGAGATTAGTTATCCTACTACTAATAATGGTTACTCTCTGAAAGCCTACAATGTTCGGAGTATATAACGTCTGCTTCTTTATTGGAAAGTTTCTTTACTCTCATGATTCAGTGCCAAAATAATAATATTTTCCACTTTTAACAGCTCTCTAATGCATCTAAGACTACTGAATGACAGGTGGATTTTGCCACTTTGATTACTCTTGTTAATATATCATACAATAAATATAGGGCTATAAATTATTAAACAGTGTTGTTTTAAGAAAGTAGTATGAATCAATAAGATCTCTGATTTTTTTCTCTTAAACTTCAATTGTTGAATTTAACACAGTACCATAGTTGTGATCAGTTGTTAGTATGGTGTGATATTAATTAGTATTAATGCCATCTGGTATAACTGCCATGTGTGTACTGGAGCCCATGGGTATCTGGAAATATTTTTAAGACCAGTTGTAACTGGTGTCTACACTAATATTCAGAATTCAGAATTGTGTATCATCTATGAAGACAGCTGCAATTTCAAAGTGGTAACCCTGTATTCCTCACCTTCCAAATGTTCTGTTTCATAGCTGGCATTGTTCTGGACACATGATCTATTAATACCTGATAATAATTAAATTCAACTTTGATTCTTGCTTTGTTGAGTTATTTTTAATTTCTAATAAATCTGAGCTCTGTGCTAATGGGGGAAGTCCTTCTGTGTATATGTTTGATTGGTATAAATAAAGCACTTTTGGCCAATAGGGAAGCAAGACAGGTGGGACTAGGAGTCTAGGAGGATTCTGGGAAATGTAGTGAAGAGAGTCATTGTCATGTGACCTTCCTGGGAAGAGGACTCAAGTCTGCATTCTCGGTAAGATAAGACCTTATAAAAATATATATTGGTACTTATGGGTAAATAATTAAGCCAGAGCTAGCCGATTAGAAACCATAGAAAATGGCCAACAGGTTCATAATTAATATAGTATCTTGTGTGTTATTTGGGGGCTAAAGTGGCAACAGAACCCAGGCAGGAATCCCACAACACTGTGCTATGTACTTTAACAAGTCTTTCTCCTTTGAGCTACTGATTTTTATGACAGTAGGTCCAGACCTCTGGGAAGGTCTGTGTCTGCCACATAGCCTTTCTGTATATCTGAAAGTTGGTGTTTTGGTTCATTCCTAATGACTGATACCTGCAGAAGAGGAATTCAGGATCTGTAATAAAATCCATCCTTCTTTCATGACCAGCCAGGAGAGGTTGAGTTGCAATGAGCTGAACAGATCAATAGTAATCACAGGGTACTTTGAAAGGACAGCCTCCTCAATATTCTTGGGACTGATCAGTTAACATTGTCACTCAAGCCAATATACAGTGTGCGTGTGTGTGTGTGTATGTGTGTGTGTGTGTGTGTGTGTGTGTGTGTGTGTGTGTGTGTGATGTCTGACTATAAGAATCTCTAATGAAAATCAGGCCATCATGCTTCATCATCCAGAATATTTGTAGATCAACACTTTAGTGGTACACTGAGTACCCTTGCTTCTGTTCTCTTAGGCTATCACCTGCCTGTCCTGCCACTTTGTGCTGGTGTTTCTCAGTGATATCCCTATTATTCAGATTCATAAGAATAATAGTAGTTTTCTTGGAAGGTACCTGCCAGCTGCCTGTCCTTTACCACTGATCTCATGGGCAAAATCAGTTTTAGACATCTGGCTATGAATCTTTTTCTTCAGAATAAATTATCAGAGATTTAATAATTGAGGACAAAATGAAAAGAACCCAGGTCATCCAGTCCTGTTTGATATTAGGTTGACTAGAGGAAACTGAAAAGTAACATTTCTTCCTTTCTCAAATACTCTCTATCCCCTATAAATTTTGCCATGTTTTAGTGAAATAGCTCTCATCTGATGCAGAAAATTATAAAATATAAGTGAAAAATATGATACAGTACCAACTATGTCTTTGTCTAAACTAATAACTCTTTCTTTTCTGTTGTTTTATTTTTAGAGACAGAGGTTTTTCTGTCTGACTTTGGAGTCTATAGAGGAACTTGGTCTGTAAACCAGGCTGGCCTTAAACTCAAAGAGATCCACCTGCCTCTGCATTTTGAGTGCTGGGATCAGAGACATGTACTACCACCACCTGGCTTAAACTAATAATTCTTGATACATTTTCACCCCATGAAATTTTCCACAGAAATCTACAACAGCATAAGCTTTTTCTTTTCAAAACATATATATCTCGGGATATCACATAGTATGATTTCCCCAAAATTTGCCCTTGGTGGTTACATATTAACTCATCAATGTTGAGGTGATCTTTGTCCCTAATGAGAATCATATACTGTAATGAATGACTAAAACCAAAGCTGGGTATTATTGGGAAGGCATGTAATTTTGAGTACTTTGGAAGCTAAGGCAAAGGAGGCTAAGAGCATCTTGAGTTCCAAACTAGTCTGGACTACATGAAGAAACCGTCTCAAAAGTACAGAAAGAAATAGAAATTCCTTTATCTATTTCCTTATAAATATGTGTTCAAATAATTGAACTGACTTGATTTTCATTTTAATTATTTTCTCTTTTATGTATTTGAGTGTTTTGCCTGTGTGTGTCTATACACTGTGCGCTTGTATTACCTTGTAGCAGATGGATGATGGCATCAGATCTCTTGGTACTGGAGTTACAGATGGTTGTGTGCCTCCTTTTGCGTTCAGGGAACCAAACCTTGGTCCTCTGGAAGAGCAGCCAGTGATCATAACTGTTGAACCATCTTTCCAGCTCTCTGAGCCAATTTTTAATTATTCAGTCAGATAATGTTTTTTATTGCATCAGCCATCATGAGATAGCTGATTTTTTTCTTTTTACATGAAAAAGAATCGTAACTGTTGAATAAATAAGTCTTCTTTAAAAACAAACACCAACCCTTCTCAATTGTCATTTTGTTTAGGATGCTTGTTCTAATTGACAGCCACTAGGGATGTCAGTGTGTGAATCTAATTTGCCTGGTGTGGACTTTAACTGACAAATGCTAGAGATTGACCTTTTAAAGAGAAATTTACTTGAAAGTCCTAAGTAAATCTCTAATTTAAGCTAAATTTGCCACCAAGACATGATTAAATTCTCTTAAATGTAGATCAGTTGCTCATTGTTAATGGGAATTGAAACCTCACTGCATGCAGGCCATAAATTTCAGGAAGAAAGAAAGAAAGACAGACAGAGAGAGAGAGAGAGAGAGAGAGAGAGAGAGAGAGAGAGAGAGAGAGAGAGAGAGAGAGAGAGAAAGAGATGTGAAGGTCAAGGTACCTCATCTGTGTGGTGGAAAACTTTTCCCAGAACGTAATGTGAAGCTGTCTTTATTTTCCCAAGGGTGGATATAACTGAAGTAATCTTGTACTGCCTGAGAACACTATTTGAAATAAAATCCCTTCCATCATACTATGTATTTGAAATATTTTGTAATGGGTTTGAATTCTGCATTTTTAAAAATCTCACTAGAAGCTAAGAGTCTAAGAATCTAGCTTGTATGGCACATGTTAAGAGTATCCTAGATGTATTTAGAATGAGCAGGAGAATGAGAACGGAAAAGGGAGAAGTGAAGGTGTCAGGGGAAGGAGCTTTGACAGTGTCTCCAGATGCAAAGCAGTTCACAGACGCAGAGGCAACATGCAATACTGTGGAGATGGATTGCTGCCTGAGAAGTGACTCATGCTTTCAGTGAGGAACAAAGAAATTCATTGGCTCAGAACTTTGGCTAAGGTCTATGGGATGCTTGAACAAGACTTTGGGCCTTGATTACAGATGCCAACATATAAAGAGTCAGGACTTTCCTGCTGTGCCACTGTGAAAGGTCAGCACACCTGTGCAATGTCAGGAATGTTATCATTTTTTTTCTGGAACTGAAGAAGCTAGAGTCAAAGAAATGAGTGGAGCTGATGCCAGAGAGACAACCAGAATCCCTGGTGTAGAGATTCTTGTCTTATGATTTTGCATGCTAGCTTCTGCATCTCTCATACAGCCTTTGAGTATGGCAAAGATTTGATGACCTATACCATGAAAGAGAGATAAAAGCCAGCTGGAATTGTGAAGAAAGGGATGTAAAGGTGTCATTAACACTGCTAAAGCATATTCTCAACTCAGGGGCCCAACCCTTCATACAGAGGCATGCAATGCAAATGAGATGCATATCTTAGGCTGGTTGTTAGTGGCTCTTGTCAAATGAAACCGAATTGAAAAACATCTTGTTACACTGAAATGTCAAGGGCTTTCTCCACACAGTAAGGAGAGAAGGCTGCATATGGTGCCACAGAGAGTTGGGGTATTTATTGAATCTCTGGTGTTCCTATGGCTCTTGTGGTTCAAGTGTTACAAATTCTAATGTTTATGTAATATGTATGGTAATATAATCTATATATCTACTGTAATAAGACAGATGTTATCCTGTGAATATCTTAAGATACGTGTGTGTGTGTGTGTGCGCGCGCGCGCGTGTGTGTGTTATTTTGATTAAATCATTCAGTTTTCTACCTCAACAACTGTCAGGTGATTACATAGCTCTAATATAGCCTGGGGGCAACAACTCCATCCAGTGTATATTGTTGCTTATCCCAATCAGAAAGTTTCTTAAGAGAAACTCTTACCTTATAACAGTTATTTTTATTTTTGCCTTTTCACCTACCCAGTGTGTGTGTGTGTGTGTGTGTGTGTGTGTGTGTGTGTAGAGGATGAGAGAGTGAGAAATAGAGGAGAGAGAGAAGAAGGAAGAGTATGTGTGTTTGTGGAGGGAGAGAGGGAGGGGGAGAGAGACAGTGTGTGTGTGTGTGTGTGTGTGTGTGTGTGTGTGTGTGTGTGTGTGTGTGTGTGTAGACAGAGAAAGAGAGTATCCCAAGACAAAAACGTAATGGGTCATACATGAGACATTCTAATAAAAAAAAGCTTAGACTAAGATCAATAAAACAGAGCCAATTTCTTACCATCGTCTTTTTTTTTAAATAAAGATTTACTGGAACACAGCTTCAGCCATCTCTTTACATATTGATGACAGCTGCTATTGTGATTTCATAGAGGTGTATAATTGCAAGAAGATACTCTGATACCAACAAGAAAAAATGATCAGTTTAAAAAAGTTTGTTAAATACTAATCTAGACCACCTCCCCTATTTTCACAAACTTTTATCAGTCAAACCTGGAGAATGAATTGCAAGACATTCTGTGGGTATCTGAAGAGGGTGAGGATGAGACACTGATGGCCCGGAAGAATATATAGCAAATCCAGAGTCAGAGGATCTGGAAGAAGGAACAACACTGACCTGTAGACAGCCTTGTCCTCAGTGACTACAGAGGCTGTTATGTGATATAACATAATGTAATGTAAGGTAACATAACATAGCATAGCATAACATAACATAGCATGCCATCATCTTTCATTGCTAGGAAAAAAATACTTGATGGGTGTGGAGACACTAAACAGAAGTGTTTCTTTTGTCTTTGACCTGGAGGGATGTCACAAAGCTCCATTGCTTTAGGAATGTTTTGAGCAGAAACGCCAGGGAAGAAGGGCATGGTTGAGGACAGCTGTGTGCCTCATGACAGCCAGGAAACAGTGTGAGGAGAAAGTTCCTGCGGTAAGATAAAATCAGTCATACCAACACCAAGGCATCACCTCCAAGCAAGCCCTGTCACCCAGCCAGCCATAGCCCTGAAGAAACAATGCCCCCATAGTCCTGTTACTTCCCAGTGGTACCGCCGGCAGGCGACCGAGCCTTCAGTATGTGAGACCTTACAAGGTCACATTATGCCCAATTCAGAGCACCAGTCCACCGGTTTCTACTTGTTCTTTGCCTCCTGTATTCTTGGGCCAGTATCATGCAGAACAGCCACTTAGTACAAGTTGAGGGAGCATATATAGCAATGTCAGAGGAAGATCATTATCATAAGTGTTACCAGTTTACCAAGGGGAGACAGGATACCCGAAAGGAAACTTTGTTGATGGAGGCTGAGTAGAATGGCTGTGAATTGTAATCTTGTCTACTTCAGTTGCTATGCCCTCTGGTGTCTGTGACTACATCAGCTGCGTCATTTTCATATCCTCTGTTCTCCATGCATATGTGTCATGGATAGACAATGTAGGTAAGTTTGATTAGGTGGGATTTGAAAATGGCATTCTTGGTATAAATGATGTTACTGAAACAAATGACTAAGAGATGCTAATGAATTTCCTTTTCTGGCCTTTAAAAAGAAATAATGGGATGCGGACTGTTCTCTCTGAAAAGGTTAAAGACCAGGCCTGGGATTAGCCAATTTGGAATATATTTATCACCCTTGGGGCTTTTGTCGCAGAGAGCAGATAGGAGAATAGATATTTATTAAATAGCTGCACTGGGCCAAAATCATTATGTTCTTCTTACTCTTTGTTGTTTCTCTAGTTTTAGGGTTGTCTGCTCCCATTTGGGAGAGAAGGACACTAAGTCCTAGAGAGGATGGAGTAGTGCCTTGAAATTCCATTGTGAGTGAGCCATCCAGGGTGCTAGTGAAGGTCTAATTGTCTCTAAAGTCAAAGTCTTTTTAGTGCCTGTACATCCTTTCTGTTTGAAAACATTCAGTTTCTTCACGCCATCTATTTCTGGGGTCTCATTTCATATTCAAATCTGTCATTGATATTCGGATCTCAGAGTACCAGTTATTTATTTGTAGTCTGTTCCTTGTTCATCATGTATGTTTTGAAAATTCTTCCCATCATTTCACAAAATAAACTGTTCTAATTCTAGGAAGCTTATTGAGTTGTAAGTATTTACTTAAAGATGAATAATAAGTATAGATGAACATTTGAGTACCAATTTGGATAAAGACTCTAATGAAATTCTTCACAAATTTGGATTTCTGATAGATTGTATTCTTCTTTTCTCCTCCCCATAACTGTTGGGCAGTTAGGAGACATGTTTCTTTAATACCTCTCAGTTACATCATATTGATGAACTGAGGAGTGTTGTTTTCCCAAGTATATTTGTAAGTGTAAGTGTATTTTTAAGGTAAGGATATTAATTTGTGGATCTGCAACTCCATAGCTTGCCCCAGTTTCACATTTTTAAATGTGGTATGGCTGAGATGCACTCACTTTTCACAATGCTAATGGTCAGGAAGAACAGAGCATGCCTTCATGATAAGGCGAATGGGATTTCCATGCACAAAGACTTTGGGGGAGGCAGTGCTTGGAGCCAGGTCAGTATGTGTCCCAGGCTTCCACTGAGGAAAGTGACACAGTTTGCATTCAGCCTGCTCTAGCCTTTGCCTGTCCAATGCTGTCATTATCTTTCCCTCTAGAGCTAATATCTTTCGTAGATCTGCATTAAGTTACCATACATCGAGCAATGTAAATTAACTTCCGTAGGTAACCTCACAATCCTACAGATCAGAAGCCCAGAGAGAACAGGTTGCTGTGAAGGGTTTCAGAAGACATAGTTACAAACTGTCTTTCTCCCACTTGCAAGAGGTGTTCTCCATGCTCTTTTAGATTATTGGTGAATAAAGCTTCTGAGACCATAGGTTGGAGGTGCCTACATCTTAGTGTCTGTCAGCTCTAGCCTGTTCCATACTGCATCAGAGCATGGACATCTACCCTCACCTGGTCCACTATGCTTTAAATATAACAGTTTTAAGCACTGCTCACACTTGGAATTCAACTTCCTCTTCTGCTTTGAAAGCACACACAGTCACATTGTGTGTGTACATAGACTCTGGGAGAAAGTATTGATTTTAAGAATCACAGATCAGTAACTGTGATTATACCTATGAAGCCCCCCTCCGCTGTCTGGTAGTGTAACATATTCATAAGACCTGCTTCTCCCATTTGGAAATATATCACTATGCCACATTCATTAGGGATGTCTTTTAGGTAGCAAGCAGCAAAATGCTGCTTGACCCACTGATTTGCATATATCATTAAAATATATTTAGAAATCAGAATTTTGTATCTGTATTATAGAGGTTAAATGAGTATAATAAAAGCTATTATTATATACTTTAGTGTGGGACAGTTAGAGCATTGTACTGCTAAAAATAACAGTGTCAGATAGAACAGCTGTGTTTAGGCTGAAAAACTGAATGACTTCTGATATTATGAACACTGTGAAAATGAAGATATGGCTTTCAGAAAGGTCTGCTCACTACTATTTACTATTGCCAGTGCATTTAAAAAATCATTATATAAATCAGATATTCAATGTAATTCAGTATATATTAAGATTAAAAAATAATCATGTTTATATTTAATATGGAGTTTGGATCAAGAGATATTTTCAGGCACAAGAGAGTACTTGGTAGGATATTTGATAACTATGTTACTTATCTAGCTCCTTGTCCTAGTTTGTTTAGAATGATATAAATATCATTGTATGAATAATAGTCACTGTTATGATGAACACTCTTTTCCTGGCAAGCATTCTCTAAGTTCTCCCACCCCTCTGTATTACCTGTATGTGTGTATGTGTGTATGTACATATATGCCTACGTGTACACGGAGGCCAGAGGTGAATTCTGGGTGTCTTGATCTACCTTCTAATTATTCCTGAAGCACAGTATCCCACTGGCCTTTTACCTTAAGAGATGGCCAGTAAGACCGATAAATCAACCTGTCTTCTCTCCACTGCACTGAGACCCGAAGCTTTTGTTTTTACATTAGTCCTGGGGTTCTAAGCTTGTGTACCCATGTATGTAGCAAGAATTCCTTTCCATTGGTCTTTGAGGGTGGGGATTGCATATGTTCAGGTGTACATGCAGAGGTTGGAGGACAATGTTGAGGAGTGCCTTATCTCCTTTCACCATGGGTTCTGGGTCCTGAACTAGGAAAAAGCTTGTGCCCACAGAGGCATCCTTCCAGCCCTCAGACAGGTTTTAAAACAAATAGCAGAAGTATGTCAGAAATCTAGAGAGGTCCCTTATTATCCCTTGAGTTTTAGAAACATGATGTCACTTCCTGAGAACACCAGGTCTTTAGGCATGCACTAAACAAGGGAAACAAAGGACATAGTATTAGGCCAGTGTTTCCCCAGGATTCTTACTCCAGAAAAAGACTCTTCATGACAAGGAAATATCTGCTTCTTCAGGTGCCAGGATAGAGAGATAGATTTACTTGGTGTTCATGGGGTTTATCTGCAAGGTTCACGAGGAGTGGCCCTGTCAGTGAGGAGAGAACTTAGGGCACAGCCATCCCTATAAATTACTCTCAGTGAAGAGTTAAAAATCAAGTGGGTTAAGGAAAGAATACTGAGGAATTTTCTCCAGGTAATCTCTGTACAGGACATTGGAGATCATAACTTTCCGTGAGAGAATTAGGCATATGGACTCATGCTGAGAGATGTGGGACCCTTGCTGTCATCCCTCTGCCCAGCCCTGGGTAATTTTGATGAACTACCCCCATTACTGACCATATTTCTTCTGGGAAGCATCCACAGAGGGCTTTCCCTTGAGTGTCTGAACTGGCATTAATCTCCAGCTGTGTGCTTTGATTTTGCTTCCTGCAAAAATCCATCTCTAGGTCCTGTGCCTGACCTAAGGTTAGATGTCAGGGGAGGAAATATTGCTTCTCATTTCACATCACAATTGTTGCCATTAACAGCAACTTTCATAGCCCAGTGGATGCACAGGGTACACAATGATGAATGAACTTCTGCTTATTAAAAGAAGAAAAAGAGTCCATAACTTAGAAACTATAGTTCAAGTTGAAGTAAATGATAATAATAAAGTTTAACTGATACACTGGTGAATTATTCAGGATGACTTTAAAGAGCGCCCTCAATGTCAGAGGAGCCACAATCTGTGGAGTGCATATTCAGCCAGCTGACTCTGGGATTCCCTAGTTTCTAAGAGAAAATGCACAATCAGAGATGGAATTTGGGTTATAATAAAGAAGATTTGAAATTGAAGACATCATTCTAAGTTATAAACAGAAATTAGTATAAATAATAAATAGAAAATTACAGGATTTAGAATACACACACACACAACTCATATACACACAGGCATGCATATTGCTACATTTAAGGGCAAGTGAGAATTTCATCATCCTTTTTACATACTAAGAAAAAAATAAGCTCAAGAATGACTGGCACAGTTCCCTAGTCTCAAGTGTCTTTATCACTTGACTGATCTCCCCACTCTCGTTTCTGCCACTCTATAATCTTCTCATAGCAGCCAAATGACCCTTTAAAAATAGTGTCAATTCCTGACACCCTGTCATTTCCTCCTGTGTTTTCCTAGCTCATGCACTATTAAGTCCAGACTCTTGCTCCACACTCCACAGATCTATCCCTGCCCTGCCTTTCTATTTGGTGTCATCAGAACTGTAAGAAGATGAGCCTCTGAGGGTTATTCCAATGCACCAGAATGTTTCTGCACCTCGAATTCCTCTATGAGGATGTAGCCATACCCTTCTGATAGGGTCCTCTGAGATACAGCCTCCAAAGACATTCACAGTAGCTACCACACTGGTATGGTTTTTGCGTGTGTCTACAATATGTGTATTTTCATGTATTTTGGATGCGTATGTTATGTGTGTACATACCTGCTCTTTGGAGGTCCAGACTAGTATCAGCTGTTGTCCTTGATTGCTTTACTACATTATTCATCAAGGCAGGTTTCTTCATTGAACTCAGATCTCACTGATAGGTTTAGCCTACTTAGGAAGGTTACTGTGGAGATCTCTGCCTTCCCAGGACTGTAATTACAGGTGGGTTGCCATGCCTTCTCATATTGTTCACCTGGGTGCTGAAGATCTGAACTCTGATCCTTACATTAGCATGGCTACTGTTTTGCTCATTGAGCTACCTCCCAGATTCCACGATGTCATTTTAAGTCAACACTGTTTTGTTTTTATCTGGTTCCCTCTGTAACAAAAAATACAATAGTTCTGTTGCTGAGCCTCAATATTTTCTATGCTATGTAGGCTTCCAAGAGTAGTATGGCTGATTAACGAATGTCTCACAGTACCTAGAGTATTGTCTGTCATATGCTGTATTTCATTCACCTGTTTTATGATTTTTTTCGTTTTTAATTTTATGTGCATTGTTCTTTGTCTGAATGTATGTTTGGGTGAGGTTGTGAGATCCATTGTAACTGGACTGCCATGTGAGTGCTGGGAATTGAACCCAAGACCTCTGGAAGAGCAGCCAGTGCTCTTAACCATTCAGCCATCTCTCCAGCCCTATTCACTTGTTTTGATAAATAATACATTCTGTGTACGCACATCGTCATAGGAATGTGCTCATGCGGTTTTCTTTTTCCTACATATACTTTCACCACTTTGACAGTGTAAATCTTTGTTTTCTTTGATGGTTCACTGATGTGATTCATTTCCTTCACTTACAACAAGAAAATGAAACTGTACTAGAATGCATAGTGTCCACTATTATCCCACCTTTCAGAATTTTCATTATGCACCTCTCTATTCTTCTCTTCTCTCAAATGCGGTGAGCTCATTGTATATTGGTAAATATATATAAAGTGTTCCATATCCACTAAGTGTTTCACAATCAGGTTCATTAGTGATTCCTCCCAGCAACTCTGTAAGGTCAATTAGCATTATTAAAGAACAGCCCAGAGAGGCTGGGCAACTTGCCCAAGGTCACCCAGCAGGTCTTTGGCACAGCCTGCATTGGCAACGTCAGAGCATATTACTATGATGATCCCTGCAACAGACATCTTTGGAAGGATGACTCTTAATCACTTTTCTTGTACACTGGGCATATAAACACTAGCTGTTGTAAATTGAAGGAAATACAAAGGCCTTGAGTTGAGGGAATTATTGGTACAAGTAAAAATTGGAGCCAGCTCTTGAAAAATGAAAATTGCTCAATGGAGAGATTGAGAGAGAGTCTGAATGTCAAGACCAGGGATGCATATGATATATGTAAGCAATCAATGCATGTTTCTTACAAAGAAAGTATGAAATGAAAAGTTATAAAACCAAGATATTTTAGGAAGAATGTTGGTAGGTCATGGTGTTGAAAGTTTGAGCTCTCAGAACAATGTGCTGCCATTAACCTCACCAAACAACTCTCCTAATATTTTCTGCAGATAAAGTCTTATTTTTAGGTGTGTACTATTTCATCCTCAGGGACAAGATACAAATTACACAGACCAATCTTTATTAACATATCCTGGTAAATGTCCTCTAGGAATGTCTGAGGGAAATGATATTAATTGTAAGAAATCTCAACATGTCTTCATTTTATATTCATCTGTGTTTTTCTATGTGTTTTTGTCTTTCTTTGGGGGTCTAAGATCACAAAGCAGATCCTGGTAAGTGATGTTGCAAATAATTCTGTTTTTTAGTCCTTTGAGTTGATCTTCTGCCTTTGTCCCCTTAAGAAAGATTATTTTGAACTAGACATTTAAAACACAGAAGTACATCTCAGCTGTGGATATGGCACCTGCAGTAGTCTGATCAATGCAGTAGTAACTGTTTATACTGTAGATGCTGGCCACAGATCTCAGCTTCTCAAAGAGTCAACTTATGCAACCCTGTCAAAAATCCTGTAGGGCAGATATCATTGTTGTCCCTGTTTTGCCAGTAGAATAGGCTCCAAGTGTGACCACATCCAGCCACTTCAATTTTAGTGTGACCTTCCTCTTCCTATTTTCAGAACTCTCCCAGGACTTCATGTAGCCAAGGCTCAGTATAGCCATGGCATACTTATCAAGGATGTGTTGGCATCTGAGTGACATCTGTCTTCCTATTTTTAGGCCTTTGTTGACATCTTATCATGTCACATGTCCTGTATATCAGTTTCTAATGTGACTTTGAACTTGCTGTCCTCCTCCTACCATACTTTTCCTTGACCTTCACACCTGGGATCTGTGGGTCCTTCATGTTTATTCACAATTACCTAATCTTTGATGGTACTCAATAAAAATGTCACACCTGTCTATCTCACTTTATTGTCCTTTGTATTTAACCATGCCCTAAAAATATTCATTTCGTGTGCTCATATTCTGTCTCTTTAGAATATAATCTCCATGAGAACACTAATTATGTGTTCTGTTTGTTTCATTGCCAGTGTCAGTTCAAACTTGGAACATGGGAAGCAGTCCATGAATAATTGTTGAGTGAATGAATAAAGGAACCCTCTCCCAACATTGGTACACTGAATTTCTAATGATTAAATTGACCCCAATAGGCTGCATGTATGCCTGGTTGCACAGAATCAAAGTCTTGCACTTGGGTAAACATTTTCAATCATGTGATATCAGTTCTTCAGATACTTCTGATGCCCCAGAATGAACAAAACCAAACCAGGGAAGACTATGAGTGCTTTATTTTCCATTATGTCCATCTTGAATCATGTAAGAATCCAAGGTAGTGCTAGAGACATAAGTCAGCTATTAATGGTGTTTGCTGTTCTTCCAGAAGACCTAAGTTCAGTACACAAAACCTATGTCAGTTGATTTACAACCCTCTAACTCTAGCTCCAGAGGATCCAATATCCTCTTCTGGCTCCTATAGATACCTGTGCACGTAAACACACACACACACACAGACACACACACACACACACACACACACACACAATTTTTAGAGAAAAAGAATCTATAGCATATTTTATTGGTAATGTTCTGAGCTCTTCTTGAATCATTTTTTCCTACTTTCTCATGGAAATTCTGTGGCAGTAGGCTCAACAATGCTCTTGATTAATAGTGGACACTAGCCAGTATGATGTCAAGTAAGAGGGCATGGATATAAGCCCAGTTCATCTGTATGTGCTTTCGATAGATTTGCCTCTGCAAATGGGCTTCCAAATACTTTCATTTCAGTATATAGCCTGGAATACATTCTCTAAACATTGTATGCATTTGACTTGAAGCATCTTCACTAATGACCAAGATTGCTCTTTGCGTTTCCCCAGGTATGATTTTGATTTCAGTTTGATGTGGATCTGTGATATGAAGAGGCAAGATATTTTTCTGTGCCTGTATCTGCTGCTTTGTGTGTTTATGTAAAGGCTGACTTTTTTCATGCATTTTACACCTGCCATTTTCATCCCATCAATAGATTCTGAAATGTTTAAACTTCATGTAATGTTTTGCATGATGAGTTTAGTATACTTTTACATATTTGATAATCTGTGATCCCAAGAATTATTTGACATGAAAATTAGGAAAAGCTGAGCTCCCTTCATGTTTTGGTTCTGAAATAAATGCTTGGCTTGGTCTTATTTAAATCTTAAATACTTCTGTGGAACCAGAATGCTGAACTTGGCATATCATGTAGACACTACATTTTATTGATCCTAAAAGTGTGTGATGACATTAAAGAGCCACTAACAGAGGTAAACCAGTAGATGAAGAAAGACTTGGCCCTACGACAAGTGTTTCCATACTCAAAGCCCCGTGCAGTGCTTTTCTAGACTTCTATTTTTATTTTGCCTCTACTCATTGCAAAGGGAAACAGCAGTCATGAATCCAGACTATGCTCATTAATTATGCAAGTTCTTCACTTTATAGTTGTAGTTTCTAGTAGCAAAATGTGAGTCAAGTTACTACTTCAGCCATAGGATGTTTATAATAATATATAAAGTTCAAGCTTAAATCTACAGCCCAAGAGTTCAGTGGTAAGAAGTCATATATGCTCACTATTAGTATTCATGATCTATTTAGAATAGCAGTTTAGTAGTTATATCTAGAGGTTGATGTAGGTTGTGAAGATCTGACCTCAGTGCGATGATCAGTCTTTCCAGTTAGATCAGAAATGTCTGGAATTTAGACATATATCATATGACAGAATATCTTATAAATATAAACAGATATGTCTACTCGCTCAAATTTATTTTACCACTGGAGCTAACTGATGCATGTATTTTCCATAGTCATGTATGTATGTTTATGCAAGTATTTGTACATGTACGTGCACTTGCCTATGTATGTGGAGACCAGAGGTTAACTTTAGGTGCAATTTCTCAAGAGATACTCCCTGTCTTGTTTTTTGTAGACAGGATCTCTCACTTATCTGTAGCTTACCTAATTGTATGAGGCTGGCTGATGCAGAGTATTACCATACACAGATAGGGATGTCATGTGTTATTTTACTAGGGAGAAATCACTTACATGAGAAGCCACGAACTGAGATCAACACTCTGTTCATCTCTGACCTCGACCGGAACCCGAAGAGAGAAAGTGACCCCTTCTTCCTTGACCTTTATTTCTGCCTTCCCCAATGTACCTGTGACCACGCCCAAATGGGCATGGTCAGTGCTGCGGGTAAATGATATCTCTACCTACAATTGGCTGCTCAATGAGCCCCAGCATCTGCCTGTCCTACCTCCTCATCTCTAAAATTACAAACACACACAACCATACCCTGCCTTTTTACATAGGTTCTGAAGACTCAGTCCAGATCTTCATTTGTACAAACATTACTGTCTGAGCTACCTCCCCAACCACCACAGCTATATTTAAAGTTAATGTAATATTCAATATATTCAAAATATATATCACATATGCTATTCCTTATTGTGTCACATAATTATCTGTACCTGACAGAAATTCATCAACTCCAGAGGATTCTTTCTCTCCCTTTCTATACCTACAAATGCAAGAGTCAAAGGTAATTTTCTCAAGTTAGATTTTCTAGTGATAGCAGACTTTTCAGGGTAGTTAGTTCAACTCAGGTTAGCAGCATCGTTAGAATATTTGCTAGTTTTTATGAAGTAGTTGCAACAGAGTAGAAAGGTGTAGAAAAGTAAGCTCAAATGCTCTGTGGTTTCTAATAGAGGGAAGAAAGGTCAGCCCGGAAGAATGGATCATTTATTAGACTAGAAAAAGGAATAAGAGTTCAGGTAAGTTACCTGGAGAACAGCATAGCAGAGGGATGTAAAGGAGTTCAATGAAGGAAGAGACGTATAAGTCCAGGTTCGAAGTATGTAGATGAATTGTGATATAAAGAAGGGTGAGAGTATAAACACAGCCCTACATTTGAAGAAGAAAGTCACTTAACACAGAAAAGCACAGGCAGTGACAGCACAACGCAGAAGAGACTGAAATGCCCCAGAAGAGCAAAGACCTCTGCTTAATTGGCAGGTAGGGTCAGGAAAGGCATCACTGGGAAAATAGCTATGAAGTAGAAATTCCAAAGGTGAGAAAGAATACAGGTCCTCTGCCTCAGAAAAATTACTGGCTGTTCTGCCTAGTAGTGGGCATTAAATCCCCAAATATATGGAGCTACAAGGGAGGCCATATCTATGAAAAGGAGTCAGTAGTCAATAATACAACAATACAAAAATTCTAGGTAAGCAGAAACAACACCTGCCTTCCCTGGGTGTGCAAATAGGCCTAGATCGGAAGACACAGGTAGGAGACAACATAGTATACAATTGTGTGTGTTTGTGCTCATATGCATAAGACAGAAGTAACTGTGGTTGACAGAGCTAACAAAAATATTTCTAGAGGGCTGGTGATTGGGTTCAGTGGTTAAGAGCTTAAACTGTCCTTGCAGAGGACCAGTTTCAGTCTGCAGCACCCACACTGGGAAGGTCACAACTGCCTGTAACTCAAACTCTAAGAGATCCAGTGCCCTCTTGTAGAATCTATGATCACTTGTACACACACACAGAGAGAGAGAGAGAGAGAGAGAGAGAGAGAGAGAGAGAGAGAGAGAGAGAGAGAGAAAGCAAAAATAAAACAAATCCTCAAAAAAAAAAAAGCAATGCTTCTACCTCATTTTACTCCTTTAATGCTTAACTGGCAGATCTCTACTCAAATTCCTTTGATTATTTGTTTTAAACCTAGGTAATCAGGTATCAGTAGAAATGTTGATGATTTTCTTACACTAAAAAAATAGACTGTCAGTTATACCCAAGATATGAGTAACACTTGCCTTTAAAATTATCTGTATACTGGCAAATCTACAACAATATAATTGCCACTGTTTTATGATGTATATTGGAGGGCCATATTTTCCTTAGAGCAATGCACTTTCAGCCCTAATCAAACACATCCAGCTAACTTATCTAACCCACTCTAAATCACTAGAAGCATCAGCATGAAGATATGCCTGGAAGAACAAGGCATAAGAAGCCCAGAGAGATGAGAAGGTTTAAAATGCATTGGCATATATGCACCCCTCCCTTTCATTTAGTAAAACAAATGGCTTTTTATGAACTGCTACAAATTCTGTAAAATGTAGTTTAGCAGGAATATCTGCATATTGGAATTATATAACTTCCCTTAAGCTCAATATTTAACCCCCAGAGCTAAGTCTGGAAGTTAACTTAAGAAGCTTCAAGAGTCCAAGAACAAGAGGGAATTCGTGAAGTTCAGAATGCACCAGAATGTCTGTGCAGAACATTTAAATTATACGTTTAGGTTGACAGCAACTGTATTTCAGTGAAGAATCCTTAGAAAGCAGGAGACAATTTCCTTCAGCTCCACGTCATCATTTGATGTAGATTGCCTATTATATTCTTGAGGTATTATGAAAAATGGATTTGGAGGTATTTTTTGACAGTGGGTAGGCTAATGGAATCTGGTGACTGTATTTAAAATGTGCAGGGGTTTGTTATAACATGGTAATAGAAATATCAATTGCACTGACAGGTTAAAAAAATCTGTCAATGAATGATAATGAAGTTATTTAAATGTCGACTCACTTGCAAACATTTTCAGAACCCTAAATTATTCTCACTGCTTTAACCTCATGCATCCTAAGTTATTAAAAAGAGGAGTCTGCAAGGCAGCCAGTGAGCCTTTGGCTTTACAGGCTATTTTTATGCCACCAAATGCGCAAGGAGCAATGAAAGTGGCCGTTCTTAATGATTTTAGGAAAGAAACAAAATACAGATGTCACAGCTGCATGATTTAGAGGTGAACACTGTTCTCCTCTGAGGACATCTTACTGGCAATGATTTGAGTAATGTCCGGATGCTTCCCTTCCCCAAGCCTCACTTGGTAGCTCCAGTCATTGTTTTGTGACCTTGGCAGCATTACTTCAGGGGCTGTGCTGTAGAGAAGTCAGGGTTATTTGGATATTTCCTAAGTTTGTTGACATGGCAACTCAGCTCACTGTAGGTTCAGAATTTGTTCACTAAGTTCCAGGCATCATCCATGTCTCACGTGAGGAAGGCACCTAACATATATCCACACTGTCTTGGAGACCAAGATGAACAAGTACAGATGAACAAAAAGCAGGTTGGCCATCCTCCAAGAAATTAGTCATCAGAAAGCGTGTGTGTGTGTGTGTGTGTGTGTGTGAGAGAGAGAGAGAGAGAGAGAGAGAGAGACAGAGAGAGAGAGACAGAGAGAGAGAGACAGAGAGAGAGAGATAGACAGACAGATAGACAGACAGACAGACAGACAGACAGACAGACAGACAGACAGACAGAAAGAGACAGAAAGGGGGGTACTGGGTGGGGACCGGGGGATTCTTTATTTTAAATCACAAAGCTCAGAAGTTTCTATCCTTCATAATAACAAATAAGAGGAATCAGAAAAATCAGCTCTTTAGATACTCTTCAGAGAAGTTAGGGCTCAGGTAGTATACTGTCCCCTTCAAGGGCAGGTTAGTCAGATAGGCCTGGGGGATTACAGTTTGCTAGTATACAAACACACAGGCAGAGACTTCCACAGAACAAATGCTGAATTTTGGGATGGATTTGAACTGAAGGATTTGTGAGCACACAGGTGTCTTAGTCTAAGAGTGATGAGGTGGGGAGGATGCTTACATGTTTCATGAAAAATAAAAGATCTAGAGACAGATGCTGGGGTCCAGGCTTGAAGCTGAAGATCACAGAAGCAAAGCAGCCAAGCCAGTAGATCTTACTTCTCTACCCAGTTGAAATGGCTATCCTGTCCTTACTAATCTTCAGATGCAAACAGCCTCCTGTTCCTCCTCCTTATTTTCTTTTCTCTGCCCAGTCATATCCTCCTGTCTCCACCTCCCTAGTGATGGGATTAAAGGTGTGTGATCCCAAGTGTTGAGATCAGTTTTGTGTGGGCTGATTTTCTTAGAACTGGATCATTTCATGTAGTCAGTGTGGCCGTGAACTAACAGAGATCCATCTACCTCTTGATCCTGAGGTGTAGGATTAAAGGAATGTGTTACCACTGTCTGATAGCTATAGCTTGAAGCTGGCAATACTTTCTGAGTCCTCTGGCAAGCTTTAATAAATCATAAATAATATATCACCACACTTACACTCTGGTGAATTTTGCCTACATGGACCCTAGCACATCCTTACAATGAGTAGCAGAATAAGGTCTTTATGCCTTTGCATTTCAAGAATGGAAGAGAAAATATCAATCTCAGAATT
This sequence comes from Mesocricetus auratus, assembly GCF_017639785.1. Lineage (NCBI taxonomy): Eukaryota > Metazoa > Chordata > Mammalia > Rodentia > Cricetidae > Mesocricetus > Mesocricetus auratus. The sequence continues at coordinate 10,986,198 of NW_024429182.1, forward strand.
GACCATCACATTCTGTTCTTTCATTTTAAATTTTTGCACATATTTTATTGTTTGCTTCATTTCCCTTTTAAGCATTTTATCACAGCATATTAGTTGTATAATATAATGGCTTGCACTATGAAATTTATTTTTAAAACAGTTTTATTTATGTTTACTCTGAGAATTTTATATATGCATACAAAGTATTTTGATCATATATACCTGTTACATTTACCTACAACTCCTAGACACACTCCCTTCACTGTTTCAGCCACTCCCCCAGCTTCAGATCCGTACATTTATGTCATTTTATAAAATGTATAACTCTCAGAGTCCACCTACTGTTGCCTGTGTGCCTGTGCGTATGAAGGCCATCATCCACCTGAACACAGAAAACATTTTAGGAACTGCATGCTGGAAGAAAATGACTTTGCCTCTTCTAGGAGCCATCAGCTTCCCATAAACCTTAGCTCAGGGTGGAGCCTGATAAGCTTCTCTTCCATGCATGCTGAGACTTTACCAGAAGTAGTCTTCTGCAGACAACCACAGCTACCGTGAACTTATGAGTATAATGACCCTGTTGTGTCCCAAGCAGTGTCTTCATCATGAGGTTTTTAGATGAATAGCATTTTGCTCTCAGGAAGACCTAATCTCAGGAATAGCTATCTAAGTTTAGGCTGATCAGATGAGAATGTGTGAGACCCCAGCAGGTCTTGTCAGACAGATACGCCATTCTGGTTCACTCTTGCTATCTTGTCTGACCTAAGCACAGGAAAAGACTGAGACACAGTGGTAAGTTCTTGGTTAAGCACAGGCTACCCAGATTCTGAGAATCGTACATAGTCTAGTTTATTCCCATTCTTCCCCACATTATCAGCATGTTGCTTTATGATTGTGAACTACAGTGATTTCAATCCATACTACCTGTCAGACTGAAATGCAGAAAAAGATAAAAACAAAAATGAAGAATAAAATCAACAGATTTTTGGAAAATGCATACACCTAATATTCTGAGTGCTTTACTAGACAAAGTAGATAAAACCAGTTTAAGTATGGAAATATGAGATAGACTAAAATGAAAAACCAGGGATTTTGAAAAACATTGGAAGAGAATAAATATTGACACCGATAGACCCATTCATAGACACATCCATTAGTGCATCTAAGGTAGAAGTCTCAACCTGAAGATCTTCAGTAAAAATCAAAGAAAAAGTAAGGTTTGAAAAACAAACAAACCAACTAGCCAACTTTGAATATCTAAGTACTGTGCGGTAACTGTAGGCATGCAAAAGAAAAGAAAAAGGAGAAATTAACAAAAGAAGTATAAGGCAAAATATTAAGATAATTTGCAAATAAGTATTAAATACTAAAGCGCATCTTTGAACTTCTAGAAACAAAATAAGTGCACCCATCTAAGATCCTGTTCAAACTTGATAAAACTAAAGATGAAGAAAGAGTATTGGGACAATGCAGAGGAGAAGGCTAGCTTATCTACAGACAGGTGGTGATAATTACTTCTCAAGTCCATGTGAGCAGCTTGACAGTAGAGTGCAGTGCTTCAGGTTCTGGGGGAAGAGTACAAATAACCACAATTCTGTGTCTTGCCAAATTACACCGGGAAAGTGAAGGAGATTAAGAACTTCCTGGGACAGATACAGATTGTGGGGTTCTGTTTGTATTTGTTAGTAACCTGGCTTGGAAGCCAAGTGTAGGTCAAAATCTACATGAACGAAATGAAAAGCATCACAGAACGAGCAAAAGAAGGATCAATTTTCACTCCCTTTTCCTTTTATTGTAAGTCTAACAGATACTAGATTGCCATAATACCAACTATGCATTTAAGCATAGATCTTTACATACAGGTTTATATAAATACTATGTATAAGTTAGGGATGTCAATGACAGTATTATCCAGTAATTGCACTAGTCATGAACCATCATGGTAATACTGAAAGCGGTCTTGATTTACTTGTAAATTAATATTAAAATGATGATTTCAAAACAATGGGCAGAATGCCAGAGAGATGTATAATATGAATGATAAAAACCCAGACATAGATATTAGGGTTCAAGCTGAAGATCAGAGAAGCAAAGAGGCCAAGTCACCAGAGAGCTCTCACCTCCACCAATGCTGAGACTGAAAGGGTGGCCCCACCAAACCTCAGATTTCATCTCCAGACTGCACTGCCCCTCTCCAAATCTCATAATGATGTCTGGGACTGCTCTGGGCTCGTTATAGTCTCTCGGTGCTAGGATTAAAGGTGTGAGCTCTGTTTCTCTTTCAGACTAATTCATTCTCACGTAGCCCAGTGTGGCCTTGAACTCACAGAGATGTATCTGCTTCTGTCTCCTGAGTTTTGGGATTAAATCTGTGTGCCACCACTGCACAGCTTCTATGACGGTGGGTCAACTTTGCATTCTGATCTCCAGGCCAGATTTATTAGATCATAAACAATGTATCCCCTAAACAATATATCACCACAGCAGTTAGTGAGCTCTTACTGTTCTTTGGAAGGACCTGAGTGTGGTTTCCAGCACCCGTTTCAGGTGGTTCACAACTGCCTGTGACTCCAGCTTCAGGGTGACCCCTTTAGCCTTCACAGGTACGTGGACATTCACTCCCACCCCCTCCCTCACACACACACCCCACTCACAGACAAAATTTAAAACAACCCTTTAATAATAATGAAATCAATTCATAGACTACAAAAGAAGGAACAAAGTAAAACCACACTAAATTAATAATTATGTCCATACAATACAGAAATAGAGAAACAAAACTCAGAGCAAAGAACAAGTTTGTGAAACAGGTAGAAAAAAGTGACAAATATAAGATGTTGAACTAATTACCAATAGCTACATTGCTAATATTTTTAATATGATGATGAAAATACTGTCTTTCAAAAGAGCAAGAAAGTCCATCTTTTATATAAATTAGAAACAAACTTGTTTTACATGTCAGTCCAAATTTCCTCTCCCTCCCCTTCCCCCCACTGGCCCCTTATCCCATCCTCTTTCTGCTCCCCAGGGAGGGTGAGGTCTTCCATGGGGATCTTCAAAGTCTGTCATATCATTTGGAGCAGAGCCTAGACCCTCCCCTATGACTCTAAGCTGAGAGAGTATCCCTCTATGAGGAATGGGCTCCTAAAGTCCATTCATGTACTTGGGATAAATACTGATCCACTATAGATTAACCAGACCTCCAAACTGGCATACACGCTCAGGGTGTCTGGAACAGTCCTATGCTGGTTTCCCAGCTATCAGTCTGGGGTCTGTGGGCAACCCCTTGTCCAGGTCAGCTGTTTCTGTGGGTTTCTCCAGCCTGTTCTTAACCCCTTTGCTTGTCACTCATCCCTCTCTGCAACTGGATTCCAGAGTTCAGCTCAGGGATTAGCTGTGGGTGTCTGCTTCTGCTTCCAACAGCTACCTGGTGAAGGCTCTAGGCTGGCATATAAGGTAGTCATCAATCTTATTACCGGAGAAGGGCATTTTAGGTAGCCTCCTACTATTGCTTAGTTAGCATTGGTGGAGGTGAGAGCTTCGATCTTGTCTAAGAAAGTCCATATTAAGAAAATGATTCCAGCTATATAAAGGATCGCAAACATTAAACATAAACTGCCCTTCTGTGTGTCACTGAAGGAGTTTCTGCATTCTTTTTCATTGATTCTTCTTTACAGACCTCTGTCCTTTCAATGACTATAAGGAAAGTCCAGGCTTTCATCTATGTCATGCATCTTCAGTTTCTATTCCTTTCTGTAAGAAATGCTGAATTAGATTATCAAATCCACCAGGTTTTTCTATACCTTTTGATGGAGGCAGGTTATGGAGCCTCTGCTTGTGTGGAATAGGCCCCTTCTCAGCTCATTGGCTTTAGGGGAGAGAACTCTGCATGTGAATACCTTGGATCACACTGTTAGCACTCAACAAAATCTGATTTTTATAATCTTATGTGTTATAATTCTTAAACATGGCAGTCTGTTCCACAATGGAAGTCAGACAAACATATTAAAATTACCAAGCATGGTGCCACATGTCATTAGTTCTGGCACTTGGAAGACAAAGGCTGGTGAATCATCTCTGAGTTCAAGGCAATCATCTTCTACTGAGTTTCATGCCAATCTGGGGTACATAATCGTGCTTTGCCTCAGATCTCTCTCTCTCCCTCTCCTTCTCTCCCTCTCTCCCCCATTTACTCTCCCTTATTTAAAGATACAGTAATAGCCTCATGAATGTCTTGTCATCAAATATTTTTCAGTGATTGTAGATGGAGTTTCTTCCCTGCCTGGTCCTGCTGCGATTTAGCCCCAAATAAACACACAGCGTCTCCTATTAATTATAAACTGTTTGTCCAATGGCTCAGGCTTCTTATTGGCTAGCACTCTCTTAATTATTAATCCATATGTCTGCATGGTCTTAGATTTACCACTGATGCCCAGTCCCCTTTCTTCTTAGACAGCTACATGGTGACTTCCTGGGCTCCTTTTCACCTTCCTCTTCCCAGCATTGTCCAAGTCTGGTAGTTCTGCCTATACCTCCTGCCTGGCTACTAGACAATCAGTGTTTTATTCATCAACAAATAAGCGAAACATATATACAGAAGGACATTCCCCCATCAAGAGATTGAGATTGCCCATGAGGGTACATATGAGCTTTGGTAAATGTTGTGCAAAGAATACATGATACAATCAAGGAAAATCCTCATAAAAATGAATAATTAAAGCTACCTTTCAGGGGTTACTTATATGTGCTTGCCATTTTTACTAAGTATTTTAGTAATTAATTTAGTTTATGAATGATTCTGAGTTTATTTGTTATCTCGTTTGATCATGTTTGGTGGAAACAGTGGTGCTTGTCATATCCCTTTCTGTTCTTTTCAACAAGTAACAGAAGATGTTGTGATCTTAAAAAGATCAATACTTCCTGGGAGGTAGGTAGACTGCTTCAGGTGTGTTTTTTTCACTGCCCATCAACTCATCTGATTTCTGTATATTTAGTAAAGTCTTCTAAAAGTCACTGTTAAGGCTTGTCAGAGGAATTAAAGATCAAGAGTAAAATTAGGCAAGGTTTTACTTCATAAATTGGCCCATTTCTTTTCCAGGAATTAATTTTTAAGCTCTTAGTTTCTTTGGTACCAGTTATTAAAGGAAGAAGTGTTTTTGTTTGCTTTATTTGCCTTTAATCTGTAGATAGACCAATCTATGAACAGTCCTACAGATAAAAATGTATACTCGATAATATACTTTGAAAACTATAGAAGTTTGGAATACAATATTCTTTCTTAGGTAAGACTATGTATGGTATATATTTAAACCCTCAGTTTTCATTTGTTTGATTCAAATCACCTCTTTATAATTATATGCACTTTGTTGACACAGGTTGACATTTCTGTTTACAAATTTTACTTGTTCAAGTTTTGTATCTTCCTTTTGTTATGAAGCCAAGTTTATAGTAATAGTTTTTCTTTTCCTGCCAAGAATATTGTGTTTCCCAAAGTGTGGTGTTTAAAACACTAAAGACATTATCTATTACTTAAGGAAGTCTTCTGTAATCAAATAGATTTAGAAAATGCTACATGTACTAGGCAGGCAAAGGGGTTAGTATACAGTAGACTAATAAAATTTATAAAAATTTTTAAGTAAAGGAACATTAAATTTTGCCTACTCAAGCATTTACCAGCATTTTGATTCAGAAAACTATCCTTTTCCCACTTTTTAGAGACACCCTTTCACAAATTGGACAACTGAACCTGCTGCTGAGACTGTCTCCTCTATTGATTCCAAGTCCATCTTTTTAGGGTACTCCCATCGAGAAAACAGCACTATGAAACGTATGGATGCCAGGGATTTTCTTCCAGGATACAGAATCAGGCAGTCACTATCTTTCTACTTGGATGCAAGCAGCTTTGCATAGACACTGATCCAATACTACCTGTATTAATCTTGGTATTTGAACAAGGTTTTTGAGAACTTTAGCTATGTCCACCTAAATCTTTCCTGACTTGTGAGGAAAACTCATGAGCCTAGTGAGAGGTTGTGGTGATCAGGTTGGGGGAGCAGTGATTCAGACAATTGCAGTAACAATATGCCAGTTGGATTGCAAGTGTTTATGGTTTCACTTCTGTACTGCCATGCAATGTTAGCTCCATCATGCCACCTACCAATACTTCCATTACATTTGTAAAACTCATGATATAACTCTATTCATTTGGGTGTGAAAATGAATTTCCATTTACATTTTAGATCAATTTGTTGTTATAAATGCCATAACATTTAGACCATCTAAACTTCTGTGTGTGGAAAATTGATAAATGTTGGATCTTTTTTGAACTTTGAATAAACAAGATGGTAAAAATCACACAAACATAATAACAGATAACCTAGAAGATACAGCCACATGGAGAAGAGATACAATAAGGGAAGTATACTGAGTAAATCAGTATAAGCCCTGGAAAACATTTGTGAATGTAAATATGTGAGGTTCATTCCATTACATCTTGCCATGTTAGGATCCCCGTTAAACAGACACAAGCACACATGCTCCCACATCCACATACATGCATACAGAAGCATGAATGAGCACATTCAGAAATGCACAGGCATGCATACACATAACCAGGCACATGCACATGCTTGCTCATAGAGTAACACATGCATGTATACACATGAGCACACACACAAGCACCTGCATGTTCTTTGCCAGAAGAACTTTATAAAAACAATCCTTATTTGCTGTTGTGTTAGGTTTTCATTCAGAAATTATTTTTAAAAATTGTCTTCATTCCTCGCATTATACACTCACTGCCTGCCACCTCTCTAGGCTCCTATCCCAGTATTTCAACAGGATATTTAAGTCTCCTGTATATCTTTAGTGAAATATATTTTCAACCATCACTAGATGTAACTTACTAATGTACTTACATTGGCACATTTCATCTTTCACAAGCTTCCAGAGAGATTCTGTATGTTTGTTTGGTTTTGAACATGAAGTATTGCTCAGACAATAAATAGTAACACATCATATGTGTGTATATGTATGTATGCATGTATTTTTCCAGAATCTGCAAGTGTAAATCTGAGTTATTAACTCCATTACATTTCATGTTATCATGATTGTTAAACATGAAAACACCTATATGCGCCTGAATGTACATGCACTCACACAGGCAGAGAAGAATACACACACACACACACACACACACACACACACACACATATGCACACTCAGTTGAGAAAAGCTAACAAAATCTGGGAGACAATGGAATCTAGTGGAGAAATGCTAATTGAAGATGACTAGGGACAGAGCTGAAGACTCCAAATATCAATCATGGTCTGGCTGAGGAAAGAAATCTTAAACATTTATTTGAAAGTAACATCATGTCTCCTCACATGTGGTGAGAGTTTGAGGAGAAAAAGGATTGGTATGAGAGGAATATAACAAGGATCATTTCTGTGTTTTGTGAATGAATTCTGAAGCCTATCATGGCATTCTTTTCTGCCAAAGAGGTATCTGTCTGGCTGTAGAGACCCAGGTACTGTTCCTGAGTAAGCCCTGTTGTGCACTGGGTTTGCATGAGCTCATTTCTAGTCCCTGATATTCTGCCTACTTCCCCTTTCTAAACTGTCTTCTTTGAAAGCATTCAAGCTCTTTCAGGTAGTTTTGTTTATTGCTGATTGCTCATTGCATTACGATGCTCTCTAAGCCCTATACAGTTCTGGCTTTTTGGTGCTTATCATTTGTGTAACATTTTCAGATGAGTTATCCTGAACAATAAGTCAGAAAATTCTTATTTACATAATATTTCTATAATTCTATAATATTGCTATAATTCTTATTTCTATAATACCTCTACATAGTTTTATGGCTCTCATTCCTATTCCAGAGTCCATTCTGTGTGTATATGGTATGTGTACACACTTGTGCATATACAGTGAAGGTCAGTCAGCAACACCTTGTATCTTCTCAATTGCTTTCTATCTTGTTGTTTTTGTGTGGTCTATGCTAGTGTGATCAGGTGTGTGTTTGCATGTGTGAGTGTGTAGAAGCCAGAAGTGAATACCAGGTGTTTCCTCTGTCTTTCTCCACCGTATATTTTGAGGCAAGGTCCCTTACTTTTGTGGAGTTAATTCCATTAATGCCAGATAAACTGAAACTCCTGGGAGCTACCTGTCACCCTGCACTTTGCATGGGTGCTGGAGTTAATATTTGTGCTATCATGATTCTGTGGCAAGCACTTGGCTGACTGACCATCTGCCTAATGCCCAGAGGTTGGCTCTCTGAAAATAGGAGAGTGATGCAGTTAATCTATCAGTCTTCACTTTCACTTGTTATGTCCTATAGATGCTTGTGAGTCATCAACATCAAAAAAGAACTAAAATGCTATTCTTTTGCTTTTTTAAATTAAACCAATTATTTTTTCTCTAAGTGGTAGTGATAGGAATCTTGATCTTTGTGCACAGCACATTATACCCATTATTTTTTGTTATTTGTATGAACTTTAAGGTACTTGAGAAGACACTGTGTGTTGCTTCTCCAAATGAGCAGAGTCTGCTCCCTTTTATGAACTCCACAAACACAGATGACACAATGAATTTCACTGTAAACTTCCTTTGTGAGAAAAAGGGACAGAGAGGAAATTGTAGAACTATATGCTTCAATAGTAATTTTTAAAAGCCAAAGTAAAATTAAAACAACATGGAGCAGATGGACAGAACCTGGATTAAACTTTTCTATAACTCATTCATCAGCTGCTCCATTTGCATAAGTTATTTGGGAGTTATTGATCACGCCACTAGAATCCTTTCTGCTATACCATCCATGATGATGCCATGGAATTAAAACTTTAGATTACAAACTAGACCTTCAATCAAAAGATGATTAAACCCATTGTATTCAATCTCAATTAATAGCTTGCTGATAAGTGGTTAAATACTGACGGACTTTACACGAACCTCAGTGCCAAGAGTTGATGCCCTTCTAACTCACACAGCTTAGAACTAGAGAAGGGCATCACGAAGGTTGTAAACATCTACTTGTTCTGAAGACAATTTTCCTTTCTCTTAAATAATGGACAGAGACCAAGACCACATGACCTTGGATGGAATTAGCAATCCATATAGTCTATGACCATGAATGAAAATATAGTATGTAGATGAATCAGGACAAAATGAATTTATACTGTGTCAGAGATAAAGCAAAATTTTAGAAATTTCATCTCTAACTAAAAATGCTTTCCTTTTTTTGGTCAATTCAAAGGGTATCCTCATATCTCAATCATTTTTAATTAATCTCATCTATTATGCAAAGTGCATACTTTAAGGAGCAGTGGAGGGATGGTGTTTTAATTTTTACCAATTCCATTTAAATGCAAATGTTAACCACTCGCATGATGCTACTGTGTACATAATTAAGCATCATTATATACTGCATGAATCATTTAGAAGCCTCCAGAGAGCCATTCTACTATGTAAAACATGCATTACACTGACAAGCAGCCAAATGACGTATCCTTCTGTGCTCATTAAAGCATCTTTGAATTACAGGTCAACCGATTATGGGACAACCTATGAAAAGCTGAATGATAAAGTGGGGTTGAAGACAATTTTAAGCTATCTCTATGTGTGTCCAACCAACAAGCGTAAGGTAAGACATGAATATATAGCTTGGTACTGATTCATGACACAAATCCTGTCTTCTTTTGACTAACCACTCTTGCTATCTAAAGTTCCATTAAAGTAAATCTGGAATAAGAGATGTAAAAATAAGTAGATGGGCTTGAAGGTGGCAACATGCCTGACATCTCATAATTTTCCAGTTAGCAGCTATGAAATTGAAGGGTGGAGGCCAGCCCTGTTGTTGCCATTTAAGAAAGGCAGCTGCAGGGACAATTCCTATCATGAGGAAGCTGATGTCTGTCCTGCAAATATTCTTGGCTTGCCAGTCTCAAGACTTAGAAAAAGTTTTAAAGAAGCAAAGAAAGATATTACCACACAAATGAAAAGGCGAGCTTTCAACATACACTCTTGTTTTCTCCTGACACGGAATATGTAGATTGGCTAGAGTTTCATGGAAGGCATGGTCCCATACCAGTCAGGGAACTGCAAAAGTTTAGTTTCTCAGGTTTGTCCAGGTTGCACACCAATCAGTGTCAGTATGGAGGTATAGCATGTCACAGAGAGGGAAATTTGTGAAGAGGTTGCTTTAATCTTCACAGATCCTACCTGTTAACTGCCTTAGGAATTATCATTCATATTTAAAATGATAAAACAGAGACTCAGGGAAAATAAATACCTCACTTTTATCTCCGAGTTAGGGTGGCAATCAACTATATAACCTGTGTTTCCTCCTTATCAATGGCAAATGTTCCACTATATTAGTCCTCTATGATTTCTCCTAAGTGGGATGATCGTCTCTTCAGAAAGCTTTTTTCCTCAGATAAAAATCTGTGACTGTAAATTACTAATGTCTCAATGGTAGAGAAATGTTTTAACTACATATTTGTTTTATAAATTTGTATTATCACATCCCAAATTCTGTCATGTGAATCCGAAGCTTCCCAGCCTTAGGAGAACATATAATATCCACCAAGATCCAACAGAGTGCTGACCATCATTGTCTCCTAAACTGGTGCTGTTACCCTGACAACACTGTTATCTAGCGTCTCGTCTCAGAGCCACCACTGGATACTGATAGCATGTTCAGAATTTCCTGTCTTCAGGTCAGCAATCCTCAACTTGAGAATAATATCAAAAGTACTGGGTGGATCCCAAAGGTGCCATCCTGCTTCCACCCCAGTTGCCCTAGAGCAGGGCTCAAGTATCTTATGATGCTACTCACATGCTTCTGACATATATGTGATATTAGAAGCATCATTGTATTGTTTTGTTCCCTCTGGCTCCAATCATGCCAAAGTCTCTAGTAATTGCAACTTCACAGATGGGCTTCAACTCTGCATTTAGGAGGCTTGAGTGGAGAGCCATCTAAGCTCAACACTGAGCAGGTAACTAAGGGTGCTTCATCTACCCAAGTACAGTATCCTTGGACTTAAAGTAGGCATAATGAATGGACTTGCCTCGTGACTACCATTTTAAGGCATGTATGGAATTAGATGTTACACATGTTCATCACAGAGCAACACAGGCTTAATCAATGTTTGCACTTCATTTTCCTTTCATACCACCATGTTTCTCCTGCTTCATAAAATTATAGGGAAGAATAGTAGTGATTATCGCCTATAATTAAGAGTGTCCAGGAGAATACTCAGTGATAATTAGAATATTCTTCTAAGCTGTCGAGTGCTTCGGACACTAGCATCCTGTGGCTGGTGAGTATTTTAAATTGTGGTGAACACAACGAAGGAACTGATTTTTTTGCTTCATTTAACGTGAACTTATATTTACAAAGCTGCTTTGGTTGAGGGTCGCAGGATGGACAGCGTAGCTCGGTGTGAGAGCTGTACCCTCACCATTGCTTTTTGACTAGCCACTTGGCCATCATCAATCACTGAGTGTAAACAATTTTGATCTGCTCTACACAGCCTTGGGATGCGGTGCTGAACTCTAGCCTTCAGTTTCATAATGAGATTTAGTTGTTTTCTGGCTCCAAATTGATTCTTATCTCCTCTATTGATTTTAGTTCTAGTTCACATTTTTTAGTAAATTTAATTTAACAATCAATAAACTGTATGCTAGGCAATAAAGTTGGAAGTGAGAAATAAGGGCAGTGGGACAGCTCAGTGGATAGAGGTGCTTGCTGTCAAGCCTGGCAGCTGGAACACATGTGTTGGAGGGAGAACAGCTTGTCCTCTGACCTCTACACTAGCATGATGCCATGAGTGTGACAAATAAAAAATAAAAAGGCCAGCACAAGAACTCATACCATGGTGGTAAAAGCCAATGTGATGTGTAATTGAAAGAACACTGACTAAAATTCAGAAATCACTGTGTCTGCCTTGAATGTGTTTCTACCTGGCAGTTGATTTGGGCAAATCATTTATATTTGTAACATGTTATAGGCAAGATATGAATTTATAGCTGAAAGAGCCCTCAGAATTGGTCTTTTCCAGTGACAGTTTCTTCTGTATTGATTGTATTCAAAATGAAACGTGATTTTAAGATTACAGTGCCAAATACTGATTGTTGCAATTTCTGTAGCTGCTGGATGCATGGTGATGGTCCCCAAACCAGCACTGGTTTTGGGAACCAGATTTAGTGTGGTGTTCTGGCTTAGATGGGCTACTGGAGACAATAAAGGCTGAAGAGGGACACAAAGAGCTATACAAAAGGCTACTATGAAATCTAGTCTATCAAATGCATTCATTCCCATGGGGGTGCGGGCTTAACCTATACTGACCATTCACTTGACACTAAACATTTGGCCAGGGACATCTAGGTGTTCTGAGTTGGCATCTGTAATAGCATATTTTTAGAAAAGGGGACCTTGCCCTCTCCATGGCATGAGAGAATAGCTTCTCCAGGACTTAAGCTTCCCACATGCAAAGTTGGTCCTGTGATGTTGCCTCACAATGATCCCAAGTAAACCTAAACCAAGGTGTTCCAAGGTAAATGGAACCTTTGGAGTCACTGAGGTTCTGGTAGACTTAAGACATATTGGAGGATAATGAATTTTTTTCACAGTGGTTCAAAAAAATCAATAAAGTTGACATAGCAATGTATTTGTGTAGTTTTCTGCTTTTGAAGAAAATTTATCACTATGAAATATATACCTACTGATACGAAGACATTTGAAGTAAAGAGATAATAGCTCTGCAACACCTTAAAATGAGACTATTTTCCCTAAATAGGAAGAGAAGACGCTGCACATCGTCAGGTGTTATTAATTATACAGGGTGGAGGCACTCAAGCTTACTTCAGTTCAGGATTTCTGCAATTCCCCAGTGAACAGGAGAATCGGATAAAGGATGTTATTAAGTCTTTTAGCTCTCCAGTGTGCTAGCTGACAAGTTAGCTTCTCACGTCCAGATCTTCCCTTCTGTGTTTTGCATCAGCGGGAACAATTGAAATAAAGCAGACAGATTCTGAATAGCTGTCTGTGTTCCCAGAAACCTGTTTGTCTTCACATTCTTGTGCTATTTTTAGCTGTTTGTGAGGACAAGAGCAGTTCTCTAATCATCATGTCTCAAACAGTGGGCATCAAGCCCTTGTTTTGCAGGAAGCTTGTTAAGGACATCACTAGGATTAGAGTCAAAATAAAGCAGACCCTATTCACACTTTAAATTGACGATCAAACACTGTCTGTTTGTTGTTTGAGATAAATCACAACAGATTTCCATAGAAATGTCTGATATGTTAAAAACTGTCACCACATCATATGCTAGTCTAGGATATCTTGACTAAGAGAAGCCCTGCCCCTAAGTATTATGTTCACTCATTCATGCATTCTTGTACAAAGAAACCTGCACCTAGTGTCTGATATATGAGGTGGTCTGAAAGAACAAGGCTGAGTAGCCCCAGTGCCAGAGGAGAGGCAGGGTACCTATCTGTCATTGTGCCTCTACAGGAGAACACTTCCTCTAGTTCAAGATGAATCCCTTTTAGTCTGTGTCTGCACAGGTTTCTAGGCTGCTCATACAGTCTGCCATGAGAATGGATGTTTTAACGCATACCTGAAAGGAACAGCTGTGGTCTAGAGGGTGATGCGGAGAGCAGATATTCGTGAATAAAAGGCTACCCCAAAACAATGTTCAAATCTCTGTCCCATTTTTAAATTCTTTCCCACGTCTATTTGTATTCTGTATAAAAAGAATAGTTATTTGTACTCTGCCTTATTTGTCAATAATACTTGTCTTATTGTTCCCAACCAACTCTCGCTGCCTTCCCTTCAAAGGTGCATGTAGGGATTAAAGCTACAAAACTGCCTGGAAGTGAAAAGGGGAGGGACCTAGTTTAATTTTATCTTGCTGCAGTAAATCCATTTAGTTGCTATAATCTTGTGATCTCTGCATAGTGTTCCTCACAGAGACTTAAAAAAATCTAGACAGTATTTGATTGTTATTTCTTGTATCGCTTTCACATCCCTTCTCCCTTTCCTGTTATCACGTCTTAATTAATATTATGCCTGCTGGGAGATTCTTCTAAGGCTTTCACCCTATAAATAGGACCCTTGTTCCCCAGGACACATTGATCATCATCGCTAGTTTCTTGGTACCTGCCAGCATTAAACACAGTTGCATTTTCTCCAGATGTTTAGGCTTTAACCACCACGCTGCATGTGGCACTTTCTAAATTAGTGTTTGTTGACTGACTCGCCGAGTCTCCCCCCTCTCCACACCCTGTCAACCAGGCCTGCTTAGTTATGTGTATCATTTGCTCATATGGTTTACATGCCATGTGTGTGACTTGGGGGTCAGGCGAGACTTAGGATTGGTGGGATCCCAAAATTTATTGCTGAAGAAATCTGACATTTAATAAGACATTAAGAGAAGGTGATTTCCAATAACTACTCATTCATTTAGTGGCTACAAAAATGGAATTCCTAATAAGCAGTTTAGAAACTTACTTACATCAAGGCAAAAGAAAAGCAAAGATGTTGAAACCTTGAAAGAAAATGTGAAATGCTGATGGGCTGCACCGGGGGATGTGTGCTGTGTCCGATCTCCCCTTTAGAACAGGGACTCTGAATGACATAAACAGCACTCATCAGCTTTCTACTAGCCCACATGATGACATAACTCTCGGCGTATACAGTAGGTGCTCAGCACATGGTTGGGCATGTCTTGAACTTGTGTTAAATGTTGAACTTCTGTTGGAACAGGCAGTGCCCTGTGAAGACAGCCTTAACCAATTTCCCCTTGAAGTGTATAAACAAGAGCAGCAGAGAAACCCCATGGTTTTAGTCATTTCTGGGGCATGAGGGATAATTGTATTTTTTCTAACTAAGAAGAGCATGATTAATCTTTAAAATGCCAGGACTTTGCATAGCACTCACTCCACATTATCTGGAGAGGCCAAGAGGAACTAGAGCATTGTATAACACATCAAAGTGCTTATGTGACATTTCCCTTGGTGGGCACGCAACACTTGCTGACTCTACCCTACGTCTTTTATCTGTTCCTTTGTACACAAGCTCACCCATTTTCCTCTAATCTTATGAAAAGAGTATATATTTCATTCATAAAGAAGTGCTTGGTGCATGAACCCTGAGCAGAATGGGAGTGGCATTTTCAAAACTTCAATGAAAGTGACTTTCCTTTAGTGAACAAGTGCTTGCTAACCTCCACCTAACCTGAGCTACTGTCGCTCATGGCAAAGACCATTTCTTTGATTCCTCCAGGTTACGTCTGAGTGTTTATACTGTTCTGTTCCATTGAACATCACCCAGCTTTCTTCCTGTGCACTACAAATATAAAATCCAAGAGAGTGTGCTTTTGTGTATATGTATGTGTATGTGTATGTCTTCTTTTACCCTGTGAGTGATTTTCTTTCTAACAGTTTTCAATACCTCTAGGTTATTAACAATGTGCATTATAATTTCTTTGAATCAGGGACAGAGTTTCTGGAGCACCTGGGCTCTGAAGAGCATAGACAGAAAGGAACACACACATGTGCATATGCAAACACACACACACACACACACACACACACCTGATCTTGGATACCCCTGTCTCTGTGCACCAGCATTAGCCACTATTTTGTATCAATTGGAGCACTTTTATTGACATTCATAAATAAATATTCATAAAACCACTATTTTCAGAAATTGAAAATTGGTTTTAAAACATATGTCCAGTATTTTTATGAATATAAAAGATATTTTAAGGTGTTCTAGCTTCATTTGATCGCTGTGCCAAAACCAAAACCAAAAGAAATATGTGGGAGGAATTGATTCATTTGGGCTTACAGGTTAGAGCCTATACTGAGGAATGTCTTGGCTAGAAATCAAGGTCATAAGCTGAGGTCACAATTCTTTATAAACTTAAGCAGAAACCCATGAAGAATTTTTACTTGCTTACTAGAAAACTGTTAAGCTAGCTGTATTGTACAGCCCAGGATCACAAGCCCAGGGAATGGTACCACTCACAATGGGCTCAGCCCTCCCTCATCAACTGAAAATCAAGATGGTTCTCTACTGGTGCATTACATGTGAGTCTGACCCAGACAATCCCTCAACTGAGCCTCTCTTCTGAAATGACTCTAGACTGTATCATGTTAAAGGTTGAACTAAAGGATATCAGGTTCAAAACTGAATTGGGTTGTAAACATTTACTTCCTTTTTTCTTCATCCCTCATGTCACCTAATTATTCAAAGTTCATAGAACTGATCATACAAACTTAAATTTTGTAGTTTTAATTTATGCACCATTAAAAGTGGTATTTAGTACTTTTTGGTGAGAATTTCCTTCATAACTAGCATTCCCTGTTTGCTATTCCCCATTTGTAAGAATCTATGTCTATTATTACATTCAAGCCATGCCTACTATACTGCTATATGAAAAAAATAATCATTAATCAGAGATTAAAACACCAACTTTCATGTGCATGATGATCATGATTATGATTTAATGATTACTGAGGTTTTATAGTTAATATTTTAGTAACCACACTCAAGCTTAGTAGATATATTGTTATATCATATATTATTATAAATATATATTGTATAATATATACATATATATGTAGCCAACTAGATAAACATAAAGTATAAAGGTAGTAAGTAAACAGGGTAATCTTTTCTAAGTTTAGATAATATTTACAAAACTTTATTTAGATTTTGACATTACTTTTAACAAATGAGCTTAGTAAAAATAATGAAACCTAAATAAATCTTCTGCAAACTTTATGAAGTAAGATATTCCTGGAAACTGCAATGTTTTATATTTCTGACTGGGTCTTGAAAATTAGGAGGCACAAGGTGACCAGATTGTCACCATGAAAGGATAAATACCCTGAAGAATCTGACCATTTCCCATTTCTATAGCAAACTCTGTTGTTCTTTTGTGAAGCAGTTCTTAATCTACTTTTCTATCTTATTTATTTTTGCCTCATCATCTGTCCTTATTAGAACTGTAGCCTGTCTGCTGTACTGTTAAAAGCCCATCCATTACCCTTTTAGGAGGTCAGATGTGTCTTTTCAGGTTAAGCCCAAGTTATGCTCTGTTGTGGAAAATGGTTAGAGTTCTTTTCAACACTCAGATCTGTTTGCTTTCTGCACACTCCCTGTGGCTTCTCAGGCGTTTCCATCATCCGATGTTTGACATACTGTTTCTAGAACATTTGTTTCTAGTGAGTAGCCTGGGCTGCTCTCATGATGGATGAAAATGAAAACCTACCACTGCAGGAAATCTGCCATATTTACTGGGGTGGAGATGCCTCTTTGTAATGTAGGAGAGCTGCCCCAAGCATTGTCATGACGCTGTCAATCAAAGAGAGTCAATGTGGAGGAATCTTTTAGGAAACCACTTCTTCTGCCCTGGAGAAATTAAGTGACTACCTCCAGCCTCCGGGACTAAATGGATTTTCTATTGAAACATTTTTGTAGCTGCTGTTGACCTGCCTTTTCTCTTAAAGAAGTCTTCCTTTGAAAGTTCATCTCACTGTTCCTCTGGACGTGCATTTTCCTGACTTACTGGTCCCTGACTTCTACTGTGCATCTCGTCTCCTAATATTTCAACGATTTGAAATAAATTTAGCAGAATGAAAGAACTACAGCTTGCAGGATAATAAAAAAGGCTTAGGTAGATATTCAGAGGTAAAGACCTTCAGCAGAGAGTCTGCAGAGATGTCCCCTTTGATTGCTTACAGCTATCTTTACTTTGAATGGGGACTAGACTACTACTCATTGCCATGATTGGCAGCATCTGCCACAAGGAAGTGAGCATGCCTGTAGTGGAGAAAAGGTCAGTGTGAATGAATCTGAAAAATAAAGAAAGCATTCTGATCACACACACCTCTCTCAGAGAAGAGGCGTGGCCAATAAGACACAGATGGTGTCAGAGACTGCTATAAGAAGTAGAGTGTTGGTGGCGCACACCTTTAATCCCAGCACACGGGAGGCAGAGGCAGGCAGATCTCTGTAAGTTCGAGGCCAGCCTGGTCTACAGAGCGAGTTCCCCGACAGAGAAACCTGCCTCGAAAAACAAAAACAAAAAACAAAAAACAAAACAAAACTAGAGGTAACACATAGCAGTGAACATAATACAAAAGATACAAAGGTCAATGGGCAGAGGAAAAAGAAGTGATAAAACAGCAAATATTTTCAGCAGTAGAGTTAAGGAATCCCTTGAGATGTCTCTGAGAAAGGAGGGCTAATTTAGCAAGAACCTATGAAGGTTTTCAGAGGGAGTACAATTTACCCTTATCTCTCTGTTCTTCCTGAGTGCTTTCATACAAGTAAATGATGTGGCTGTCTCTGAAACTGGTTCACCAGGAAGAAGAGCACAGTTATGCTTCCAGTGTGCGGCTGTGGCAGGCCTCACCAAGGCTCTCCTGCGGCCCCCTAGCGGCGGATTCAAATATAAACTGGGACCTTTCCCTACAAACTTCAGTCCTTTGCTGTCTCCTTAATGTACATCCCATTTCTCTCCCACGTCGTCTTATGTTTCCACACTGTGTCCATCACTGTGAGGCTATGCTTTATTGAAGTTAGCCACGTATTTCAGCTCAGTGCCTTTATGAGTCTTGGGCTATTAGAATGGACCTTGAGGACAATTTCTGGCTTTGCATCCTTCCTAAGCCATGTCCCAGCTGGATACTCGTGGTCAAGGCTTTGTTTGTTGACGAGTTTGCTTTGACTCTTTCTGCAGTATTTTCCCTCCCCTTTAAAATAAAGTGCAGTAACTGTGTCAACATCAGAAGACAGACAGAACAAGAGTCAAAACAAGCAGTGTACCTGAACACAGCAAGCATTTAGAAAATGTTAGTCTTCTTGTTCTTATTCTTTACCTCAAATTATATGGCATGCCATATCTTGTCATTTGTCACTCAATAGTTCAAATATGTCTATTTTGTACCCACCTCAGTTAAAAGAATTAGGGTCTAGAAAAGAAACATATGACATCATTCTAGTTCTTAAAGATCATGTAGACTGATAAAGAAAACAAACATACAGCCATTTCAAGTGCAGAACTCATACATTATAATAGCTGTGTACACACAGCACTGTCCCTGGGGAATTCAGGAGTCTTTCATAGAGATGCAAATATTTGTCAAATGAGAAAGATAAAAGAGATGAAAACTGTCTTTTAGACCATGTACTACAAGAAACTGATGCTCACAGAGCACCACAGATAGCTTGGAGTGATTTACAACTTTAACTGTCTATTTTGTGACTTAAAACATGGTAATTTCCATTGCTATTTAACCATTATGACTAAGTGGACCTCCCCAACATATCTTTATGACCATGTGAATTATAAGTCTAATGTAATAATGAAATTTATTTCTAATTTTACAAGCTTTTATACTGTCTTGAATATAAAATCAGGAAATGGAGAATCCTCACATTATTTATATTGAAATAATAGATCTAAAAAAACATCCTATTATAGATTTGATGTATTTATCACTTATCTTAAATAATTGATCATTAGAACCATCGATAAGCATTGAAAATAAATGATTAAGCACAAAAAATTAGCACACATTTGTGCCTAATTCTTCACAGATTTTTTTGAAAGATTAAATGAATGTAAACATAAGATCTACGTTCCCTCACTCTCCAATGATCTTATGGTGTTTACCATCCCATTGCAAGAATGTGATGACATTGTACAAGATGATGGATGCCAAAACAAGGGCCCTAAGTATCCGGAGGGAACTGTAGGCTGGGATTGTCATGAAGTCATTATGAGAGGGCTTCATTTGGTCAGTGAAGAGGATGGCTGTTACATGGTTTCTTAGCTTTATGTACCTACTTGACACAGCATAGGCCCATCTGTGAAGAGAAACCTCATCTGAAGAGTTGCTTGGATCAGATTGGCCGATTGACATACCTGTGGGGGATTTTCTTGCTTGCTAATTAGTTAACAATCAAGTGATTATTAAAAGTATGAAGCTATTGATGATAGTCACAGTGGGACAGCACCATTTCCTGGACAGGTGGTGCTGGGCTGCATGAAAAAGCTGATTAAACATGGACTCATGAGCAAGTCAACAAGATGCTTGGGTCCATGTTTCCTATTTCCAGTGTCTGCCCTAATTTCCCTCAGTGATGGAATATACAGTCTCAAAGATGAAAGAAGCCCTTTACTCCCCTAAGTTGTTTTTGGCCATAATGATCCTCAGAGCAGCAAAAAAGATACTACAACACATGTGGTCATTGACAATAGAAAGAATATAATTTGGTGTGAGCAACATTTTTGATTGAAATTTATTAATGCGGCTTCAATCACCAAGAGGCCCATTTCGATGCGAAGAGTCTTTTATTAGAGTTATTTAATGAGCTAAACCCATTAGCTCAGGCCCTTCACCCCACCACCATGGCAAATGGCTGGGGAAAAGACCCCGAACAACCTCGAGGCAGGGATCTTAAAGGGCAGCGTAAGGGGAGTGTCTAGGGGTATGAAACAGTCTCAGGATTGGTGTGCTTCCAAGTTTGGAGGACCTGCCCTGTGCTGACTGGTCAACTGGTTGTTATGGCCCATAGGCCCTCCCAGGGCGGTTGCTATGCTCTGCGTGTGACTGTTGTGCACTTGTCCATAAAGCACACCCAGAGCCATAAAGTACAGCCCCACCAGCTAACTTCTGATTGGTTCCTTGCCACAAGGGCATCTGACCTCCTAGTGACCAGGTCAGGAGTGGCAAGGTCATGCAAGCACATGTTAGCCTATAATGGCAGCTAAAATGGGGAGACTGGTCACTAACCACAGTACTTCACTGATTGAGATACACAAGTCGATGTGAGCATGGGGTTTGCTTGCATGCATGCAGATTCTACGCTTTTTATGTCCTAGAATCCTAGTGATTTCCTAAGATATCTTCCGTTGCCTGCTCTTTTCTTAGAAGGCAGTATTTGGCAGGTCATTTTTATGCTTATGGTTGATTTAGAAGATACAGTCTTGGCCACCACATTAAATGAGGAGGAGGCATCCTGGGTCGGGGTTGTGGGTAAGCACTGGGAAAAAGAGAAAACGAGAATGGTGTATTGGAGCACAGCAGTGAGAGAAAGAGTCAAGCATTTGTGGGGGATCTAGAGGGTCTGTGTTGTGGTGGAGTCCAATCCCTGATCCTACTTTCCAGTGATATCCACCAAGGGCCTGGCGTTTCCTAAAAACAACAATAGCAACAGTGCAGATGCTTGCATTTTCTCCCTCCACCAGCAAGTACACTTTTCACTGGCTAGGGCATCTTTTCTTAGGAATTAAGCCGATACACTTTAATGTACAGAATTATACTATTTTAATTCTGAAAAAACACAAACGTTGTCCTGGGGAAAGAAATATTGAATCTTGAGGAAGAAAGTTACCTGGGAGCTATCTACTTTTACTAGGATTTATGTTACATAGCATGTTTGTGTATGCCAAACTGGCATGCTTTATTAGTGCATTATTTAACCAAATGATAAGAGTAGAGAAAGCCACTGCCTAATGCTGCCTTTGTTCCTCTGGCCCACAGCCCCCGTTTTTCCATTTGAAAGTTCATCGCTGACATTTGCACACTCCCACAGAAGACTCAGTCGTTTTCACCATAGATGCCTATTGTTCAAAGAGAGGTGACCTTCACCCCTAGGCACCAATTAAAATCTATTGCCTCTCGCCCCTGCAGTGCCTGGTACTCCATGTAATTCTGGCTCAAAGCCCAGGGAAACTGGTGGGATGCATTCTTCTCAGTCCTGTTCTTACTTATACTTGTCAAACAGGGTTTCTTCTGGAAGAAGAAGGGGCAGACCACCATCGCAGTTATGGAAGAATTTCAGTTAATCACCTCACTTTAATGAAGGCCATAAATAAATGAAGGAAACAGGAAAAAAACGGAACATTACCAGTAGGTTTATTCCAGACTCAAGGATCACATCTCTCTGGTTACTTCATGATGATGTACAGCTAATTGCAGGGCCATTTGGAGCGAGGCATTGCTGGGCATATTCTATAGAAAGTTGACAAAGGGCAGCAACCAAGAGTTCTGGAAGGGAGTGAGACACAGGTGGACTTTGAAATCAATTTAAGTACTTCCCTATCATTAGATTTAGGATAGAAATATTTAGAACTCAAAGTCATTTGTTTAAGATCATGCTACCCCTGCTCATCTTTCCACTCCTTAACATTTTCTCTTCCATCTCCTGTTCCTGGAGGTGTGATGCTGCTGATATTTTAATTGGTTTTGAAATTAAATTCAAGAAACTAAATTATTTTGGTATGCATAGCCATAGGACACACACAGTGGTCCACAAACAAATCTGACTGACTACGGTTGGATGGACTCAAGAAAGTCCCAATTTACTAAATTTAAATGGAGCTTGAAATTGCCCTTTCCCTATTCAGTTTAGCGTCCTAGGTCTACGCAAGTTAAAGGCAGATGAAAGATGCACCCCTCTTCTGTGGAGGGGAGCTCTTCTCCCACCTTTCACCACAGCCACCACAACCGTCACGCCATACGTAGTTCTTTCTCTGCACAGAAATTGCTTCCTGCAGTTATACTCTCCCAGCTTCACTGTTTGAAATTTTATAGACTTACAAAGATTCTATTTCCAAGAGGGTGTAAAATTTCCCAGGGGCCACAGCCATTCAGTTTTCCCCACCTCACAAGCTTTGGTGATAGACACTGGGAGCCTATCTGATGAGAAGGAAGCTCGTCAGCTCCCTGGAGAGTCTTGGTCAGCATTCCGTTACCCAATACCCAGTGAAATTAGTGACACACTTATGATAAAGCTGAGGAGATTGTGGAACCCAAACCATTTGGTTCTATTTATTATGAATATAAGATTTTGTTGAGGATTCGTTATATTCTTCCTACACAAACACAACTCAAGGACATTTGAAATAAATGTGCTTGTGAAAG
This sequence comes from Mesocricetus auratus, assembly GCF_017639785.1. Classification (NCBI taxonomy): domain Eukaryota; kingdom Metazoa; phylum Chordata; class Mammalia; order Rodentia; family Cricetidae; genus Mesocricetus; species Mesocricetus auratus. The sequence goes on from NW_024429182.1 coordinate 11,009,126, forward strand.
CTGTATGAAAATTGGCAATTATTCATCTGCAACTGTTAAGGTTGTGGCTTCATTGCCTACTTTTCTTTCTTATTTCTCTCCTTCTCCACTTTTTCTCCCATAACATCGTTTATGTCAAAGGGAAAATGAATAACAAGGCCACTAATTTACTAAGAAAATAATGAGACCACCTCATGTGCTATATCCTCATCATGGGCCATAATGATAATAAATTAGCCCAACTTTCTTCTTTTAACTTTTATCAAACATTTAAATGAAACTGTTAAAATCAAGAGAGAAGAAGTATAGAGAGAAGTAAAGAGAGTTATTTGGAGTAGACTTAAGCCGTGCCAGGAAATATCTATACCTCTTCTACCAAGCAGTGTTTGGAGTGACTATCATCACTTGTGCTTCTCAATGAAGGAAGAACACAGTAATGGTTTTTGCTTTTCAAAGCAGTGATTATAATGAATTGCAAGTTGTAAAGTTTATCTACAGGATAGTCTGAGAGCATTGACACAAGGATAAGAACTTGTACCAAAATTAAAAACCCTAAATGTGTGAGGATAGTTTATTAAACTCCATTGCAAAGTTGAGAAAAATGAACAGCCAGGAAATGTATTGGTCAGGACCTGTAGCTAAAAACTGCACCAGGAGTTGACCACCTAGAGAGTTCCCGAAGCCTTTAGGTCAACACATGTTATATACATGTTACCAAAAGCTGTAATTCCCGTTAGACCACAGTCATTTTTCTGGAGTGCATTGGAGATGTCAGCATGTGCACAGTGAGAAGGCAGGTGCCACATATTTGTTTTTTCAGCCATTTGTGCTGGAACCCTACAGATAGAACCTTTGACATTTCTCAATGTGCACAAAAATGCTCATGATATACCCAGCCCCTTTTGAGGAACTAAAGGGGCCACATTGCTGTAAATTCCTTAAACCACAGCACAAATAAACACCATCATAGTTGCTGGTAAAGACCCAGGTTCCAGGATGTATTCTCAGGACTTCTCTTAGAATAGCTAAATCTGGGCATCTGCATCCTATTATTTCCCTATGTCCTTCAGCTCCACTGCAGGATCACAAAGAACTACACTCCCCTGCACACAGCTGGCACGGTGAACTCACAGCAAGGCGTTGCTTTAAAAAATGTGAGTATCAGTCATGTAAGTGTAAATAAAGCAAGTCTGTAAGGTTCCTGACTTCTACAACTATGATTTTAGAGCCAGCTGCCCTCTACTGGACAACATAAGTTTTGATTTGAAGTTCAACTATTGCTATTTGTACATATGACAAATTCTTAGGCTCATCATTTTTTCTCCAAGAAAGACAACTCTATTTAATATTTGACTTCTGGGTAGGACAGAGGTCAGGAAGCCCACACGTGTGTACTACTGTAAGGAAATGGGATTTGCAATCTGTAGGAATGAAGCAGTGAAATAGGGGTTCAGGCAACCATTGCCCCTTTGGTTTTCTACCTAGGAACGAAGAAAGCAGGGGCTGGGATGAATAATTCTTAGTCACTTCATGGCAAAGAATGCATGCAAGCAATTGAACTGTGCAGAGCCCTGGGGGAGGGGCTGGTACAGCTCCAGTGTTCTCAAAGACATTTGTTTAGCCCAGGGAGGAGGGCCTCTTGGAATGTTGTACTCAGAAAGTTCTGCTCCATTATTCCAGGGCTCTCGCTTCATTCCTTTGCACAGCAAGTGGCTCTGTCTTGGTATGAAACACAGGCATCCCACACAGCCTTATTAAAGGCAGCTATTCAGAGAGCCCTTGAGAGAGAAACTTGAACAATGCAAAAAAACATGCAGGAATTTAAAAAAAAAAAAAGCAGATTTTGGAACAAAACTCTAAACTTTGGCATTGGGAGAGTAGCAAAAAGGGTTATCACTGCTTCAAGTTCAGACAGCTAAGAACAGGGTTTTATACGGTTGTTGTTATTTCTGTTTATTTTTTTTATTAAATTAGGTTTGTTTTTGCATTCTGGGCACTGAACTCAGGACTTCAGTCCCAGCTCCAGAAAAGGTGACTTTTCATTAACATCTCTTTTCTAATGAGCATGCAAAATACTGGGTTTCATTATAACCTTTTCACACATGCTTTTTTCTGTTGCCCCTTCTCCAGGACCCTCCGCTGCCCCCCCCCTTGTTGGTCCTCTTACTCCCTACAGTAGTTCCAGCCTCTGCTTTCATTTCATGTCACATTATTGTTTTGTTACCCACCCCACTCCCCCACCCCCCTTCTTGAGGAATATAGGGAAGCTTCAAATTCACCTTCATGTTTCTTTATTTTGTTATTCAAAATAAGTGCTAGTTGTCTAGCCCTGGCTTTTCTGGAACTTGCTGTGTTCGCCAGGCTAGCCTACAACACACAGAATTCCACCTGTCTCCCCACCCCCAAAATGCGTGGATTAAATGCCTGATTTAAAATTTTATTTTAGTGAATTATGGGTGAAAAACCCAATTTGTAAAGCCAGTAAAATATCACCAAAATTGAATTTTTCCTACCCCTTTCAAATAAAATAAACACGATAGTCAACATAGTAAGTTTTAGTCCACAATCCTATTGTTTTCCTACCTCAACCACAAGTAGATGAGCCTGAAAGCATAGTAGTGAATACAACCAGTAACAACAAAAGTATCTCTCACATGAGAACACATAGACATAGATGTACAGAAGTGCCCCTTCTTCAGAGAACCACGTGTCCATGTGGGCACACCAGACTCTAGAGGTGGTTTTAGTGGAAAGGAGTCTATGAGTTGGTAGATTCAGTGGAAAATACATGGCAAGATACCACCCTATGACCCTGTCCAACTACGACCTTTTTACTCACTGGCTCAAACTTTCTCTGCCCTAGTGCTGCCAAAGCTTGGCTGTCATTCATTTAGCAATTTGGCTGGCTTGTCTTTCAAGTTCCTGCAGTTACAAGTGGAATTAAACAGGACTAGCAGAGATATCCTGGCAAGATGAGGAGGCCTTCCTGGGAGACCAGTTCAGTCTGGATCATGCTGTCTTCTCAAAAGGGCAGTCTGGCTGCAGAGCATCTCAGCCAAGAACAAAACAAGTCCCTTCATCCCTGGCATTTCCTGCCCCTGTACACCGGGTCAAACTTCACTTCCCATGTCTGTGAACCTCAAGAAGTCATTTTGTCTAGGACTTTTTATGTGAAGGAAGATATTTGTAGTTTGTTTTTATTTTTGCTTGAGTTTTGATATTCAGTTATTGATCTTCCATGCTCTGCAACAACAGAGAATTAGTCTAACTTTTGTACTGTATATGGGTGTAAATGACACATGACAGAGAGGGGAAGGGGGGAGTCAGAATGAGAGGAGAGAGGGAGCTAAGTCAAGAGTGTGAGCTGGCATAGGAGAAATAGACAGACAGAGAGTAACAGAGAAAGATGGAGAACTAGAAGAGGAAGGGAGAGAGGAGAGAGAGACAGACATAGACAGAGAGTAACAGAGAGAGATGGAGAACTAGAAGAGGAAGGGAGAGAGAAGAGAGAGGCAGACATAGACAGACAGCGAGAGATGGAGAACTAGAAGAGGAAGGGAGAGAGGAGAGAGAGGCAGACATAGACAGAGAGTAACAGCGAGAGATGGAGAACTAGAAGAGGAAGGGAGAGAGGAGAGAGAGGCAGACATAGACAGAGAGTAACAGAGAGAGATGGAGAACTAGAAGAGGAAGGGAGAGAGGAGAGAGAGGCAGACATAGACAGAGAGTAACAGAGAGAGATGGAGAACTAGAAGAGGAAGGGAGAGAGGAGAGAGAGGCAGACAGAGAGTAACAGCGAGAGATGGAGAACTAGAAGAGGAAGGGAGAGAGGAGAGAGAGGCAGACATAGACAGACAGAGAGAGATGGAGAACTAGAAGAGGAAGGGAGAGAGGAGAGAGAGACAGACAGAGAGTAACACAGAGAGATGGAGAACTAGAAGAGGAAGGGAGAGAGGAGAGAGAGGCAGACATAGACAGACAGAGACACACACACAGAGGGAAGAGGGAGACGGAGAATATTTGGGATAGGTGAAATAGAAAAAAGAAGAACTAGGCAAAAACAGTCTAACCCTCAAGACTTGGCTGGAATCTCATACCTTGTTTTCGTTACGACTGGCAGTAAAATGGACAACAGCTTTGTGACCCTCTCAGTTCTTCTCCAACAAGTTCGCTATCTTTATATTTCCTGTTTGCCTTTTGGCTAGCTTTAAATTTTTGTAACAAAGATACCAAAAGTGGAATGAACAATGTTATTTGGCAAAGAAAAGGGACTGAATGAATTCAGGAAATAGGAAAGAGCCTCCTCCCTACACTGGGGCAAAGTGGGGAGGTTGTAGGGTGATGCTCCCCGTAGCCTATGTTCCCAGGGCAGCTGCTGGAGGGTGTCCCTTTCTGTGTTGTACAGAAGATGTCATGGTGAAAATAATGGCTTTAATAAAGTAACACAGACAATTGTATTTACATATAGCTTTGGATCAAAGCAGAGTGAAATCATTTGGCGAACACAATGAGTCTGCATCACCGGTAGGCTACCTTGTCACCTACAAACTCCTGTATTGATGTGCAAAGTCAACATGCTCTCTTATGTCTTCTGAATTTCAAAGGTCAAGCTTAAATGCTGCTGTGCTAGAGTCTTTCAAATTCCTTTCCTGTTGGTGCAAAACATATCATAGCTAAAACCGTTGATGGTGCTGTATGGTATACTGTGAGATTTCTTACTGGTACACATTTTGCTTTGCTGGATTTGAAAGTCAACTGGACATTTATTCTGATATGTCTTATGAAGAAATGGTCAAAGCATAATTTCCCAAAAGTATAATTTTTTCACAGAGGCTTTCTTATACATGCTATTATAGGAAAAGGATCACTGTTGCTTGTGATAGATGGCCTTATGTTAGGCTAAAATGAACTGAAAAGCCTAGGCTGCAATGTCTAAGCTGGGTTAACCAGGCTATCCTCCAACTGACAGAGATCTATAGTTGAAACATGGAGGGACACTTGGAGGGATTTGAGTTATTTTTTTTCTCAGTTGCATAGTAGATTGTATTTCATTTCATAAACAGTGCTAGTACCTAGAATTCATGACATCTAGAAAATAGGAAAGCGCAGACTTTCTTGTCTCTCATGATTATTAAAACACTAAAAGGCAACCATCTATGAAAAGACAATTCACTATTAGAGAAACATGGTTCAGGCTTGTTCAGTTGATGGTAGGTCAGTTGATGCTGTGGTCTTGCCAACATTCATGGAGAAGGAAGCTAATTTCTTGTGCATTAACAAAAAGCCATTGGTTGAAGTATGGAAAAACATGAAAATGGAGAAAACAATACAGCAGCAAGCATGTTCCTTGAAGTTATTGTTTTGAAGTTGTTTCTCCCAAAATGTCCAAGGAAACTGACACCGATAGAACTAAGGAAGTTTCAAAGTGAGAGCAAAGAGTGGAAACTGAGAAAGAGCAACAGAGTTGTTTTATTTTAATTCTTACCTCAGCCAACAGAAAACATCTACTACTTTTATCTAAACTCTAGTCTTGTCTGATAGATATGCAAAATCATATAGTGTTGGGTGCCATGCTTTATTTCTATTCATTAATGTGCATGATAATGCATGTCCTTTTAGCACATTCTATAGGTACAGGATCCAAGAAATCACAAAAACAAAGTTGTATGCATTTATTGAACTGATTTTAGTATTTGCAAATAACAGTAACTCCATATAGAGGAAGGTCTGGGAGAATGTGATTTACCCCAATGGGGCAGGCTGGATGAGAAGTTTAGGCTGGACCTTTAAAATTAAGAAGACTAAAGAATGCATTGACTTTGAAACCAATGGAGACGTCCAGATGACAAAGTAGATAGACAGTGGCAGTCTAGACTCAGTGTATTCTCCAAATGACTTCACTGAAGAAACTGTTTTTACCCAAAAGTAGTTGGAGCTCAGCTGCCAATCAGTGTATTCCTGGCAGAGATGCTGAAGAAGACTGCATGGAAAGAGGCTTTTGTTACAAACTGCCTGGTGGAATGCAATTACTTGGAATGGAATCCAGCCAGGGCAATTGCTGTTAATATCAGTACCCTTGCAGAAAGTTTCCAGGGAGCCATAATGACTCCAAGTGGTCAGGACCTCTGTTTTATATCTCAGTGAAAAGCCTGAAAAAGCACAGCCAAAACTCACCAGCCAAGAGAAATCACTTTTCTAGCCTGGATTTGCAAACTCAACATCTGAGATGAAAAAGAAGGGACATGCAATAGGACCTTGGGGCTCTTGGAGGAGAAATGTAACCCAGAATCCCAGTGCTTAGTCAATGAAAATGTTTATTTTATCATGTCTAAGTGCTATTAAAGGGGAACTTCACATTTTCAAAGGCGGCAGCTTAACATTCGCTGCTGCTACTTGGTTTCCAGCCAGACACACACATTAGGAGGAGAAAGTTCTTTTATCTGGAGTCTGCATCCTGTTAACTGATGGAATTCCCTCTTCTTCTGCCTCTCATTCCCTTCTCCTTTTTCAAAGGAGACTGTTATTTTAGCAGAATGCTTTTGATGGTAACATTGATATATTTTGTAGGACAAGCTCAGCAGCTATATAAGTGACCTAAGGAGAAAAAAAAAAAAGAAATGACAGAAGGACAGTTAGTTGGGTTACTCAGAGAGTGACTGTATGTGTTCCCTGATTCCTTTATTGGTATTCTGTCCAAGACTACTCAAGTCGAAACACAGGGTCTTAGGGTTCAGTTGTAGCATGTGAAAAAAGTGAGGGAAAAAGGGTGTTGAAGTGAACCAAGCAGTCACACATGTGTGATGTGTAGCTGAGAAGATAGAGGTCTTTGAACGACCTCCTCTCAAACTAGAATTTAGTCCTAACCCACTATGACCACTGTTAACTTTGTAGTTTTTGCATTATTCTAAACATCCACTGTTACAAATTTTTCTGTGAAGCTAATTTAGAACATTGTAATACAAAGGTATATATGCAGAACTAAGAAACGCCATGCCCAGATGCTGCATGGACTTATTTTTATCACTCTTTTCCCTATGGGCCAGAGCTCAGAATCAGGGCCTACAAATGGCAAACAAGTCCACAGACTGAGTGCCCTCGGGCAACTTGTCACTTTTTCCTAGAATGTGGGAATAAAATACTTAGCATCTTAGAGTTCCTTTGAATTGAGTTAAATGGGCAGCAACCTTAAGATGGTACATGAATGCCACAGGGTCCTTTCTACTTAAAATATTTTAGTTCTTTTGATGTCTACTGCAATTTGCTCTCTTTCCTTGACCTTTACTTTGTAAAACTAAATAGTAATTTGCAGCTGTTCTCTTTCTGAATAGCAGCCCTGAAGGCAGTTCAATCCAAGTCTTACATGAGCCAAGCTATCTTTGCAAGGAGTCAGTTAATCCTTTCAAATCTCCCTAGCTAGGCCCTAATCACCCTTATCAGGTTGTCTAATGCTTGCTTGAAAACATCCTTTAATCTAACAAGTTGATTTGTTATCTTTAAATACCCTTTTAGTTTAATTTTTGGCTATAATGTCTATTAGCAAAGGAACACAGTCCATGATCTTAAATTTGTATATTCAGATTAAAGTATTTTCTTGTGTTCTTTGGAAGACTTGGAGAATGATATAATTTGTAATAGCAAGGCTTCAGAGGTTCAGACAGTTGAATACAATCACAATGGAATCATTTTAATAGTTTTGAAATTCCATTTCTAATCGTCTTTGTTTTCATGTAATCTTAGTATATCCATGAAAGGTCAAAACAATAAAATAACCAAGAGATTTCTATATAAATGAATACCATTTTATAAAGAATTTATTTTCCATGTAGGGGATCACTATTACTGGAAAGATGAAATTTTTCTCTGTCACATCTTCTCTGAGTACAATTCAGTGCCAGGTCTTATCTTACTGAGTATGCCATCCTCATGCATCCTCTCTTCCCAGGATCACATGGCGACTCCTTACTCTTGACTACATTTCCCAGAAACCTCCTCGAATCCTAGTCCCACCTATCTTGTTTCCCTATTGGCCAACAATGCTTTATTTATCAACCAATAAGACAAACATTTACACAGAAGGACTTCCCCCATCAGACCTTCATTCAAATCTTCAGCACCCAAATACTAATACAAAAGAGGCTAAAGCAGCTGCATGAATGAGTAGAATGTCTCTGCTGTGCCATGCAGAGATAGGAGGATGGAGTAGGCTTTCTGGCTACCAGCTTACTTCCAGATGCACTGAACATCTTATTTCAGAGGAACATAGCATAGAATGATACACCTTGGTGATGGGGGAAGTCCTGTACATTTGTTAATAAAGCACTGTTGGCCAATAGGAATCTAGATGGGTGGGACTAGGAGTCCAGGAGAATTCTGGGAAGGAGAAACACAAGAGAGTTCGAGATGTAACGCCATGGGGTAGGAGCCCGGAACTATTCCCCGGTAAGAGACATACTTAGATTAACAATTATGGGGTAATTACTTAAGTCAGAGGTAGCCAGTAAGAAACAAGCAAGGGCAACAGCTTCATAATTAATATAGCCTCCTGTGTGTTTATTTGGGACTGATGCGGCTCTAGAACCAGGCTGGCGGGAAGGCATTCTCTCAAAGAAAAAGCTTCTCTTTAACACCTTGGGATCTGATATCTTTCTCTGACCTCCATGGATGTATGTGGGTGGGGGGTGCACAGTTATGAATTTGTAGCTCCCATTTCATCCCTCATATGCTTGCAAACACACACACACACACACACATACACATACACATATGCACACAAGAGATGTACATACACACATAAAGGTATCTATATATTTCAGTATTGCTGAGTGCACATAATGTTTGGGGATTTTCATGCTATAATTAGATTTTCTAGGTGACTGAAAGCCATCTTTTATTTTAAAAATCTTTTAAATTATACTTATACTTTTTTACTATGTATTTCTATATATGGTATTTCAAATGTTATTCTCCTGTAGGAGTTATTATTGATTATGATATGCAATTATACCTTTATTTTACTGAATGAATTTAAGACATGCTTAGCATTTTGTGGCTAACTTATCTTCATGCTTTCATAAGTGAATTTGAAGAACTTATCTTTGACCAAATACTTTATATAGTTGCATTATTCAAGTTTAATGTGACAAAATTGTAGGTTGATTTGGCTGCTGGTGACAAAGAAAGGTTTCTATTGGCCAATAATTAGAGCAAGGCATGCATCTCTCTTTCAAGACACATTTTCTTACCAAATATATTAACTTCTTCCCATTTGTGCTTTAGTCCACAACATTTTCATATGGAGGTATCTTTTGGTCATCAATTGCCATACCATTAAAATCCTAGCTGAATTTACTCAGATCCCCAAAGTATTACTTTGCTAGTTTGGAAGTACTATTTTGAATCTTCAAAGTTCCACCTACTGTATCTGAAAAGGAGCAAACCTGATTCCATGTTTCTGAGCCTAATTTCATGTTCCTTGTATTTCCAACATTGATGACAGATGAGTCTTCCTTCCATCTATGTGCATTACTTTCTATTTTTTAAATTATTTAGCTAATTAATTAATTGTCTATGTATAATGTATATGAGCCCACTTTGCATAAAGCATTTGTGGAGATAAGAGGACAATTATATAGAATCAATTCTCTTATACTGCCTTTGTGTGGGTTCTGAAAGTTGTTTTCATTAATGTTCCATGGTCCTGCACTACAGCCCCAGTTCTGTCTTCAATGAGGCCACATTAATTAATTAATTCAGCCAGAATCTATTACACCTTTTCAATATATGAAGTAATAAATCTAAAAAGAGGATATGATAAGCAAGGTACATTTTTCCATAGTTTCTAAAGTACTGGAAAACACTTATAGAAAATTTTGCTATTTAAGGTATTATAGAGAGGAGGCAGAATTTCTCAAAGCCTCTCATTGGAGTCCAGTTTTTACCTTTGGTGGTGAGTTGGGAAAGTCATTGTATGAAAGATAACTTCGAAATTGGATCATTAAAATGCATCTGGTGTCTTCTTTGATAGAAAATGCAAAAGTGCTTCTGCCTGAGCTAAAGGCAATGGGAATGAGACCTGTGGGACCAGTGATTCCTGAGGGAACCTGTGAGCTGTAAATAAGAGAAATTGAGTCCCATGAGGGTGTTCAATCATCAAAGCTTCCATAGAACATGCAGAAGAGTTCGAATATTATACAGATACCAATAGGAATCCTTTAGAAATTCTACGTATAAAATGCCCATGAACAATAGTTCTCTCTGGAGAGCCAGGGAAGAGCAGTGTTTACAGGCTTGATAAAACGTGTACTGACAGATGAGAGAACACATTTCTGTTTATCCAGGTAATTTTGAGAAAAAGATCAGCACATAAAAGTACCCTTTAGTTCGAGCACCAGGCAGGTCTACCACCCACACAGGTAAAAAATACACCTGTAATGGAAGACACAGGATTGGAACCAAGGGGGTAATGTAATATCATGAGTCCAAGCATTTTCAAAATCTGAGTACTTCAGGTTAAGGAAAATTAGAAGGATAACTGGAATTGTGTTCAGGAAAGTTCTGGTCAAAGGGCTAAGTGGTAAGTGGAATCTGCAAGCCATATTCCTACGTCTCCACTTCTTTTCTATGACCAACTCTCCGAATACCTAGAGTTCACATTCAGACTTTAAGGGTAGGATTTTGCTTTCGTGATTTAAACTCACAGTCTACTGAATGTGTGAATAACTTGGCTGTAAATTTTTTGAATATTGTTATGGATTTTGTGGATATTTTGATTTCAAGGATTAAGGGTGGGGTAGCTATTTTGTCTTCTATTTCTTGTTGTAACAGAAACCTAAGAAGCATGGTAATCATCTCCATATCATTGACCTAGAACATTCTCCTTCAGAAGGAATGTTTACAGATGTCTAAATTCCAACGCAATCCCCCATTGTCTTTTCTGACAAATAGCATTTCACTGTAAATTTTTCCCAAGAGCAAGAGATTAATTATTTTTACTCACAGCTGTTAATTATGTTTCCAAACTGAAGTTGATAGAGCAACTAGATAAATTAGTCCCCAAGCACACTGTCTTCATTTTAAAATAAAATAATTTCTTTAATGCAACAGCCATTGCCTCTTTCTTTTCCATCCATTTGTTTAGATTCTCTTTGTCTTGTTCAACACAGAGGTTTAAAAATGTTCACCCCTCCTTTTTTTTCTTTTTTGATGCTATTCCTACAAATTAGTCTCACATCTGCCTTACATTCAGCTTGTAAGATAAGCTGATTGTTAAATGGCTGTAATGACATTTTCTCAACTAAGAGTCATCTGTCCTGTAGGTGTTTGGAGATTTTTGGCATGAAAGATGTCCGTGTAGAAAGCAACTGTAATAGGAAACTTTCTCCATCAGTTCTTTGCAGCAAACTTATATTGGAAGCTGAGAAGAGCTTTTTGTCTATCTCATGATAATCTATCTTATGGCATCCCTTTGATATCTAGAATCATGTTTTTAATCAATGGCTTATAAGTTTAGGGGATGATCTCCTCTACCTACATCTTTTGCTTCAGTAAATAAACTATATCAATCTGGAGAGAAGCCCAGATATGTCATTGAGATAACATGCACTAAAGAGCTGAATCACTGTTAGAGGACAAAATGAGCATCACCAAGACCCAGAACAGTGTGAATTCTAACCGTCTTCAGCCATACTATTAGAATCCAATCTAATCATCCAAATGTATAGAACACTGTGATCTGAAAACTAGCATCAAGCTCCAAGAGAACTGTGTGTGTGTCTTTGTATGTAAATGACTTTGGGTTAAAAACTAACTTCAACAATGGGATTTTGGTGCTCTGTTTTGCATATCTCCCCACTTTTCTTTATTCTCTAACATATTTCTTTCATAATATAAAATAGACTTCTTAGAGGAAAGGTTTTGTTATCACACATCTATTATTTTGAGAGTTCTGCTTTCTAGGGGATGAACATGCTCAAAATATACCATATGTATTGTGAAACTATAAAAGAGCTAATTAAATAATTAAATAGTGAAACCTGAGTAGTTCATCATTGAACATGAATTTGATCTATTGATACATTAGGCTAAATTCCCTCTATTAAATTGTTCAAGCTCGCTGATTCTGCTCTAGTGAATAGGTTTTTTGGTCTAAAGTCTCTGCTCTAGGTTGGTTTCATATTATGCTGCAGGCAGTGAGGAGCAATGCCTGCAATCAGGTAGGAAAGAGTTCTCCCTGTCTGCCTAATCAGAAGCCAGAATACTATCTTTGAGTGAAGGATAAAATCCCTTTTCCAGTCATCACTGGTATAAAAGTGGTACTTTATTTTTTATTATTATAGGGTCAACACTTTCAAACCTTGCTAATTTATTGTACATGTGTATGGTGTTTAGTTTTAATTGCCAATTTGGCACAACCTGAAATCACCTGAGGAGGGAGTCTCAGCTGTAGAATTGCCTAGATCAGTACAGAGCTAAAGTATTAGAAGACACCATCAGCTACAGCTCAATCTCAATGGAGGCAATATATGCAATTGCATATGGGACAGTATGTGCTGTCACATTGCTGCATTGAAATCAGTGGCCCCACCTTCCTATGTTGCAGCCACGTAGGACAGCTGATGATTTTGATTCCTATAATAGGTTCTGCTTGATCCTCTAGCCAAACATGGCACTCTTGAAATGTATGCAGCAGTTCTGCTTTCCCATGCATTAACTCAGCCTTGAATTTAAGAATCCAAGGGGGAAGTGTTGGTAAAGTGCTTGCTATACAAGCTTGTTGGGAGGAATTCAATCTCAGGAACCCACAATGGAAGGAAAACCTAACCTTCACAAGTTGTCCTTTGGCCTCTGTGTATCTACTACTCTCACATATACATGGATATTTCTCTCTCTCTCTCTCTCTCTCTCTCTCTCTCTCTCTCTGTCTCTCGCTTTCTCTCTCTCTCTTTCTCCCTTGCTCTCTTCCACCTCTCTCTTTCACACAAAGAATCCTAGGCTTTTTGAACAAAGGGACATAAAACAGTTCCCCTGGTAGCATCATTAAAGAATGTCACCTTATATCTCAAAGAAGTCAAGTATAGATAGATACGGTTACTTTGTCCAGTGTACCTACCGTTCTTCTATAAAACTTTGTTCTGAAGGATTTTATGAGTCAGTTTTGTATATCCTCTGATACTCGGATGGGATGGCCTCTACATATCCAGATTGTACAAGTTGAACTCTAGCCTGAGAAAGTCATCAGCTGGTAGTGGCTGATTGTGTGGATCAAAAGTGATAAAAGCAAATCAGTCTACTGTCTATGGCTAGTAGCAGGGGTGATGCTTTGAAGTATTTGTGCTGACATTTTATCCCAAGGGCCACTGCGGAGTTTTGTTTAGCATGTATTTTTTTCTCCAGCAAATCTGATTTAAAAATTCATGGGGACACCTGGCTGTTTGTTCCTAATTTGTTTTTCATACATTGTGGCATAGCCAAAAATAATTCCTCAATAGATACTAAAATTGAAAAGGGTTGTATTTGTAGTTTAGGTGAAAAGAATAATAATTAATAATTTTAATAATTATAATGAGGAGGAGGAGGGAAGCAGCTGTGCAGTTCTCAGGGAAATTGCAGAGGAATAGATGCTGAGTTGAGAAGAGAGAGAGAGGGCTGGAGAGATGGCTCAGCCGTTAAAGGCTAGGCTCACAACCAAAAATATAAGAGAAGAGAGAGAGAGTACTTGTGAGGTCAAGTTGGCTATCACAAATTAGCAGCTTCAACTAGAAGGGATGCTAGTCTGTCAAAATCAGAAGAAAAAGATATCTCTGTTAGCCAAATGATACATTGTGATTGGAGAATGGACATTTAGTTTAGCTTCCCTTGTCTATGCATTTCAAGATGTCGGAATACATTCTAAGTGCTTGGCTTGGACAAAGATTCAGAGCAAAATGACATGGTTTTCCCTAGTATATGGCCTGTATCTCATGGTAGATGGTCAGTGTGAAAAGTGGTTTTTGCCCTAGCTGAGAAGGCTGCGGCATCTAGGTAACCTCATTCTTGGTGTAAAGCGAGAACTATAGTTTAACTATGAATGAACCCCGTTTAATTTCATTTGGATCCAGTCTCATATGAAATAATGAGTTTCTATTTGCAAGCCTCTACTCTCCCTCACTTCACCCTGTACCTTCTTTGGGAACAGCGGGAAAGATATTTAGCTTCAAGGCTTAGCTTTAATAAACACAGTGACCTTTACATTTTACCTCAAAGAAGTAAATATAATATTAGAGATGCCATTGGCAATTGAGCTGTAGCTGGAAGGGACTTAGCGTCCAGTGCAGCACTAACAGACTTTACCTTCAGGGAAACACAAGTTTCATAAAGGGACTGGTGAGAAAATGCGGTATCAAGAAGAGCCACATCATGAAAATGTGTGATTGTGGACACAGAAACAGAGTAAAGTTTCTATAATTTGGAAACTCTCATTCATCCTAGTCTCTCTGCACTGCACCTGTCACTAGCTCACAGACTTCATGAAATCTGAACAGTCACATGCTTACTTAAATAGCAAACAGTCTTTGGATACATTGCTCAATAGAGGAAGAATATAGGAGCCAAATGCCACAATCCACTGCCACACGATGGTGAAGAATGACTTTCGGTGAGATGTTATATTTGGTATATGGGGTGTGATACACTAAAGTTTGATGGTTCCACAACCCAGGAAGAATATATCTTTTAGCACAGGAAAACTCATACAACACTTGAGCTGAGAGGAAGACTAGAAACTATCTTTGTTTAAACACAGCATTTTAAAATAATAAAATTTGGGCTCTTCGGCATTAAGTGAATTCCACTGACACTCTGCTACACGGGCACTGACACTCTGCTACACGGGAACAGGTTCGGACCCTGTCACCTGTTCACTGAACACGACCCTCTCCACTACCTCTTTGGAGGCTGACTCCCCCTTTTCTGTATCCAAATTTAGACTATTTCATGAATGCTGGAGTTGCATCTCATGTTCTATACCTAATCTCCTTAGACAACTTTAACAAATGCAGCAAGTGCCTTGCTCCACTGTCACCCCCAAGAACCATAGATAATAGTAAAATCCATGATTATAAGGATGTTATCACACATATATCATGTTATCACAGTGAGGCGCTCTCATTAACTCTCCACACAGGAGGGGACATTAGCATCGAGGCTTCTCATCACCCCAAAGCCACTGATACCACGTTCTTGTCTGATATGTTCCAGTACTATTCTTAGTAGTATCTAGTTCTCACAGATCATTTTAGAAATACTTATTTTGATCTATTGCTGTAAATTCTAGATTCAGTGTTAACAATTACTTAACCACATGTTAAGCCAAAAATAAGTATTCAACTGCTAATCTTCAAAGTTTCTTCATAGGAATATTAGTTCTCAAAAATCACACTGTGAGGGAAAATCTTCTGCCTTGAGTACATGTGACAAACATTACCTCTTCTTGCTTCAGAACAACTTTTTTCTTTAAGATTTATTTATTTATTATGTACACAGTGATCTGCCTACATGTATGCCTGCACACCAGAAGATGGCACCAGAGCCTATTACAGATGGTTGTGAGCCACCATGTGTTTGCTGGGAACTGAACTCTTGAAGAGCAGCCTGTACTCTTAACCACTGAGCTATTAATGCAGCCCTGGCTTCAAAGCAGCTTTAATAGACTTTTTGAACCAGAGACTTGATTTTTCCATTTATTTTGGTATTCCTCACCATTACAGTATAATTTCTGTGATGTTGAAACCACTCATTGCACTTAGGAAATGCTATGTACCTTGTTTTGACTCCATCTAATATCAACAAAGCTTACTTTCTGAACGTATACTGTTATCATTTCAGAGTTGCCTACAGTAAATGATTGGCATGATAAATGATGCTAAGAGTCACATGGCTGGACAAGAGCAGAACTCAGTTAAATCTGTCATTTCAGGCCACATGTAACTCTCAACTAGTCACTTAGTAGGTAAGGTCATCTGAGACAGTTATCTAGGGTGCTTCCAGCATAGACTTTTGATAATAAGGAAAAGACAGAATGCAACTGAGCATATGAGTTGCGAAAGTTTCATTGATTAACGTGCTGCTGTCTGCTCTATACCATCTTGACTATACTAAGACTATAACAAGAGTAGAAGTGAAAAATATGTGAGTGTTTATAGCTTGGAATAAATGTCACAGTCACTCATACCCAAATCCCTTTGCACGGTTAGAAAATTTCTTTTCATTTGGGTGTAAATTGCTTTATCTTACCTTTGCCACACCAAGGAACAGGCAATATGCGCTTGCATCTCCTTCCTTCCCCCTCTCAGTTCTCTGTCAGGAAATCATTGCCACTTATCCCCCACACCACACACACACACACACACACACACACACACACACACACGCACGCACGCACGCACGCACGCACGCACGCACGAACGAACGCACGTGCGCGCGTACACACACACACACACACAGACAAAACAAAACACACACATCTCCAAACTTCACATTGAAAACTCATTGTAGTTCCAAATGGTCTATTGTTCATCTCCTTTTACATCAGAAGAAACTTTTCTATGTTCTATAAAACTTGAACATAAATAATTATAGCTTTCTACATTCTTTTGTTTAGCATTTGTTGTCTTTGTGTAAGCTGTCACCTGTGTATCAATTGTTTTAAATCATAGTGTGTCCTTCATGCTCTAATTTCTGTCAGTTCAGCATTAGGACTGTCACTTGGTGCTAAAGATAACTGAAGTAAGTTGTCGTAAAAAGAAGAAACGAACAGTTGAATGATGAACATTGGGCTATTCCAGAAGAAATAAAACCTTTCTCCCCAAAGTATCTATATTCCAAAAGTCATATTTCTCTTTAAAAATCTAAATGGATTATAAAAAGTTTATATTTGAGGGATATTTCTATTTTTCATAAAATGTTTTTGAAGGTAAAGCAGATAATAAGGAAAATTAGTCTATAATTCATGAGATAATGCAAAATCTGTATATGAGTGAACCTATGTTTATTTTACATATTCTTCAGTGATTTTTAATAATTCCAAAGAGGAATCTAATAACTACCCTAACTCCATGATCATTTGGCAAGAGATCTTTTTATTGTGTGATGTGGGAACTAAGCCTGAATGTGAGCTCTGGAAATTACAAGGATATTCTGTAATCTTCCTAGAGAAATGATAGCACCCCTGTACCTAGTTTCACTCTCTTGAGGTTTGCTTCTATTTCCAGATGGAATATCCTCATTAATGTTTATAAAGGGCTGTGTGGTACTTAAATGAAAAAAACACCATGTGAGTGTAAAATATTCTTAAATGTCAATTTGACAAATGTTAATTTCTTATGTAATGAACTATTTTCAGCATCTTACCATTTATGATAAATGGAGGAAGAGAAGTTTGTGGATTGATGATATAGTAAATAGTGGAGAAAATGTGTTTCACTATGGCCACTTTTCCCAATCCACAGCCTCTGAATTACTGTGCACATGGGAATTTCTATTCTTTTAATTGTTTCAGGCTTGAAATAGGCACTTGGGGTCTCCTGTGTGTATATGGGAATAATAGTTGCAGAGCATTACTTTATGGCCCTTCCCCCAAGGTGTAATTGAAAATGGAAACTGTGCATTTTAAACAGCAGCACAAGTAAATAAAGAAACGTGGCTCTAATTTTAACAGGACAAAGTTCACGATCTGGTAAACTGCCTGTCTGTCTTAGGGTTTCAATTGCTGAGAAGAGACACCATGACCCTTACATTTAATTGGGGAGGCTTACACTTCAGAGGTTCAGTCCGTTGTCATCATGGTAGGAAGCATGGTGGCATGCAGGTAGACATAGTCTGAAGGCATCAAGAAGAGAGAGTGAGTTGCTGGACCTGACTTGAGCAATTGAAACCTCAAAACTCACTTCCAGTGACACACTTCTTCCAACAAGGTACAACCTACTCCAACAAAGCCACATCTCCGAATAGTGTCTTTCCCTATGGGCCCATGGGAAATATTTTCACTCACATCATTATACTATCACATGACTGTATTCGAGAGATGATAGGCAAATGACCAAACCATGAAAAGGAGAAAAGAAGGAACACAAAGTTTCTCTAACCATGAATGAAACCACTATAGACTCACAGATATTGTACAGTTTCCTATAGTCACCTAGAAGCTTTATTGCAAAAGTGATAAAAAAAAGACCACAGGATATGTGTTTGAGAGTCCTGGATACAAACCTATATGTTTGTTTGTTTGATTTTTGAGACAGGGTTTTTCTGTATTGTTTTGAGGCTATCCTGGAACTTGCTACATAGACCAGGCTGGTCTTGAACTCACATAGATCCACCTGCCTCTGCCTCCCGAATGCTGGGACTAAAGGCATGTGCCACCAATGCCCCGTAATAAAGATCAAACAACTTTTCAGAAGGTAGAATCTTTATAGACTTATTCTCTCCAATTTTGCTGAAAACACTTTTGTACAAGCTTAAAAGAGATTAGAACTCTTAGAATTTAATTGCACTGCCAATTCCTTCATGAAGAACAATTGAGGATGCTAAGAACCCTGCCTACCAAATCACTCTGACTATCTCTACGAAGAAATCATGTCAGAAGTAGAGTACCACCTTTTCTGATGGCATGTAGGTCTGAAACTTAACTTCCCAGCTGGGCTCTTCCTAGATTTTTGAACCACAAATCATGAGAAAACAAAAAGTACTTGCTTGCTTTTAAACCACTAGTCTGAAGTACTATACTACAAAACAATGCATTTGTAAAACAGATATTCCCCTCTTTTTAAATATTCTACAGCATTTGTGATGCTTCTGAAAGATGAAATTAGACCAAGACGCTAACATATTTTGGTAATGCAATCACAGAGCATAGCTTCTTCAGATAACAGTTTTATGTCATTACTGGCTGCTTCTCTAAGGAAAAGGAGAGTGGGAAAGCTTCGAGGGATAATGCGGGATTCTGCTTAGCCACACGGCCATTAAACGCGTAGGCTCTTTATTTCCTCTCAACAACAATTTGAGATGATCAAGTGCCTGCCATTAAATAATTGAAGGACAAAGGAAAATTTCACATGAACTAGACCCCTGCTTTAGCAGGAGGCGTTTTCCCCCTGGATGAACCGTCATTGCCACAACATCCATGGAGCCCCACTGAGGAGCAGCAGAAGGGATTGTCACTCCACTGATCCCAGGGATCCTCCTCTGAGAGAAACCCCTGGTGGTCTCCATAGTCTTTTTTTTTCAGGGAAGCTTTAATAGCCAAATACATTAGCAAGATCCCACGCAGCTGAAGCCTCGTTAATCTTCTCCAACACACCCTGGTATATCTGCCACTTTACCACAGTGCGTTAATGTAAGTAAAACCAAAACACACTTATCAGGACATTGTTGTAACCAGAGCAAGGGATGAAGAATGTGGGTGCATTTGAGTGACTGGTTTTCCGACCTGATTTATTAGTGTGGGCTTTTTCTTTCGGTTTCCTGACTTTAAACCTGACATTTGCTCAAACTGAAATGCGCTCCTTGAGAGTTTACCAAAAAGGGTGTTGTCTCTACCTAACTCGGTGTTAAAGTATATCAATGCTCTACTCTCCTCCTTTATCATTTCTAGTGGAATAAAGAGATTCCTCACCATTAAGTTTCCTATGAGCGAAGAAGACAAATGCTTGTTTCTTCTGTTACCATGGTTCCCTCTAAAAGCAGATAACATTTTTAAATGATGCACTCTGTTGGCATTTGTAGATTTGGGGATTTAAAAGACAGGTGACTCTGGTGTTTGTAATGACCATGGAAGCGTGTTCTGATTGCATCTGAAAAAGAGGCCATCAGTAATCCTGGAAATTTTAAGGTAGCTCAAATATTCCCAAGGTATTTAATTGGTTTCTATGGTGACAGTAGTAAAAATGTCCCCTGAACTTGCACATTTTGCTTTAAAATATCATGCTTAGATTTTGTAAACTAGATAATACAATCTTAATCATTAATCGATATCACATATTACCTGGTGTGTTTATACAATAATAGACATGTATTTTTCAGATATATATTATACACAGGATACATCTATTAGGAAAACAGCTACACCACAATGACTCTTACCAGCTTTAGCATCTGCTTCCTCAAGAGCTAGACTGAGGGGATGTATTTCTTTTGTTATCTATGCTATCATCTGGTCAAAGCTTTTTATGTCTGTTTCTGTTGTTTTTTTCTTACCCGTTTTCATGAGAAAGCGTAAAATCATTCATGGGAAGAAAAATGCTTAGAAGACAAGAAGGAAAGAAACCAGGCCATTGTGGGAATTCTGACAAGAGTAAAGACTGGGTATTTAGCTTTGTATTGATAATCCCGCTTCCTTTCTTCAGGAGTATCTTGCTTTGGATGAAATACCACGCCATAGCTAACACCTTGTTATTGAGTGTTCTCTAACCTTGTACCCACTCTTTTGTTGTCCCCTTGGTGTCTCAGTAGGCAACATCATTCCCCCCCTTATCCTTTCCTCCCTTTCTTCCTCCTCCTTCCTGCTCTCTTTTCTAGAAATCAACTAATTTCTTTCTTTCCTTCCTTCCTTCCTTCCACCCTTTATTAATTTCTTTCTTTCTTTTTTTCTTTCTTATTTCCTTCCTTCTTTCTTTCATCATAACATATACTTTAAATTTGCCATTCATTATGAGGTGACCCCATGTATGCTCACACAAATATAAGCATTGTGTGCCTTAGACTGCATTACTGCTATTTGTGTGACACTGAGCAAGGTACTTAATTGCCCTGAGCCTCATCTCCTTACATGTCAAATGGATGTAACAAGGTCTGTCAGAGATAGTATTAGTTTTAGGACAATTGACCTGAATACTTGTTTCCTGTTGTAGCATGGTGCCCCATGTGAAGTACGTGCTCAGTAAACAGCAACTTGTTTGTTGTCCCTGCCCTCATAGAGGCAAAAGAGGTGCCAAAATTGAGTGAGCTATACATCCAGAACACTACAGAGACACACGACAGAAAAATTTCAAATCCAGGAATATGGGCCCAAGTCTTACAACAATGACCCTTACTGTAGAGTATATGAAAGGGTTCCCAATTTTTCAGAGTATCAAGATCCTTTCCTAAAATCAACCTTTTTCTCTCTCAGGGTAGGGCATACATTCGTGATGGTTTGTGACAGACTCAGACTTAGTCTCTTCTTGAAGACAAGCCTCTACATGCTGGACCCTGCTCATCACTTTGCCTGTATATAAGCATACCTCTCCTTAATAGAGGGCCAGCATAATACCCAGCAGGGAGAGCAGAGCCTCACAGCGACTGACATGCTCTTCTAGAATTGGGATTCTGTAAGAGTCTCAAGGAAGAGGGTTGTGTACAGTTATCTCATGGGACCTAAACTAGAATGTCCTATATAATTCTATTCCCTGAATTGCCTTCCCAGGAGTGTATCATAGACCTTGTCATTTCTGGTGAACTTGCATATCTCTTGTGTATTCTAAGAGGTTTCATTATTAAGTTTGTATAGAAGGAATTCTTACTATTGTTACACGTAGTGAGAATGGGAAGGGTCTCCCAATATTCAATGAAGACACAGAGGAGGACTAAACTTGTGTGCTGCTTGAATTTTTTTCCTAAAAGTTTCAAATTTTACCAAAAGGAAAAAAATTGATAAAATAAACACACATTATAAACTTCAGAATATAATGCCAAAGTTTTCCAGCATCTTATCAGGTCACAAAGTAGAAGGCCTAGTACAACAATGCTGTCTTCATCTCTTAGCATTGAATCCCACTGTCTTGTATGAACAAATGAGGATGGCGCATTATGCAAGCTTCACTGGACTGAGAGAATGTAATGTAGGGCAAGTGGTTGTGTTGCCGCTGTTTTTCCACAGACTCTCTTCTATCAGAGCATATGTGGCTGAAGCTTTCTTCCTCTAATCATCTTCCTCTCCTTCTTTCACGATTATTTCAGCTTCGGTGACTTTTCTTTCTTTGGTCATTCTGGGATGGAATGTAACGTTCACCAATGCTGTCCTACAAAGAGCTGTCAACTGATAAACACTTACTGCCCTCACCTTCAGCTATTGAGGAGAATGGGGCTGATCCCACACTGGGAATAGGCAGTTTTTTCCACCCACATTGGTCAGCAAATTACTTCCTTGCTCTGATTACATTTTGCTTAATTTGTTTTTAATTTCCAGGCCAGAGGCTTGCAACTGGCCTCTTGTTTCATTTGTAGAGAAAATATTTGTGCTTGAACAAAACAGAGTGTTCACTGGCTGTCTTTACCACTTTGGTTATCTTCGGGGTCATTATGAAATTCATTTGTTATGCACCTGTGATGTGGCCATTTGGAGCAGAGCTAAGTCTTGAGAGAAGCAAGACTGGTATTACCAAGAAGAAACAGTATTACCACTGCTTGAGTCTAGCCTGCAAATGACAAACAGCAGACAAAGGAACAAACAAGTAATACATAATAAACAAACAATGCTCCTTGCATTAAGATCAAAGAAACGATAGAAAAATACATACCCATAAATGGTGATATTCTCCTTATTAGCCCTGCTTCACCTATGCAGGTGGATGGTCAAATTCCAAAGCAACATACCTGGGAGAATATTGTAAAACTATATTATAGTAGCATTTCTATGGCAACACGGACCACAGTAGATACCTGGAATGATCATAAAGCTATCTGCCAAGTTTTGAAATTATGTCATGGAGCCATATGGTGAATCTAGAGCAAAAAAGAAGATTAACAATACATTTAATTTTTTGACAAATTTTGTATATGTATGCATGTGTTTACGGACATGTACATTCCCGGGCACAGGTATGTCATTCAGAAAGTGTCATTGGGAATCAATTGTCTCCTTCCATTCAGGGATCAGCTTCATGTAGTCAAGCTTAATGGCAAACACTTTTACCCAATGAGCAATCTTGCTGGGCCACATTCAAGTTTTGACTACACTAAGCTCTCAGAGGGAATACTACCAAAATAAGAAAGAAGTGATGTATTTGAAATCTATAAATTGTATTTCATGTTCATTTGTCACCTCTAAGGAAAGCAAATAAAGTTTCTTCCTCTTTCTGAAGATGAATGATTGCTTATAGCTGGATTGCAGACGCCTGCGTTGCAGTTATTGACTTCCTATGGAAAACAATTCATCCACAGCTGCAGTCAGTGCCATGTCTGCACACCCTGCAAGGCATAGGTAAACAGGTGCTAATCACTCCGAGTCAATCCAAACAGAGAGTAATTACTCCTGTTCAGAGCAATCTCTTCCTCTTGTCTACCGTGCCCCTGTCCAAGCAGAGCAGCAGAGACTGTGAGAGCACTGAACTTCTATTACTGCAGAGACTCCTGGGTTATGTTCAGTAGAAGGCACATGCTAAATGATTCATCCATTCATTTGTGCATTCATCAATTTGTTCACAAAGGTATATAGACCTGCTATGGAATAAGCTTTGTCTCAGGTAGAGTGCGCTCCCCAGAGAGCTACTGTTGGGAGTGCAAAAAGATAGGATTCATGACTTTTGAAAAGTTCTCCTGAAAACCTATTTATCTCATTAGCCAGAATGAAGATTAAGCATACCACTCATCTGAAGACAAACGAGGGTTCAGAAGAGAGTAGAAAATCATCTTGACCTAGTTGAAAACAAGAATCATTGAAAAAGAAATGCAGTCTAAGGGAAAGATGGCTCAGTGGACAAACTGCTTGCTGCATGAGCATAAGGATCTGAGTTCAGAACCCTGGCTCTCACTCTAAAAGCTGAATTCAGCAATGTGTACCTGCATTACAACATTGGAAAGCAATGCCATGAGTATCCCAGAGGTTTGCAGCCCAGCCAGCCTGACCTAATTGGTCAATTCCAGGTTCAGTGTAAGACACTGCCTCAAAAAATAAAGTAGAGAACTATAGACACACTTACCATTGTTCTGTGGCCTCTTCTCTCTCTCTCTCTCTCTCTCTCTCTCTCTCTCTCTCTCTCACACACACACACACACACACACACACACTCTCACTTTCACTCTCTCTCTGTCTCTGTCTCTGTCTCTCTCTCTCTCACACACACACATACACATACACATACATACTCCACAAAAATAAATCTAGATAGATACATTGTTGGTGGAGGCTCTTTGTCATGACAGGTCCAACAGCCACCTTGCCAAATGAGCACACAGAGACTTCTATTAATTATTAAACTGGTGGCTGATGATTAGGGATTCTTATTAGCTAGGTCTATCTTAATTACTAACCCATAACTACCAATCTATGTATTTCTATATGGTCTTATCTTATCGGAGAATGCCTCGATGTCCTATCTTCCCAATTCCTCCATGGTGTCTCCTTCTGGTGCTTCTCTGCCTACTATCCCCAGAATTTTCCTCATTTCCTAGCCCCACCCATCTTCTTGCCTCTATTGGCAGAGTAGTGTTTTATTCATCAACCAATAAGAGAAAGATATATACAGAAGAACTTCCCCCATCAATACATAATTAAACAGGTAACAGATAAATGATTAAATAAATAAGTAAAAGTGAGAAATGCAATCTGATATTTTGGAAAATTATTCATTGGTTTGAATGTAACCATTTTGGAAATATTGACGTTTAGAACACTTTCTAGAGAAGACAGGACTTATTTTGGTTCAGCAATACCACCTATGTCAGAAGGCTGAATTATATTTATTATGTATTTTCTCATGTAAGGTAAACATTTTTCTCTGCAGATGTTGATTACTTAATTGCTTATTAATTTATTTAATTTTTGCAACTGACAAAATAGAAAGACAAATCTCAGTTCATTTGAGGTGAAACCATGAATGAATTTAAGGCCAAAATTAAAAGGTTTCCCTAATCATTTAGCAACTCTTTAAGGGTACACTACATTCCAATCATTATACTAAGTACACCCCAATTATATGAAGGCTATGATTAAAGAATTAAAATAATGTTGTGCATGTCCTTGTCCAAATTGTGCACTTGCTTGTATGATTGCAACTCTTTACAAAATTACACATACTGTAATTTTAAAGAATATGAATACAAATCAGACTTCATGATATAGTATCGGGCTATGGATCAATAAATCTAAGTGAAAATGCATATTAAGATCTCATTAAATTGTTAGGATGATTAAAACTGAAGTGGGTAAACAAAGATAGATGCATACTAACCTGTTTGTTTGGTGATGTGGTACAGACTTGCTGGCTTTATGGGGGGGTCACCTACCCTTCTGACAATTCCAGCATGCAAATTCCCAAATAAAAGGCTTCACGGGAATACTAAAGAGGGAAGATGGGCTTCAATCTGCTTATTTTCGTTTTGGCAGGGGTAAAAACAAGATAACAAATATCCATGTATTAAAAATTATCTGGAATATTTCAGCCTATCTCTAGTGCTATAGAGATAATACATAATTTCGTACAGGCTGGTGAATTTAGAGTATGCATATATATTAAACTAGCTTTGGTAAGCAATAAATAATTTGAGTTTCTTTTGTTAAACATTAAGGAAAGCAGGGTGCAAAATAAGAAGACAGAGCTTAATCCAGTTAACCAGGAACTGGGAAAAGAGAAAGTGGGAACAGCATTACCTGTCTAGGGAAAATGATGAGTGTAAAGCAGGGTCTCTTCATAATACCACAAAAATAACTTCCTGGCAGTAGGACAAAAGGTTGTTAAACATTACTGTTAATTGTGGTTAGGGACACAAGGCAGTATGATCATTTGATGGCATATTTGTTTTTGAAATATGACAGTCTTTTTATGCCCTAATAAATATGAAATCACCTGGAAATATTTCTGTCCATCTAGGAGCCATCTAAATATCTTGTTTATAGCATAAACTAGATTTCAGTGAAACCATGTGAGTTTGTACTTAGCAAATTACCTGACAACCTCACATCAGTCATCAAACTGAGGAAGCTGTCTGGTGAACACGAGGTAGACAAACTCATAGCTTCCATCAGAATATATGGACAGCAGGCAGTGTTTCATGCTCTGTGGAAGACATTTCACTATATGTTTCCCAGCTTTCTCTCTTATCTGGGGTGCCACTGACATCCACCGCATTCCTCTCAAACCTTTTGTCTTCTCCAAGAAGAATGACAAAACTTTGTTTATCCTGAATAACAGGGACAGAATCCAGCAGTGTGACTGTTATGCACTCTTGTGTCATGTGTGGTGGCATCATATCACTTTCAAAGGTGACATGAACTATTATGAAGTTTCAAAATGAGGGCCTCCAAACTGAGAGGGAGTGTGTGTTTGTCTAGTCTTCTGGCCCTTTATATCCTAATTCAATATATAGCCCTCTCTTCGTTCCTCTCTTCCTTCCTTCCTTCTCTCCTTCCTTCCTTCCTTTCTTCTCTCCTTCCTCCTTCCCTCCCTCCTTTCCTGTTTCCTCCTTCTCTCCCTCCTTCTCCCAACCCTTCCTTCCTCCATCCCTTCCTTGCTTACTGATAAATCCAGGCTGCAGTGATCTTTCATCCCATACCCATCCATTGAGCACATCTTTCATACTGAACCAGACTCAGAGAGTACCAATTAATAAGTTGACAGGGAAGGCGTCGATGGGTAGCATTAAGGCAGGCTGTCTGCAAATGCTAGGTGCACACTTTGATGCAGCCAAGGAGACCTATAGAGAGTTAGGAATGAGGTACTTCATCACATATTCCTAGAGGCAGAAAATGAGAGAAAACAAGGGTTTCTCAAGGCAGCTCATTCATCTTGTTTCTAGTGCGGTAGTTCAGAATGCTATGGACAAGGGTAGGCATCCCAATGAGAGTGTGAAACAAGCACCTGAAGCTATGAGTTTACACAGATCTATATAGCCCATGGGTGAAAGATGGAGAAGCACGCCCAGCTATGCTTTCTATGGAGCTTGCATGCATATCTTGGCAAACTGTTCTAAACGTATTTCTAAGTCAACATGAGTGCTTTTAAAAAGTACCCTCTTTCCTGTCTTCTTCACTTTCTCCTTCCCCTCCTTCCTTCCTTTCCTTCCTCCCTCCATTTCTCCCTTCCTCACTCCCTCCTTTCCTTCCATTCATTCATTCATTCATTTATTTGGCAGATATTTATTGAGTGCATAATACATGTTTGGCTTAGTCTAGTTTCTGGGATTATACCTGTGAGCAAAAGATATTCCCTGACCCTTGTAAAACTTATGTTATAGTAAAATGGACACAGAAAGAAGCAAAATAAATGAATAAATGACATAGTAGAAGAGAAAGTGAAAAATGGCCATGGAGTTAAAAAAAAATATGTTCAGAAAGTTTTCAAAGGCCCAGACTTTGACTCAAGGCTCATAGACTCAAGCCAAAGGCAGAATGACAGAGTACTGTTGATGGGAAACAGGAGTTAGAGGCGGGAAAGAAAAGAATAGGGTCTGTGCTCATTTGTCTTCCTTTCCTACACAGAGAACAACCGGGCTGGTACATCTACTTCCCCTAGGTGGGGTGTGAACAAGTTACATCATGAGGAGGGGATAGGATCAAGGGGAAGGAGGAAAGTTTCAGGTTAAGAAAAAAAGCTTTGTATGTGGGGAGACGGCTCTACAGGTTAATGCCAGGCCTGCTTATGTGAGTTCAGTGCTCAGACCCGCATGGTAGAATGAGAGAACCAAAACCTACCAGTGGTCCTCCGACTGCCACCTCTGCGCTGCAGCACATGCATGGATGCTCAGAAGTAAGCATGTAAATAAATACAATTTTTGTTTTAAAAAAATAAAAGAAGAATTGCTGAAAAAATAAAGAAAACAGTTTCTCCTAAAAAGTCCTGTGAATGGGAAGAGAGTACGGTCTTCCGATTTCATCTCCTTTTCCTGACCAGTTCCTCTGTGTTCTTCAAATAAAACAAAGGGTTTTGTGTCATTGGCTACAATAGGAGACCAAGCACTGTAGAGTGCAGTTCCTTATCTGCTTGACCACTGTCTGCCTGCTCTTTTGGGCTTCTTGAGTCAACGTGGTAGTTCAGTGTCAAACACTGATGTTTAAGCCTCGCTTTCTGTTGTTTCACTGCAGATTATGTTACTCACAGACCCGGAGATTGAAAGCAGTTTGTTGATCAGCTCAGATGAAGGTGCGACCTATCAAAAGTATCGGCTGAACTTTTACATCCAGAGTTTGCTTTTCCATCCGAAGCAAGAAGACTGGATCCTGGCATACAGTCAAGACCAAAAGGTAAGCACACTTACCTTGCTTGACAGAGTGGTGCATGGCTGCCAGGGATAGTCTGTGAGTGTCATCTCAGTGATCACTTCTTTTTCTTTTTTCTTATGTGCGGTAGCCTGAACTCAGTGCCAATGAGAACATCTCAGGTTTTTTGTAGCTATGCAAACACATGAGAAAGCGTAAAAATGAAAGCTGAGATACCACGTGAGATAGTGTAGAGGGATTACGTGTAGCTTGGATGCCATGTTTGCCACCTGTCCATCAAATAAGTGAACTAGTTATTTTTTTGCAGGTGAACTTTCCAAGGGATTGATAATAGTACGAGACTCCTCATCTTTTAGGTTGAAATGTTGGCTTAGAGAAAATGACATCAAGCATTAATTCATGAGTACTTAGATGATTTCTATAGATCTGATTTAATCTAACAATGAAAAAGACAGGGAACTCAGGGATGCACAACAAAAGTGGCTGCAAAAGGTATATGAACTTAATAAGCAAATTTCAAAAGATAAAGGGTTAATGACCTTTTATGTCTTATAATCTCTAGAGATTATAAGGAATTACTCCAGTAGAACAAAGATACGACAGATTTCTGCTGTTACAGAGCTCACTTTTTCCCTTAGACAGAGTAAGAAGTATCTCATAAGTACTTATATAAAGTTCGAAAAGTAATGTTTACATAGTAGAATTTTCGCTGAAAACAGAAAGTTGGTGAAGTTCACTGTAATACACACAGGCTTGTGGAAGCTGGTCTTTGTTTTCATGGAATGGCCTAATGGCAAATGTTTAAAGCCTTTGAAAAGTTGAATCAGGCTTGACGTATTCTGGGTCATGGGTTCTAGGGTTAAGCATTAGAAATGTAAGGATGTAAGGATGAGTTGAGATTATGTGAGGGTCTAGACCAAAGCTTTATTTAATGAGCACAGGATTAAATCCTTTGCTTTCAGTGCTTAGGAATCCTAATCAATCTTTATATAATGTGAACAATTCAAAATTGTCATAAGAAAAAATTTGATTGTTCTCATGTGTGAATGTTGTAGGGACAACAGAAAAGAAATTTTGTGTGAAATTTCGTGGGAGTCTCACTTTTGATGGTGATATTTGGAAGTGAACATAAATAGTCTTTCCCTGTTTTGTCAAGAGAGAATTAAGAATAAACCAGTTATGTGGTAGAACTAGACAATCTGATGATGTGTGTAGGGAATTGAAAAGACCTCAGTGTCTCAAGACTTACATCAAGGTATGAGGAGCAGAGCGTTATCTGGAAGGGGAGTGGCATGCCACTGTCAGACCCCCAAGTGGAGGTCAATGACACCGGTATCAGAGTTATGGCAATCATTTGCAAACCATGGAATTTTTAGAACTTGTAAGAGGCAGCTCTGGGCACCAAGGAGAGCTCCATGTTGGCATTGGTTGGCCAGCATCTGTGAAAGTAAGGAAAGAGGAACATTTGTTGTTGTGTATAAGTATTGTTCATCAGTTTTTCTCTGTGACAGCTGCTAGTGCTGCTGTTGCCAAGCTTTCAGCTAAGATCTTAGCCCCAGAGCAAGCTTTCCATCTGCTGGATGTAGTCTCATGTCAAACTCAGGCAAACATAAAGGAACTGACTCTTATGAAACACCATGGTGAGGGACTGGCGTCTACACAGCTTATCTAAGAGTAGGATCCTACTCCCTCCCTCTTCCCTTACTTCCTATCTTCTTTGTACTTTAGGGCATTCTTTCCTTCTTCTAAACATACAGGGATTTTGGTTTTTGTATTTTCCCGACATTGATTTTTTTTTCTCCCTCTACTTCAAGAAATAAGACTTTTAAGACCCTGAAAAGAGAATCTGGATTCGTGGTTTGAAGAATGCCCAAAAGGTCTGAGATGCTTTTTGTGCTTCATACTGTGTGCACAAACACCTCGTGGACATTTTGATATAGGAGTTAGAAGGCACTCAAAGACTTCTGTTGATCACATATTTTTTTTCTTATGGGAGTAAAGTGGAGTTTTACTGGACACAAGTTCAATGGAAATTTTAAACATAAATAGCAGATATTTAGTCTTAGAGGAAATATTTATGCTCAAATGTCCTCCTCAGCATTAAGAGGATTAAACTGTTTTCATGGCTTCCGACATTTCTTTTTCTTAGATGGCAAAATCTATTGAGCATATTTAATATCTCAGTGGTTTTTTTCATCAATTTTTTTCAAAGATAAACTGAATGGAGAAAAAGAAAATAATGATTTTGAATGGATGTTTTTGAGGATTTTTCTATATAGGTATGGAGGGACAGAAGTCTTCAGATATGCCATTTTCAAGCTGCAACACCAAAAAAAGCCAGTGACATGATTTGGTCTATGTCTGAATTGTTGAGAACTAGGTAAAAGTTGGAGGAGTATCCTTTGTGTTGATCCTATTCCAAGCTCAACAGCTTGAGAAATAGGGATGTTGATATTTTGCAACCCTAGGAGATAGATGTTTCATCTCAAAAGAGAGAAGAGCAAATTCATACCCCAAACCTTGCAAGTGATGAGACTTTCCTATCCCCACTGGAGAGGGCAAATTTCCAACAGAAGATTTTAGGCTGAAAGTCTCGATTTTCGGCTGAAAGTCTCGTCTCCTACAGACCCCCAAAAATAGGCTTACATTTTTGTTTCCAATATGCCATTTAAAGAGAAATGTAACTGTGGGAAGCAGAGTAGAGCTGAGGATTTATTCAATGAGGCCAAATTGGTAAGGGAACCAAATAAATGGGTCCAGTGACCCCAAATTTGATACAGATACTGAATTTAGGTTTACACAGGAGAAGATGTAGAACAAGAGGAAGGAGATATGCAGAGTTAAGCATAGTCATGGTGTGGGCCATTTAATCACTGTTTCAGTTCTAATTCAGCAAGGTGGTTATGGAAATCCCTTCTTCCTGTTGTCACATGGGATCAGTATGGCTCTGAGGATGTCACTTCTGATTTCTGTTGCAGCCTCATCATAATGGATAACAACTACCCTCACTGAGAGGAAACTGTGTGTCCCTTTAAGACCTGCTCTTCTTGGAATTCACAGTGACTACAAGTTTATGATTTTGACTTACCTGACCCTCAGCCTTGAAGGAGAATGAGATAGTTAGACAAACACTCCTTGAGATATTAACATGCCTGTGTTCAGAAGTTAACAGCTCATCCACAGTAGAAGAGAGACACAAAATGAAGGCAAAGATGTCAGAGTAATCTTGTTTTGGTTAGTCTGTCCTGTGTTTATTTACTTATTTGTGTATGTGTGTGCATGTACATACCATCACAGGTGTGTGGATGTCAGAGGACAAATTCTAGGTTTTGCTTCTCTTCTTTCCTCAAATTGAACTTGGGTGATCAGGTTTGGTGACAAGAATTTACCTTTATCTTCACCTGATAGGCTGGCCAGTAATTTATTTTATTCAATTTATTTTTAGGTAATCTTTTCGAATATCATAGGCTTCCAGGTACCTGTTTCAGATCTTCCCGGACCACTGCTTTGAATGCTAATGTGTTCTAGAAACACTGTAATGGATGTATCCACAGATAATGTTTCCCAGCTATCTCATTCCTTAGAACAGACTGATCTGCACATAAAGTTAATATGGTTCCATGGATAATGCTCTACTGAATGGTCAAGTGCCTTTTTATTTTTTCAAATGTTGAGTCAGCATTTTATTAAACCAATTTGAGAGACAAATCTTTAAAGTGTACAAGAGGGGTATTCCACAGCAGTTCCCTCTTTTTGTCTAATCAAAAAAGGATTTAACTTTAACATGTAAGATTATATGCAACAAAACTGTTATCAAGTAAGAATTACAGTTACAATATCCAGTCTATTTGTATTTGTGGCTTTCTAAGTACCCCACAAATTATCATGCGGAGAAAAGATGCAAATTCAAGATATTAGGGAAGTAGTCTGAATTCTTAGAAAGTCCATGTTGAAACCGGACAAGATTCCTCAGCTTGTCATGGGTCTATGAGGTGATGTACCCTTGGAAAACCCTTTAGTTTCTAGACCAGTATCACATTTTAGTCATTAGATTTCTGTGAAAATGTATGGAAGCCCTGTCCCTTAAATATCTTCTTACATTCGATCACTGTAGGCAACATGGAGAAACTCATCCCTTTACTATATGGTGGGCTGAGAATGCTGCTCGTTTATGTTCCCTTTGTTTATTTCTGCAGCTAAAGGAGAAAGAGCATGTGTCCACTTCTTTGTGTTTGAAAACAGGACAGACAGGAGAATGGACATGCATTCCCTTACTTCATTCCTGGTTTCCCCCGACTTTCTTTCCTTAATACAGGAAGCCTCCCAAGGAAGCCTTGGCAGCAGGCTGAGGCTGCCAGATTACATCTTTATTTTAATTTGGCAATAAACTAGTGTACAAACTGTGCTATAAAACATTGCCTCCAACGGCATCTCTCAGTCTGTCTTAAACACCTCACTAAACATGATGTGTTGGGAAACATTTGAAATGAGAGAAAACAAAGAGC
The DNA here is from genome assembly GCF_017639785.1 of Mesocricetus auratus. NCBI lineage: Eukaryota > Metazoa > Chordata > Mammalia > Rodentia > Cricetidae > Mesocricetus > Mesocricetus auratus. The sequence goes on from NW_024429182.1 coordinate 11,041,775, forward strand.
AGATGTGACTGTAAGAAAAAAAAAAAAGAGAGAAAGAGGACCAGGAGCAATCCAGGGAAATTTGCACATACCTCAGTCACATGAGCACACCAGGTACTGGGCTCTTTTCTCTGTGAGGGCTTATGTTGCAAGAGTCATTTGCTAAGGGGACGCTGACCCATCGTGGTGCCATAGAGCCAACATGAATGCTTCCAGGACTTAGCTACTGAATAGCATTTTTTGGGAGGCTCCTGCCCTCTTCACATGCCTGGCAAAGACTCCTTTTACAGGCAGTTGCGGAAAGGGACTTCCTACCACTGACCTTTCATTCAGTTCAAGAAGCTTCCTGGCTCTCCCTTCTCTGTACACATTCAAATTCTCCTAAACCATGGACTCCCTTCCTACTCAGATGGGCAAGTAGCGAAAATGAACACAGCAGGCAGGGCCTGGTCAGTGTTCATGCGGGGAGCAGGTGTCGATTCACAGAGGTCCAGGCAGCATGCAGCCTCCACCTCTGCCTTGCTTCACAGGATGATGGGGCCAATGGCTAGACCTCCTGGCTATTCCCAAGAAGCAACCAGGCTTCATTTGTCATATTAAATACATACTTTAAAATTTATACATGTCTACAGGTAACTCAGAAATCTTTAAGATGTGTGTTATGGTGGATAAAGAAACTCTATCAACTACCCTGAATTACTCCCTAAGCTTCTTTCTATTTCTTCTTTTTCCTTTCATTTTCTTTTATTTCTGTAACATTTATTTAGATGTAAATTTTTATGATTTTTAAACATTAGAATGGAAAGGGGGATCACTTGGGAAGAAGGGGAGGACCAGTGGGACTATTGAGAAAAGAGGGAGTAACAATAAATTGAATAGAAGCAAAGTCTTGTCTATGCATATATGAAAATGTCATAATGAAACCGATTATTTTGTACAATTAACATGTGCTCATACACAAAATTTGCATTCAAATGACTGATCCATTCTGTAGATGAAAGACAAAGCTTTTAAGGCAGCTTTGAGGCACATAAGTTATTTTTTCTAGAACATTCATAAGTTTATAGTGTACCTGTTTTGCTTTTATCGATTTTAAGTTTAATATATAAAATAATGGGTTTATAATTGCATTGTCAGACAAATGTGTCATTGTACTTTGTCTCAGATACGTCCTGTCCCATTGCTTTATCCAGTATCCCCTCCCTCACTCTCCCTGATTCTCTCTCTTCCCCAGTCAGTCCCATCTTCTGCTCTCTTACAACATGCTGCCCTTATGGAGAGGAACAGCCACTCCTTACAACCAGTGGAGTCCCTTCCTTAAGTTGCGAAGCCAGCACATAGCATCCCCAAGGTGGGGTGTGCCAACAGGACTAGCATCTTTCATTGGGGCCTTATTCTAGTATTTCCACTAACTTACACTCAGAGCCTTTCCCCCTCGATGTGCCATAAGGACAAGGGATTCCCTTTGTTCTGTGCAGTGCTCTTGGATCTCCTACTCACCATCCCCCGGTGCTAGTGTCTGAGGTTACTAAAGGATATTTCACCTGAAATACATCTCAGGGCATATGTCTATAGAACCAAGAAAGAGCCTTTATTATTTGCAACACCCTATTTCTTGCTTGCCTTGGTATCTTTCCTGGTTTGAGTGAGAGAACTTGGAAAACTCAGCCCTAAATGGAATGTCTCCATCAAATCCCTCCCCTCAGTGCTCAAGAAACCCTGTGGAAGTGACTATGGAAAGGGATTAAAAGCTATAGGAGAAGGAGGACACAAATTAAAAAAAAAAAACCTCTACATCAACGTGTGAAAAGCTCACAGGAACTCATGCAGTGAATCAGCATGCATAGGAACTCCACAGGTCTGCATAAGAGCATCTGCACATATGCATGACTTTTGGGGTTTTAGTGTTTTTATGGGATTCCAGAGTATGCTAACCAGTGGCTCTCTGACTCTTGTGCCTTCTCTTGGGCTCTTTTCCTTTTGTTAGTTTGCCTTTTCTAATTTCATTGTGATAATATTTGCTTTATATTATATTTTATTTTGTCATTTTTAAATAAATGAATTAATGTATAAAAACTTAGCTACCAGAGTAAAAGGTTAACAACTGAACTGTCACTTACACCTTCTGGAAGAGAGAAAGCCAGTTTCCTCCAATAGAGTGACACTGGATATATCAACCATTCCAGGACAGACTTCATGGTCAAGAGTAATTGACCAAGATGTAATGCACTCCACGTTTGTGTTGTTGTTGTTGTTTTTGTTTTGTTTGGTTTTTTTGTGAGTGTATGGTTTTATTTAGTTACAGTTTCATGGGTTTTTTGTTTGTTTATTTGCTTGTTTGTATATACACAATGCCCAGGTAAACCCCATGCAGGTCCCTGGTTGTAGGTTCAGTCTCTGTGAGTCCCTATGAGTAAAGGTCAGTTGATTCTGTGTGTTTTCTTGTGGTGTCCTTGACCTCTCTGTGTCATACAGTCATTTCGCTCCCTTCTTCTACCAGATTCCCTGAACTCTACCTAATGTTTGACTGTGGGTCTCCATCTGTTTCTATCAGTTACTGACTGAAGCCTCTCTTATTGGCTTGGCACCAATCTGGTCAGAGGAGATGGCTAGTTCATTCTAAGCATCTGTTATTGTTAGAAGTCTTAGCTGAGACCATCCATGTAGATTCATCGGAGAATACTTTGGGCTTGGTTTTTAACCTGACCCCAAAATGTTCCCATTTCCAGTAGTCTCTTTCGGTACTCTCCCACTCCACCCCCAACCTGATCCCTCAGTGTTCCCATTCCCACCCATCTTCAGGGTACTCATGTAATCTCTTCTACTTTCCCTCCCCAGAGAGATCCGGGTACTCCTTCCCCATAAGCCCTCCTTTTACCCTATTCTCTGGGTCTATAGATTGTATCATTGCTGTCCTTTATTTTACAGCTAATATCTACTTTTATTTGTTTCCATTTTCCTGTAAATGTCATGATTTCTGCATCACTTGTTTTGAAAGTGTAACAGCCAGAAATCCACATAGTAATATGTAGGATACCTGCATCATTCCCAACCTCTTCTAGGTGCAGAAGAATCACAATAAGAGAGCATAGGAGATCCTAATTCTATACATTGGCTGCACTTTTAACATTTGATTTTAGAGAGAGGAAGCAGGCCGTTGGTAACATAACAGAAATGCTAAACATTAGCAGTTGACATTCTATATGTATGGAGATTGACTTTTAACTTAAAATCAGGTGTCAATAGAAAAGGAAAAATGTACTTGCAATCTGTTTGATAGGCAATGACATAATTTTAGTTACTCTCACAAAGGGCTATTTAAAGAATGACTTTAAGTCTCCATATCTTCAGGTTTTATTTGTGTATGTAGTGTGTGTGTGTGTGTGTGTGTGTGTGTGTGTGTGTGTGTGTGTGTTATGTGTTATGTGTCTGTGTATACCTGAAGTTGACATCTGGTTTTTTGCTCTCTAATTCATTCTTTATGGCAGGTCCTGAAGCCTCTCAGTTCTGGCTAGTCTAGCTCTCCAGCTTGCTCTGGGTACCCTCTCTCTTTGACTCCCAAGTACTGAGACTCTGAGCACCTGCTAGAATTCTCTGCTTTTTTGTAGGTGCTGGGGATAAAACCTCAGGTTGTCATGCTTCTGCCACAGGCACTTTCTTCACTCAGCTATCTACCCAGCTCCAAACGTTTTTACAATCCCTTAAAAATTAAATATTCACATCATTTCCCCACTTCTCATAATGTAAGGATAATACTTATTATGACTGTCTCAAGTACTATGCCTTTTCTGGGAAATACTGACTACTTGATAGGAGAATGGCTGAGCTTTTGGCATTTCAGGAGTCTTGGTCATAAAGTTTTCTCAACATTGATGAGCAATAGAAGAAGCAGGTAGATGCCAGGTCCTGTGCTGGCTGGATCATGAATGTCAGTAGGACCACTCAACTCTGTTATTTCTCCAGCCCCAAAAGTGAAAGCAATAATGCCAGAACCTGTCTTGCGGAATTCGTTGAAGATGCAAAGATAACATAAAAATTAACACCAAGTCTGGCACATAGCAAGCATCGCCTCTCTGACAGATCCAGGGAGTTATAACTAAAATTAGTCACAGGCAGAACCTTCCTCAGACAAACTTCTTTCCAGTGTGTGAGGTGTTAACAGTTCTCCTTGGTGAATGCCCCTTTCGTCAATCAGTGAACGGAACCATGCAACTAGAATGAATAGAACCCAGATGAAGGGTACAAGGGCGCTTGGGAAACATTACTGATGATAATAACATTAAGCAATTAAATATTAAAGTATTGCTATTCACTTTAATTCCTATTTAACACAGTGGGCAGTCTCTTAGTGTCAAAAGCATAAGGTGAAGATAAAAGACAAATGGGACTTGAACACAATAACAAGTTTTCCAATGATTTCTGTAGAAATACTTTAAAAACCTGATATTTGTCTAACGCCATTGCGTTTACTGGGGATGGTGCTTTAAGTAAAAGGACACCTGCTTTTTTTCTAAGAAGTAAGTTGTGTGTGATATACCATGCTTTTTTGGCAGGAATTTCATGTGCTTGAAATTTCCCAATGTCAGAGCTGATTTCTAATCTCACGAATATGTAAACAGTTTAAGAATCCAAGTTAAAAACTGGCAATTAGGGTGGAAACCAGGGAGCTCAGTAAATGTCAACCCTGATCCTTGCTTAGAAAACAAATTCTCAAGCTGAAATGCCATCATATGCAAACAAGGATGGCCTATGTCCAATGAGGATACCTTGTTTAACATGTTGTATCATCATTCGCAATTGCTACCCAGAACAGTTTGATTTATCTGTTCCTGAGGATTTGAAAGAAATTGACCACAGGAAGAAACAGAAATGGAAATTTCTAAGCAGTTAATTGGAATTAATATTTGAGTAGATACCATCATCCTATTTAGTGCCAAATGGGCTTTGAAATAGAGGCAATATTTTGCTACTTTTGAATCAGTTCTTATCTGTCCTATGTAACTCTTACTCATCTTTAAGACCCTTTGATCTACAAATTCCATTTCTATGTCTCTGTCTCTATCTGCCTCTCTGTCTTTCTGTCTCACTCTGTGTCTCTCTGTCTCTCTCTCCGTCTCTATCTCTGTCTCTCTCTTTCTCTGTCTCTCTCTTTGTGTGTGTGTGTGTGTGTGTGTTTTAAGTACCTTCAGATCTCAGTGCATAGCAAATATCTCCAAAACACAATAACCAATGGCCACACACTGACCTTTCCTTCCTTGCCAGCTCTATTTCCCCATGTCTAATCCCCAGTCCTCAGAGTGTCAGTCCCAAGCATGGGATCTTTGACAGATTTCAGCGACAGTGGAGGAATGACCAGTGACAGATTTGATAAATCCTGCCACAGGAGAGATTGATGGAGCCTGCAGCATGTGTCATCATTTCCCCTCACTCTTCATCAAAAACTCCTGACTGCTCCTCCTCAGTGCTCTGCTCCTTTAACTTTGCTGATATTTGGATCCAGTCCCCAGTAGCTTCCCCAAAGTTATTATGTGATGGCACTGACTTGTCAGACTCCATCTGTAGCTCCAGTTCCCATCTTGTGTTAATTTGTGCATCCCGTAACAACAGACCTCTTGAGGGTGACCAAAGAGTAGCAATACCACTCTTAACTTCTCTGCTCTTTTTATTTTCCTAGCATGACCCATTTTCCTGAAGCACTCCCTTCTGCTAGCATCCTCAATGCATAGCAACATTAATTGCCTTCTAAAGTCCACCTTAAAAGATTTTATAAATTAAAAATTTCCCTCCTAAATAAGCTACCCTCGTGCTCTGAGTAAATGCATAATGCTTTGTTTTTTGGTGACCCAGAAGATTAGTCTATTTTGGAGAAATATCTGCTCAGGTAGGTTGGTGAAGGAGTTTGAGGTAGTTGAGTTTCTCTCCCTGGAGATACTCCGTATCACCAAGCTTAGGTTAAGTTTCTCCAGTATCAGTGATATCTTGTGGATGGGATTTATGCACTTCAGGTTTTGGGTTGCTCCTAGGCTTAGTTCAGAACCTTCTGTCACCGTTACTTATCCATGAAGTCTGGTTCTCCAGATGGACTCCTTTTGCTCCTGATAAATATGGTAGAAAAAAAGAGCTTTATATTTGCAACAACTCCAGTCTGACATCAGGAATTTATCTCAAGTCCTTGAGGTACCATCTCTTTCTCGCTGAAGAACAGTGAGAACTGGAGAGCCAAGAGGTATAATAGTGTTTCAAACCAGCGCCAACACAGGGGCAGTATTGGGATGAAGCAAATGATTAGAATCTGCAGGCTTTTCTTTCAGCCTTCTCTACAAGTGCAATTTGCAAACCCCCTGCCTCCCACACACTGAGGGAATAGAAGGAAAGAGAAGTGAATCCCTGAAAAAGAGTCCTCTGCAGGAAGCATGCCACCAACTTAAGCCCCTGGTGTGAAACAAGTCCAGGAAACTGCCCCGGACTATGAATGTCACTCTAAGAGGTTCCTGGTGAACGGTATCTAATACCATTCGGTCAAAGTCTTAAAAAATGTTATCACAACTCACAGCTTCTCTGGGATTGTCTTTGTACCACTTTCTATGAAACTGGTGTCCTCCCACCACTTTCATCGTGACAAAGGGCCATCCCAAATGTGAACTTGTCTGTTCATCTTAAAGGGAAGAAAGCCTCATCCAATTTAGGAACACTGAAACATATCCCAGGACAGTGAGAGCTGCAAACATTTATGCAAGAAAGCTGAATTTCCCTTCTACCAACTGAGAGGAATCCCTTGATCTTGATTGAACCAATAAGAAGCATGAGAAATGATGTGAGAAAGTGCCCGTATCCTCTTCTTCTCCAGCCACGTTGTTGTGTGTGTTAGGGAGCCATTGTAAAGCCAGTGCACCTGATTCCTTCTCATGGGCTAGCTCTCATGTCCTCCTGTGGCCGTCTACTCATGACTCTTTTCCATCATCCAACTTATGGCTCCTGGGGCTTAGAAGGGATGACTCTGTAGGTACCTGAGAGTTAGCTCTAGATCACAAGAAAACTAGCGCCCAGTGCTGCTGCCTTGCATCCTCTCCACTCCAACAACAGATGAACACAAGCAACCCAATGTGAGAATTCTTCCCCCTAGACCCTCAGAAGAGGAGTGTGACAGGAAAGACAAGTGTTGACAGCCCCAGACCAGCTGACAGTAAACCTTGAGCATGGAGAAACGATAAGTTTCTGATCATTAAGTTATGTTTGCTAAAGCAGGGACGTGATCTCAGATACTGTATAGTGATGTTAGAAAATGGTTTTCTGCCTGGCATTCTTAGTTAACCAGACCCTCTCCCTACTGCCTATATGCATTTCTGCTCCTTCCATTCTTCTCCCATATTTCATTTCAGACAGTGTTAGTAGAGTCAAGTCAAAGACCATATAAGCACTATACCCGAGTCCACAACGGAGGGTTAGTAGATGAGCATTGCCCTCCTAAAAGCAGTGCAAATCCACTTCTTTTCTCTTCCAAATCCCCGCTCCCTCTTTTTTTTTTTCTGGGGGCTTGGCATCTTTGGAGAAAGCAGCTGCTGTTTTCTTGCGTGTGACAGATAGTAATGATACTTCTCAGATCTGTGTTCTGACAGTCTAAGAAACCTTGGAGCTGGAGACAGGCGGGGAGGGAAATAAATCTTACTTAGGTGCTGCCAACACTGTGAATTTTATTAAGGGGCACTGACTTCTTCAGGAAAAGCCACTGCACTGGCAGCCGAGCCTGTGTCTGGGTGTGAATCTTTAATGCTGCTCTGGTCACCACTTTGCTCAGAACTTTACTGTCAGACACTGCAGGTTTAATTAACATATTAACATGAATGCCTGAGAGTTGTTGTTTCCCTGCTTTCTTGCTGTCACACCCGGCTGGACAATTAACATCCCAGGGAGAAAATGTTTGAAGAATATTCACTGTATATGAGGCAGCTTTGTCTGGGGGTAAACTTGCAGGTACCCACTTGCAAATCCTTGGGACTTCCAGATGTGCTGATAGTTAGAGACTTTTCTTTGAAGATACTGACCTTGACCTGTATGTCCATGGAAACAAAGTATATTTCCTTATGTAGATCACCATTATCCAAGCATTAAAACCTGAGCTTATTCATGCGTATTCATGATAAAGGGACCTCCCTGTAAAGCATCAATACCTTGATTATCTGCTATTTTCTGGATGCCTGTGGATGTAGAAACATGGAGTTTGTGGCCTTTGAGGCCTTCTCTGCCTCTTTAAAAAGTTGGAGAATATTTTCAGACATTTAAAAATGATTTTTTATGTAGGTAAGAATTCCACTTTTCACTGTTAGGACACTACTGAAAGGCTACTGAGACAGTTGAATACTAATATGTTACTATAGTTGGAAAGTATGTATTGTTAGACCACATATCTTTGGAAAGCATGGCCAGAGGGTACCTTGGTGTGTAGGGGAAGGCTGACAGAGGGATGCCTTTGGAAGCGAGCATTGGAGGAAGATAAGCACCGAAGTAGGAAAGCCCTGAGACAAACTTTGGCAGAATAGTAGTGTTGGTGAAAGCATCGCAGGCACAATGTGGCCAGATGTGCTGGGAAGGTGAGAAGGCCCACCTGCTAAGACCAAAGGAAAAGGGCAGCTTCCCAACATGGAACTGTGTGGGATGCCGCAGAGCTGCATAAGACAGACTTGGTTTATTGGATTCCTGTGTATGCCTGCTGCTTGTGGGCCCTCCAAATGCTCACAAATAACAAAGTAGTCATTTGCCAACACATACCAATATCAGGAGACATAGCTGACTGTTCTATAGGCTGAGTCAAGGCTAAGAGGGTGAATTCTAAAAGAAAAACACAGTAAATAAACATGGATGGCAGCAGCCAACAATTCTTCACAGAGATGAGTTCTATTTGGAAATGTGGGTGGCAGTGCCTGCTGTCCTGTATGGGCCTTCAGAGCTTATATGTTATTATGAAGAATCTGTGTGAGTCCAGCTTTCAAGGACAGAACTATTATTTTATGTCACCTTAGTTCTTCTACATTTGCATACTGAAATACAGTCATTGATGTATATAACATATAGACCACAATGGCATGAATTATGTTCACTTTAAGTTGAGAGGGAGAGAGAGAGACTGGGGTCTTGCTATTGTTCTACTCTGTATCAAAATGAAAGATGTTTAGAGCATGATTGGAATAAGAATGGGTGCATTCACAGGCTCTTTGGGTTCTGCATATAGAAAGAGTAAGTTGTCCTGCTCTTTCTTAATTCCGTGAGGAAAGCTGTCTTTCCATCTTGCTTTGGTCTTCTGAAAATTTATCTAGCATGGCGTTATGGCTCAGTGTGAAAAATATTTCCCATCTAAGCATGAAGATTTTAGTTCAAATATGTAGATCCCACACAAAATCTGGCATAGTAGCATACATTTGTAATCGTAGCTTCCCAAGGGAGAGCTGAAGAGCTAAATGAGGAATCCACAGAAGCTTCCAGCACAGACAGATAGCCTGGCATGCAAAGTGTGAACAAGAGACCACATTTTAAACAAGAAGCACAGTGGCACATGCATGTATACAATCAATCACACACACAAACGTTTGCACAATCATACACAGAAGAGTGTGTGTGAGTGTGTGTGTGTGTGCGTGTGTGTGTGGCATGAAGTGTTTTTAAGAACCCTGTTTTCTGCCTTTGCATGGCCAAAAACATTGGTCACCACCATTTAATAAAGTAACTGACTTAATCAATTTATTAAGAAAAAAAATACTTGACTTGTAGATTTCAGCCAGCAGTGAATCAGCACATTATGGGAAGCTGAGCAACACTGCTAACTTATGGAATGACAGCACAAAAGAGAAAGAAGAAGGCACTGTGGTGTCACAGTAACATTTGGGATATTCCAGCAATGACTAATGGTCTTCCTACAATGCTCCCATATTCAAAGGTTCCATTACCTCCCACTGGTATCCCTGAGGGAACCTTCCTTTTACACATGAGACTGTTAGCGACACTTATGATCCCAACTTTGGCAATGAATGGTAAAAGTTATAAAACAAGACTTTGGAACAAAATGCTATAATCTCCTTTTTGGGGGGAATCAAATACTATATAAGGAGTCAATGAGTGACTTGATTTAACAGCCAGGCACCTCAAACTTTCTGAATATAGATGCGTTTTGGGCAAGTTAACAGTGTCATGACATGTTCTTCCAAGGACTAGTAAATGCTCAATTGAAGTAAGTTGTTCTTTGGGCATGCTTGGTGCATCAACAGCTTTGGCGGGTCACCTGGTGAGTCATTTGACCTTTTTTGGTTTTACAGTTGTGTGACTGGAAAGAGAAGAGGAGGTAAAATGACTCACCATCTACTCAGTGTGGGAGATGGCAAATGCAGAGATAAGATGCTGAGGATCAGGTGGATTATACACAAGGCACAGGCCAGAAAAGAGATGTCCCACATGATGTTTTCCTAACCAGTATTTGACCACTCTAAATGCCAGGTACCTAGAGAAGAAAGATTCTTCAAACTTCCATAAGAAGTATATACAGGGTACTGGGATGACATGGAGATTATCAGAGCAGGAATGAGAAGTAGAAATGAGGTGCAAGTCATAAGAGAGAGAAATGAAAGATGTTTGTTGGGATGGAGTATATGGAGAGTCAATCTATATCTCATGAGCACTGATTCACAGCCCAATTGCCCTTGGATAGTTCAGCAGTTGAAGTTACCACCTATGTAGCCATCTATAAAGTGGTCACAACTTTATGTATCACAGGGATGAAGTGGCAAGTGGTAAATGCAATAATATATGGAAAAAATGGATTATAGTAAGAACTTTTTTGTTTGCGGTCTAGGGTTTGATAAGCTGAGTTTCTTTTGATTGTTCGTACAAAGACTAGAAGAACTTGTAGGAGTAGCCAACAAATGTCTGTGTTGACTTAAGGCACACTTGGCACAAAGGAATTCATACCTGATACTGCTATGGTAACAAGAACCAGAAACAAGATAGCCCAGAGGCCTAGGGTAAACCCAAACACTCCTGGTCTAAAAAAAAGAATCAATACAATGATCTCCTAATGATATTCTGGTATACTCATTTAGATCCATGCCTTATCTAGTCATCATCAGAGAAACTTCCTCCTGCACCGGATGGGAACAGATGCGGAGACTGACAGTCAATTATGCAGGGAGCGAGAGAGGGGGGGGGGAAGGAAGGGGGGAGAGAAAGAGAGACAGAGAAGACAACATCAAATCACTCCTCTCAGAGCTCAGGGAACCCCACTGAAAAGGAAAGAGGAAGTAGAAAGAATATAAGAGCCAGAGGGGATGAAGGACAGCAGGAGGAAAATACCCTCCAAACCATCTGAGCAAGGCACATACGAGCTCAGAGCCTGAAGTAGAAAGTTCAGGGCCTATATGGATCTGCAACAAATCATCTACATATGTATGACAGATTTCCATTTAATATTTTTATGGGTCTATGATCATTGTGCTTGCTCTTGGGACTCTTTTCCTCCTATTGGGCTACCATGTCCAACTTAGGATCATTTTTGCTTTACCTTATTAAATTTTACTTTGTTAAGTTTGCTTGATACCTCTTAGAAGTTAGCTATTTTCTAATTAGAGATAGAAAAAGAGTAGATCTGGTGGGGAGAGAAGGTGGGGAGACACTAGGAGGAGTAGAGGGAGGGGAAACTATAATCAGGATATATTGCATGAGAAAATAATCAATTTTTAATAAAGAGAAAAACAAAAACAATCAAACAAAAAGCAAAGACTAGTATTAGTTCATTGCCTCTGGGATTGAATATGTTCTCCTTGACTTGAAATTCATTTTCCCATTATTGGCTCATATAGAGATAGACCGTGTTTATTTATATGTTGGTCTTACCTATCTTACAGCTTTGACTCCCTGCTCACTCCTTTGTAATTAATGTGGATTTTGTGAATTTGAGTCCTGTTATTTCTTTAGAGCCCACTTGCTTTTCAAAACCTCTAGAATTACCTTCCTTCTGTATTCCTTCATCTTTGGTTGTTTCAAGAATCTCACAGTTTCCATAAGGATAAGTGGGATCTTCAGAAACTAAGTGCTGATTTTACTAGATAATACACTACCCATTATATGTGCTAATGCTATCAAGAAGGGAGTGTGGGGTGTGGGGGAGCAGAAGACATTGCTATCAGGCAGAGCACTCTATGAATTCCAGTTCTCTTTACTATTTACTAGACATATGATTCACAGTGTATCATATGATCCCTTCGGCCCACTCCCCTCAAGTATTAAAATGAGAGGTTGATGCCTACTTGAAGAACTGACATGAAAAACAGAGGTAATACCCTTACCTGGAAATGCCAGGTATTGGTACTAGCAAGTTGAGAACAAAACAAGGACCCACAATGCTGATCTATTTCTTCTCTCTCCAGTTGTACAGCTCTGCTGAATTTGGCAGAAGATGGCAGCTTATCCAGGAATCAGTGGTTCCAAATAGGTTCTACTGGTAAGTTTGACTCCATTTTCCAGCATACTAAGACATCATCACTTTCCCTGAGCAAAGGATGGGACCCTGGGATAATAAACACCTCCAGATACTCTTAAAATTTGTGTCACCAGTCCTCGTGGTGGTGGCATGTGCCTTTAATCCCAGCACCCAGGAGGCAGAGTCAGGCAGATCTCTCTGAGCTCGAGGCCAGCTTGATGTACAGAACTACTTCCAGGACAACTAGGGCTGTTACACAGAGAAACCCTGTCTCTAAAAACAAACAAGAAAGTTATGTCACCATTTTCTTTATCCAAAAACCCTAATGGATCATTAACATTAGTGAAAGGGAGGGGCTTTGTAAGTATTTCTTTGGTGTTTAGTGGTTTTTAACATTCCAAATATTATGACCTTTTAATATAGTTCCTTATGTTTTGGTGAACCCCAACCGTATTTTTTGTTGCTACATCGTAACTTCCATTTTGCTACTGTTGTAAATAGTAATGTAAATATTTTTGGTGATAAAGGTTTGCCAGAGATTGAGGCCCACAGATTGAGTGAGAACCACCAACTTAGATGGCCCTTTGAGACATTCTTTAAGTCTCTGTAATTGCTACTGATCAAAATATCTTATGCATATATATTACATTCAAATGGAGGTTTCTATTATAAATAAGTAGATACTATTTGATGATGATGTCCCCCTTCCTTATTTAGGGTCTTCTAGGCATTCTTTTTATCTTATGAGACACAACCAGCAGCCCTGTTTTCTCACTTAGTATTCTAGCTTTGATCTGTGGATGGTCAAACACATGAGGCACAGGACTATATTCTTCTCAGCTTATGTTTCTATGTGTCATCCTGAAGACTGGAAAGATCAAGGCAAAGATCCCATCAGATTCACTATCTGGTTTGGATGCTCCTCCTGGCCTGTACATGGCTGTAGCTTCATGTAATTGAAAGAAGGATGGCCAGGGGCTCTTTTCTAATTGTCACAAGGACACGAATTCAGCCTTGGTTACCTCACCCTCATGACATCATCTAAACTGAGTTATCTTCCAAAGACCCAACTCCAAATGCTATCACAACTATAAATACAGAAATAGATGATATAGGCATTTACTTTGGCCTGACCATTAATTGTACACACCCCCTATGCCTTGTTTTCAATAGTGTGCTGAAATTATGTGTATACCCTAATATTTTAATTGCTATAAATAAATTTATACTAAGAACTCACATACAGATAAATAATAATATCTATTGAACATAAACAACAAACTACGTGTTATAAAGTGTTATGCACATGAAAAAAGAAATAATAGAGTGGGAGGAGAAGGATGGAGACAATATGGAAAAGAAATGAAGCCAAGAAAATCATATTCTTTTCTTAACCATGCTCCTAATTCTGTTGGAGGTGGCCTCGTCCATGGCAATAGATAGCTTAATTTGAAAATCAAGCAAGTGACAACAGTTAATTTTAGCTTTGTGTTCCCAATCTATGTTGCTAAGAAAAGAACAAGGTTTGGAACATTCTGGTGTAATTTTGATATCTGATTTACTGAGCATTACCATCTGTATCCTAACTTCTGCCATGAGGTGTAAGAGCAAACCCTAGATCATCCTGAGCTGCAGATGGAGCAGCTGGTCACTTGTCTCCAGGCTTTTGCCTTATAAATAGCATTAAAGGAACTAACTCACAACAGAGTCTATGTAGTCTTCAACCAGAGGCAACCAGGACAGTGGCATTGAGCTCTGCCACAAGGGCTATAAAAAGTATCTTTCTTTATTACCCTGAAGTCACTTCTGAAATCATGTAGCATTTCATGAGCCTGTGGAATGACATAATGGAGGGACACCTAGCTGGTCATGAGCCTGTGGAATGGCATGATGAAGGGATACCTGGCTGGTCATGAACCTCTGGAATGAATGATGGAGGGATACCCAGCCCGTCATGAGCCTTTGGAGTGACACAATGGAGGGATACCCAGCCGGTAATGATCCTCTGGAATAAGGAGATTGATGGCCACTCAGTTGGTTCATTCCAGCTGCCCATGGCCTTTCTGCCTCCTTCACTTCTACATTTATTTCAAAGAGAGCACACGTTTACCTCTTGCCTTTTCTTTGCTAACAATCCTTTGTTCATTTAGTTAGACAAGGTCTCATGAGAGTCAAGGTGACCTCAAAATCCTTATATAGCTGTGGCTGGCCTTGAATTCATGATCCTCCTGCTACCACATCCAGCATCTGCCCTTCATATTTCTAAATACTTCCCTAATGTTCTTGTGGTTTTTTAAAGCCAGAGAGTTATGATGTTAGAGAAAAATCCCTTTTTAAAAAATTTCATGTATATATACTACATTTACAACATTACCCCTCTCTTCCTTTTAACCCCTCCTATGATCCCTCCATTCCCTCTTAAATTCATGGCCTCATGGCCTTTTAATTTAATTATTATTTATTACCTACTGTATAAGTAAATATATAACCACAACCTGCTGAGTTCATTAATTCCACTTTGTAGTGGAGTAGAATGACACTTCCCCAGAATTGAGCTGACTACTTCACTACCCAATACCAAGGGTCAGTCCTAAAGTATTTTTTACAAAGCTAATACAGGAGCTCAGGATTTTGACCCTATAAGTAGAGTGCCTGCTTAGCATGAACAAAACCACAAGATCAATACTAAGCACTACATATACTAGGTGTGGTGATGTATGTCTATAATTTCAGTACTAGGGAAGCCGATCACAGATTAAGACTGTGTCCAGAAAGAGGAGGGCAGAGACAGGTAGATTTCTGTAGTTTGAGACCAGTCTGGTCTACAAGAGCTAGTTACAGGACAGCCTCCAAAGCCACTGTCTAGTAAAACCAAAGAAAGAAAGAAAGAAAGAAAGAAAGAAAGAAAGAAAGAAAGAAAGAAAGGAAGGAAGGAAGGAAGGAAGGAAGGAAGGAAGGAAGGAAGGAAGGAAGGAAGGAAGGAAGAAAGAGGAGGGAGTCCTGGAAAAATTTTAGGCAAGTGGTATAGAAATATCTATTTGGCAAAAGTTAAGTGTTTGTAGGTGTGTGGGTTAGTATCAGGGTTTTCAGTTTGATTCCATTGGTCTACCTGTCTATTTTTGTGCCAATATCAAGCTGTTTTCAGGACTATAGCTCTATGGTAGAGCTTGAAGTCAGGGATGGTGATGCCTCCGGAAGTTCCTTTATTGTACAGGATTGGAAAAAAGACGACATCATCAACAAATGGTGCTGGCATAACTGGATGCAGGCATGTAGAAGACTGCAGATAGATCCCTGTCTATTGCCACGCACAAAACTTAAGTCCAAGCGGATCAAAGACCTCAACATAAATCCATCCACACTGAAATTCTTAGAGGAGAAAGTGGGAGGTACCCTTGAAAAAATTGGTACAAGAGACTGCTTCTTGAACATAACACCGGTAGCACAGACAGAGATTGATTAATAAATGGGACCTCCCGAAACTGAGAAGCTTCTGTAAGGCAAAGGACACAAACAATAAGACAAAAAGGCAGCCACAGAATGGGAAAAGATATTCACTAACCCCACATCTGACAGAGGTCTCCAAAATTTTCAAATAACTCAAGAAGCAAGTCTCCAAAACACCAAAGGATCCAATTAAAAAGTGGGGCACAGAACTAAATAGCGAATTCTCAATAGAGGAGTTAAAAATGGCTGAGAGATACTTGAGAAAGTGCTCAACATCTTTAGCCATAAGGGAAATGAAAATCAAAACAACTCTGAGATACCATCTTACTCCTGTCAGAATGGCTAAAATAAAACACACGAATGACAATTTATGCTGGAGAGGATGTGGAGAGAGGGGAACACTCCTCCACTGCTGGTGGGAATGACAACTCATACAGCCACTTTGGAAATCAAAATGGAGATCCCTCAGAAAAATGGGAATCAGCAATTCTGCTCTTAGGCATATACCCAAAAGATTCACATTCATACACCAAGGACATCTGTTCAACTGTTTTCATAGCAGCATTATTTGTAATAGTCAGAACCTGGAAGCAACCTTGATGCCCCTCAACTGAAGACAGAGAAAATGTGGTACATTTACACAATGGAGTACTACTCAACGGAAAAAATATTGAATCTTGAAATTTTCTGGCAAATGGATGGCACTAGAAGAAACCATCATGAGTGAGGTAACCCAGTCACAAAAAGACAACCATGGTATGTACTCACTCACATATGAATTTTATGCCTGAAACAGAGGAGTACCAGCCTACAGTCTCCAGCTAGAGAGTCTGGGAAACAGGGAGGACCCTAAGAAAGGTATGCATGGTAACCCAGAGAAGGGGAACAGGACAGAATCTTCTGAGGGGATTGGGAGCACAGGAGGGGGTGAGGAAGCTGAGATAAAGGGGGGTGAAGAGGAGGAGAGAGGAAGACATGGAGGAGCAGGGGAAAGAATAGAGGAGAGAAGAATGAAAGATACCATAATAGAAGAAGCCACTATAGGTTTGAAGAGAGCTGTGGTACTCGTGAGATGTCCAGAGGCCTACAAGGATGACACCAGCTGGCAATCTAACCAATAGTGGAGAGGCTACCTTAAATTCTCTTCCCTGATAACGTGATTGACAAATTCCTTGTATGCCATCCTAGACAATTTGAAGTCAGAGAGGCCAGCAAGGGACTGATCCAGACCCCCTGAACATGGTTGTCAGTTAAGAGGCCTCAGCAGTGGCTGAAGGAAGTAGAGGCAGACACCCACAGCTAAACACTGAACTCCTGGAACTCAATTGCAGAGAGTGAGGAGTGATGAGCAAAGGGGTTATGACTTGGTGGGGGAAACCCACAGAAACAGCTGACCTGAACAAGGGGGAGCTCATAGACCCCAGACAGATAGCTGAGAGGCCAGCAAGGGACTGATCCAGACACCCTGAACATGGGTATCAGTGAGAAGGCCTCGGCGTCCTTTGGGGCACCAGGCAATAAATATATCGGCATTTAGCCCTGTCATCCAGATGGACTTTGGGAGCCCATTCCACATGGAGGGATGCGGTCTCTGCCTGGACACATTGGGGAGGGCCTAGTCCGTGCCCCAGATTATATGACAGACTTTTGAGATACCCCCATGAAGGGCCTCACACTCCTTGGAGAGTGGAGTGGGGACTGGAGGAGGGGTTGGGGGAGAGTTGAAGGGGGTGGAAGAGGAGGGGAGGAGAGGGAGCTGGGTTTGACATGTGAAGCAAACTTGTTTCTAATTTAAATTAAGTTTAAAAATTAAAAAAGAGAAATATCTATGTGGAGTAAGACCACTTATTTTTCATTTCCTTCTTTCCTTCCTCCCTTTGTTTCGTGTTTCTGTGGTGTGCACCCATGTGTGTGGGCAGGAGTGTACACTAGGACATCAGGTGAGGTATCTACTCTATCGCTCTACCCTATTTTCTTGAGAGAAAAATCTCTCACTGAACCTGGAGCTAGGCTGGCAGTCAACAAGCCCCAGAAACTCTTCTGTCTCTGCCCCGACACACACAGAGTACTGAGGCTACAGGCACTCATGCCTTTTTACATGGCTTCTGAGAATTCGAATTCGGGGCTTCATGCTTGACTACCATGCACTCCTGTATCCTGTATCCCTAGGCCCAGACGCAGCATTGATTTCCGTATCATGACGAGCCACTTCTGTCTGACCGACTGCATTGAAGCTTGTTCATGCTTCTCCGGTTGCTGGCCTTGCTGGGGATACCCTTTGAAAAACCAAGCTGACCTTTCCCAGGTCTTGGATTCCAGCTCTGTATCGACTTCAGTCTCCCCCTCTGGTCAACATGTTTAAAGATTTGTTTGTTTTTTGTTTTGTGTATAGGTGTTTTGCCCACATTTGTGTATGTGCATCAGGTGCATGCAATGTATGTAGAGGCCAGTAGAGGGCATCAGATGACTTGGAATTACAGGTGTGGGTGCTGGGAATTCAACTGTGTCTTCCGGGAGAGCAATTCTTATCTGATGAGTCACCTCTCCAACCATTTATTAACAATTTTACTCATTTTGTCCCATTTTTCATGAGTCACTGTCATCTCTATTTATTCATACAAAACTTTAGTCTTTTTAAAAAAAATAGAAGAATCATCCATCTCCCACTACTTTCTGTCCTTTTTTGTTTGTTGTTGTTGTTGTCATTTTTTTTGTATGTATGGGTGTGTGTTTTATGTATATAGAAAGGACTCAGATAAATGGAAAAGCTATGAAAAACCAATCTTTCCCTAAATAAGACTTATCATGAGCTGCAAGTATACACACATGGACTAGAGTACTAGAGCATATGTAGCAGAATTCAGGAGACCTGACAGGAGGGTTTTTTGTTTTGTTTTCTTTTAGTTTGTTCCTTAGCAACAGAAATAAGGAAAAGCTTTGTTTAAAAGGATAGACAAAGAAGGATATAGAGGTGCAGGTATGTCTTAATAACTATTGCTTGATGTACAACATTTGCCACCATATGAGATCTTAATTTCATATGGCAATATTGTAAAAGAGACAGACTCCCATTCCTACATTGCTTATGTTAATCTGTCCTCTCTTATTAATCCTTTGAAGAAGAGTTCTATTTTTAAAGTAAATTTCGAAAGCTCTGCCCACCAAATGCCATGAAAGCATTGCATACTCATACTACTGTTTGTGAATTCTATCTTGACTGTCCATTAAGTAAAACAAACAGAACCATATTGTTTTTTCATTGTGAGCATGGGGACCCTTCTTTCCTAATCAATGATTAGCAATGTGAAAGTTCTATTTAAAATTAAAGCTGTTAAATTCTCATAACAATCATCTGGGTGAAGCTCCTTATTATTGTCACTAACAGCTGAGAAGTCTATGACACACAATGCTTAACTGTTTGGACCAAGGTCACATAGTGGGTAAGTAACAAGGCCATAATTTAAGTGATGTGAATCACCAGAGTCCAATTCTACTCAATCTATTAATGCTATTGCCTCTACTGCTCACTCTGGGGCTGGAAGTGCAATGCCCTAGACAGATAAGTAATGATAACTCACAGGTCACCTGGCCACAGTGTTTGTCTTCTACCTCTCCAAATATATGTGGCATTTGGCCTTGATGAGTCTCAGCCTGCTTAGTTTTTCCAGAGAGGACATGAGACCCTGTGAGATGCACCACAACTGCTTGTAAAATCTCTTCATCTCTGGCGACATGGTATATGTTTTCTGTTACTGAGCCACTTCCTGAGTCCAGCAAGACATCTGTCAATCAAAGAAATGTGTGTTATTACATTCAATCCTGGAAGCAAGTTGCTTCAAATTACATAGAAACTATTGAGGAGTTTTCAGGCAGCTTTAATTAAAAGAAATGTCCTTTAATCATTGCTTCTCCAGCCTAGTAGGAGAGTGTGACTAGTTCTCAGGTGCTTTTCTCCAGTGTGAAATTGAATCATTAAATGACCATGGGTAATAACATAGCACTTTGCACGGGGGTGGGGAGCTTGAAGTTGAAATCATAGGTTTTCCCCATAATAAAGCTCTCTTAAGAATTATCTGTGAGAAGCAACAGACACACTACTCCTGGAAGCAATCAATGACAATTGCAAATAATTATGGGATGTAACATCTTATTCTTGCCTTATCTAGCAATTGCTAGTAATACCACCATAATAACTATAAATAGAAACTTTCATCGCAGGATTTTATACTGCTTCCAGAAGTGACTTAAGACCTCATATAAAGCATGTCTAAACACAGTGTTTCCATTAATGGGTTAATGGATTATTCCTTCTTCTTATATAACTGAGGACAGTCATTAGCATGTCTTCTCCTGTGTGAGGAATCCATGTCATTGTGTGGATAGTTGATGGTTAAGAGCCTTAGGGACACCAAGGTTTAAGTTTAACCTTTAACATCTACTAAGAAAGGGATTATGGGGAGTTAAGTCATTCTGTATCCCTGAGAATTTTGTCCAGAGCCCACAAACTAGCAGTAAGAGCTTCATTGATAATGGGTGACTTTATATCTGTTGCTTCCATTTTGCCAGTGTTGACTTCAGTCTTGGATTGGTCTTCTCTGCTTTGGGGTATGAAATGGGCACTTTCATCTTTAGGCTTGCAGCTTAACAGTTTAGAAGTTCCATCAACTGGCCTGCATGTTCCCTGTTTTCAAACATCAATGAGAATGGCCTGACTATGGTTATAGATATAAAAAGTGAAATATCATGTTATACATGTAAGTAATTTATTTGCCCTGGGAACTGAACTGGGATTTGGTCAAATGATGTGATTCATAGGCAGAGATAGATGTGACTCTTGAAGAGGAAAAGACAACCTTTTTCAAGATTCTGTAATTCAAGAAGGAAAGATTGATTCTCTTTAGGGACAAAATATAGATGTAAGACCTGAGTGTCACTCAATGCCACAAACAGGTTTCTATTTAAGTACCTGTAGTGGTATAGACACATAATAAACCAAGGTCTTTGATTTTCATGAAGCCACTGTGAGCTAGTAGCTGATGCTCCATTTTAACAAACAAGAAAAGCTGTATAACTTACCCTCCAGAACAATCATGGTATGCAAGAGCCTTGAAACTTAAATTTATCTGGATTTATGACTCTTTCTTCTTGTACTAAAGATTAACCTCTCAGTAAAGGCATATTTCCATTCTTCAGACGCTAATCAAATAAGGCTGAAAAGTTGTTAAATTTGTAAAATTGTATCTTTTTCATTTCAGTCTAGCAATTTAGTAAGAGCTGAGTTCATGCATTAAACATTGAAAAACAGCGTGGACTTAGAGCCATAGTGCCCTAATGCCATGAAAATGTATTTCTGTCAGCAGCCTCTTTATTTATAAGAGGTTGAAAAATGTCGTTTGTTGGGATCTGAGTAAAGTTTGGGATTAAAAACTATGGAGAATAATTCTCATTACAAAAGATAGAATGGGTTAAAAAAAGACAAAAAGTTCTTAAGAAAATTCCACTTAGCTGAAAATTTGTTTAAGCTTAATTTATTATATTTGTTTATGTACATGGACTGGCTGTAACACAGTCAGCTGAATAGTGATTATCAATTTTCTATGATTAATTAACATGAAAAATAGGAGCTATTGAAAATTACTCTATGAACCAGTGAGATAGCTCAGTGGGTAAACACTTACTATTCAAACCTGACAATTTGAGTCTAGTCCCCAGAACCCACAGCAGAAGAAGAGAAACTGTATATAGCATCTACTAAATTATGTAAAGAGTCCCATTGTTTTCCATAGTTCACTGCAATAAGTATGGTTAATATCTTGTGCCAGGCTTAGACAATAAGCAACAAATCCTACTCGTTGTGTGTTGACTGTGTTTCAGGTTTATTGTTTGCATTAATTGTTTAAACTAATCAAGATATTCAAGATATAAGGGGAGAAGATAATGGAAATGGTTTCATAAAGGATGCTCTGTAAACAGATATATTTTCATACTCATTTCAGATGAGTTATTAATAGAAAGATAAAGAGATAAGCAAAGTCTGATAGATGTTTACTTTACCTTATGATACACATTAGTTAGCAATGGTGATAAAATTTAAAACTAGATATGCCAGACTAAGGACATGTTCATTGTACCCCATGCTTCAACCCTATCTCTAGTATACCTTCATGACCTCTATGATGTTATGGACTAGAAAAGCTTTTAATCTTAGACTTCTTACAGCCTGTGTTCTATATGCATGGACTCTACCCAGGATTCTCTTGTCTAACCTTAGCTGCCAAGTGTATGCAAATGCTATGTGCAAAGAACCTTGCATAGTTGGATGAGGATATTCACACTTATGCTTAGATCACTGTCTGCCTTTTCATGGTGCTCTATTTAGTTCTCCAAAATTAATTGTGATTTCTGTCCTACAAAAAAAATGTAATACACCCTAGCATGGACTGCAGTTGAGGTCCTTTTGGGTCACTGGTCAGAGTAGCACAAGTTTACAGTCAACACGTCCAAGTTCAATCTCAGACTCAATATTCACTATCTGTGGAAACCAAGGAAGTTTGCCCAAATGTCAGTTTTCTCCTACAAAATCTTATTTTGTAGACTAAAATGACATAGTATTGTTATCAGCAAGTAAATTAGAAATTAGTATCATCTACAAATATGTCTGTTTAATAATTTCCCTCTTTCCAGTTCCTGCTAAAAGATAAGCTGATTAACAGCCGAGACTCTGGCTTTCACAAGTTTCTGTCCACCTTGTATACTACTCTAGCTACAGCAGAATGTACGTGCACATGTGTATATGCAAGTCTGCATACTGCATGTACACAGGTAATGATACCCCCTCACACCTTCTTGTTATTGTGTCTTGAGAAGTTAGAACAATCAGGGACCATCTTCTTTAGACTTCAGACTTTCTCACCTCTCCCTCCTACCTCATCACTGTTGACTTCTTCCCTGTGTGTGAGACTTATCCTATTACCTTAACCCTGGGCAGTGAGATGAAAAACCCATAGCAGTGGCAGGAAGGTGTTCTGAGACTCATCCCAGGAGCAGATGCTGGGACATTAACTGCACCTGCACTAAGAGAGCTAGATAAGAGCATTTTCATTATCCATGAGAGGCTTGTGTTTTATCCCTTTTCTAGAAGTTAATGATCTCTACATGAGTGCTGTTTTCCAAGCCTCTTGCACCTCCCCTCACGGCTTGATCTTTTCCTGTGATTAGCAAGTTTCCCTTACAAATTAAAATGAATGTGCCTTTGTGCAGTATGAGCTCATCGCTTCTCCTGCAGCCTTCATTCACTAATGGTCATCGATGATCGCTGTCCCTTTATCTTGATGATTTCCTGTCCCCCTAGGCAGCAGCTTTTCTATCTTTGCAAAACAGAGATTCAATCACGTCTCCAGATTTCCACTAAGAATCCCTCTCATGTCAAAGTGCCACCCGTTGCCATTAATGAGAGGAAAAACGGAAAGGGAATGGTCATAACTCTGGCTTCCTAATTTATAATTATTTTAGAGGAAGTCAACTTAATGATAATGAACACAATTCACTTACAAACTCCAAGGCTCCTAAGGTTACCCTGTGTTTTTTAATATAATTATGGTTATTTATTCAGTCTTTGGTGTTGCTATGTAATAACAATACATTTTCTGGAATCCTACTTACAAAAGCAAGGCATAAAGCTATATGAGATTCCTTTAATTCTAAGTGTTCCTCAGTAAAAGAAACAAAAATATGCTTCACTTCAACCTGACTGAGATTTCCTCTCATATAATGTAAAGCATTTATAAGTATCTAAAAGATGAGCACATTTGCATGTGTCACATCAGCCATTTGCAGATGATGTTTGTTTCTCCTTCAGTCACACTTCTCTTTCTATTTCCTGTGAGAAACTACTAAGGTATAGGTCAACCAGTCTAACCTTGTACTTAAACATCAGACAGCAGTTCCATGCAAAAGATCAAATAAGATCTGTAAATGCACTCAAGGACAGAACACATATAAACACACACACACACACACACACACACACTCACTTTGACTAACAGCCTAGCACGTTGAAATGCTTAGAACACTGAACAATGTCTGGCATGTATCACATATCCTCCATTACCACTGAATCTACAATTAATTAAATAAATATGCACTATTATTTTGTGAATCAGTAAAATAAAAATGTCTTCACTACAACATTATGATCATCATGAGACACGTGCAGATTTAATATATATTAAAATGAAACAAAAACTAAAGATTTGGGGCATGGATGAAATAGCCTTCCAACTGATAGTGGCCATGAGGAATGAAATTGGGGGTGAGGTAGCCCTAGAAATTGATTTTTGCCTATTAAAGATTAGATGAGGCTCTCTTAGTACCTACAGAGTAAGATGAAGAGGGTAGGATAGAGAAGCACTGAACAGTTGGTAATTTGCCAGGAGAGGTCAGGTGCCCATCCCTGGCAGAGTTATGCATAAGAATCTTAGCACTCAAGGAGAATTTAGAGGGCATTCAGTCTGACCTCCTGTGGCTTACAGGGATCTCTTCTACAAAGTGCTAGAGAAATGGATGCCAAGAGCCTTTTAAAATGAGAACAGAACTCTGCTGTCTATCAAGATCTATCTTCCTCTAAGTAGAATAACAAGAGGAAATGGACCTGTCCCAGTGTTGTTTATTGTTGGCCGTGGCACTTAAGACATCAACACCTCTAAGCAAAACAATCCCATAACTTAGAGAAAAGTGTCAAGGCTTCACAGGCATAGCAAGATGTGCCCAGGGGTGTGTACAGAACCTGCATTCATAAGATTTATGGTAAAGAGTTTTACATGAGCACCTACATTTGAGGCAGATAAATCCCAGAAGACATTACTATTACCAATAATTGAATTACAAAGCCATTATCATGTGCCGGGCAGAGCAAGTTTAGGATTCCATGGTGACAGGAAGAAACTCGTTAGAATATTTATGTCTGTGTAGTTTCTGAATTGCCAACCTAAAGAACAAACTGATTAGCTCATGTCCCTCCTCTGAGCAAGTACATTTCTAAGCTATTTTGTATTCATGGAAACAGGGTGACTTGGAGAGGGTAATGCAGTTCAGACATTAGCATTCAGCCTCCCCCCCAAATTCTCATATGACAGCCTGTGTTTCCACAGCAGCTGTGCTCAAAGTAACTCAGTGCATGAACTTTTGGGCCTTTCTCGTGTTCAACATGAATAAATAAGAAAGTTGGTATCAATACCATTGTCTACGAAAAAAGGAAACTTACATACAAGAATGGCCTTACAATAAAAAGCACTATTATAAGGCCAAAGTAATGGTTCAGAGTTTAAAAGTATGTAATGTTTTGCAGAGGATCAGTACCCAGCACCCACATCAGCTTCAGAGAACCCAACATCCTCTTCTGGTCTCTGCAGACACCTCTACTCATTAGCAGATACACACATACACAACACAACCACAAACACACACACACACACACACACACACACACACACACAACCACACACTTGAAAAAATCTCCTTGGAAAAGTATAGCAATGTCTTGTTTATGCTCTAACAAATAAAGCTAGTCTGAAGATTAGAAGGGAGAGCTGGTAACTAGTTAACCATAGAGGTCTGGAGGTCTGTGCAGACAGACAGGAAGTGATATAGCTGAGCAGAGAGAAGAAGGGATAAGGCAGGAGAATACAGGAATTTGGTCTCTTTTTGGCTGGCAAGTTGAGTAGGTGAGGTGTGGCTGTGGCTTGCTCCTTTCTCTCTCTGGTCTTTGGACAAGCTTTATTTCTTAAGAGTATAAACAAAATGTCACTACAGAAAAATAATAATTCTGCAACTTTATCACTCAAAAAGCATAGTGCATCATTATTTTTGTGATTATGAAACCCATGAGTCACGAACTTACAAGAGCTGAAATCGTACAGGCATTTCCATTTACTGCTGTCTTTAGAAGATGAATGGCAAAATGACCCAGTTATAGCAAGTGGTAATGCTGTGTTTCTAAGACACAGCTTGTTTTCCTATTTACTTCCTCTATAATTAAATATATTCTTATGAACTCTGGATGTAGTTTCCCTTTCAAAAAACTTTAATTTTTTAAAGTAATTTCAGAATTAAAGAACAATAACAAAGATACCAGGGAAAGGGCTAGAGAGATGGCTGGACAGTTAGGAACACTTACCCTTCTTACAGAGGAAGCAAGATTGGTTCCCAACACCCACATGTCAAATTACATCCAACTTTAGTTTAAGGGGATTCAATATTTCTTTTGACCTCTTCTGTTTCCTACACACATGGTACACAGACACAGACACAGGCACACAGACACACACACATGCACACACACAAACACACACACATATACACAATTCAGACAATTAAGTAAATAGATATATTTTTAAAGGATTTTAGGGAATTTCCACATATACAGATATACTAGTTCAACAATGTTAACATAATATACATAGGTATGGTACAATGTTCACAGTTATGAATTTAATATACTATCAACTTGAGACCTTATTTTGATTTACTCTGGCTTTCCTAAAGATATCTTCTTTCTTCCAATGCAGAATCCTGTAAAACATTTATCTATCATACTTTTTTAGCTTCCTGAAGTCTTCAGTTATCTCTCTGTCTCTCTGTCTCTCTGTCTCTCTCTCTCTCTCTCTCTCTCTCTCTCTCTCTCTCTCTTGTGTGTGTGTGTGTGTGTGTGTGTGTGGCATTAAAGTATTTAATCTTACGCCAGGCATTGGTGGCGCACGCCTTTAATCCCAGCACTTGGGAGGCAGAGGCAGGCGGATCTCTGTGAGTTCGAGGCCAGCCTGGTCTACAAGAGCTAGTTCCAGGACAGCCTCCAAAACCACAGAGAAACCCTGTCTCGAAAAAAAAAAAAGTATTTAATCTTACAAATAAGAAGGAAAATCAAACCAAAAAAGTTTCATTTCACTTAGTAAGCTATAATGTGATACAATCTTTGAGAAGATATATAGACTTCTTGATATTTCAAGAAATAGATACTATTACATGTTATTCCTGGCAATGTAATTTGTATAAACCAGAAAAACGGATATTATATATGTTAAGGGGCTTTGGACCTGGGAAGAATGGGAAACGGGTGTGATCAGGATGTATTGTATGAAATTTCTAAATAATTAATAAAAATATTATGTTGGGGAAAATGTGCATTCTTTACAATCCAGTGTTCTGTCGTTTCATAATACTTTCTGTAGAAAGTATAGAAACACTAGAGACATCAAACATGCCACTGTAAAATTAGTCATTGCTGCAGCATCTGTACCAAGGGTTTGGAAACCACCAGCGCCCTGTGATGAATTAAGGCTGTTTCCATGGAATATTCCTTAATAGTTGTCAAGGAGTTTGCCTGGTGTTCTGTTACAGCGTGTTCCATTAATGACATGGTACAATAGTCATGTAGGAAGGAGAGGAATGCCTACACATGGCTGCAGACTCAGCTATAGCACAATGATGTGTTAAAGGGAGTGCGTTCCAGGAGGGGTTGAGTTCATGTTCCTCGGAATGCCGGCAGCACACAGTGCCTCCTCTCCATCTGTCACCCTCCTCATGGTCTCGGCTCTCCTCTGGCCCTATCTTTTCATCTGCATATCTCCTTTTCACTCGTTCTTCTCCTGTGTGCTCTTTATTCCTGTCACACTAAAACGTGAAATCGCATGCCTGAGAATCCACACCTATGGTGAAATATTGACTTAAAAGCAAGCCACAAATCAAGTGGCAAACAAAAAGGTGTGATTCTCATTTCCCATTTTCACACTGGCCTCCATTGCCAAGCAGTGAATAGAGGTTCAGAAAGCAAATTAGCAGGGCCTTTAAAGTCTTTTCGCAAAAGAAAGCCAGTGCCTTCACCTGGCGACAAATCCCTCACATCTCGTGCTCGGAACTCAATAAACTCTTCATAAACAAAGCTCTAAGAAGAGCAGCTGCATTAGAGGTTGTGGGAACCTTTGTCTCTGCGGTAAAGACAAATCTAGTTTCCTCCTGCCTCATCTGACTCCATTCTTCCTGCCCTCCTGACCTTACCAACTGGATCTGTTTTTCTCTCATTTAAGGTAAATTTGGGCAATGATTTCTTAGAGCATTATTCCAGAGGTTCATGTACCAGACAGTAAAGGCATAAGACATCCTTATATCGATAGGATAATAAAGTATGGAAGGGTGGCTGCATGAATGGTAGAGCCACTCTTTCTGGGTGCCCTGGCACCGCTGCCCTAGTTCAGCCTGATCCCATGTTCCTGTGAATCCCTGCGTTGGAAAATCGTTGGTGCTGCCACTGCTGCTGCTTGATACAGGGTTTTGCTGTGCAGCCATGCTAGCCTCCAACTGTAAAGAGAAGCCTTTCCTTGTTAGCTGCTTTGGTTTATCACCCGCCAGTCGCCTGGGCTCGGCCGTGTTGTAGTCCCCAAATTACACACAAGACGCTGTGTTAATTATGAAGCTGTTTGCCTTGCTTGTTTCTTACTGGCTAGCTCTGACTTAAGTAATTACCCCATAATTGTTAATCTAAGTATTTCTCTTACCAGAAAACTTTCCGGGCCCTTACCCCATGGTGTTACATCTTGACTCTCTGTGGTCATCTGCCTGATTGCAGGCATACACATCTGACTTATTCAAGTTCTATACTGAAGGTAGTATGAAGGCTGCTTCCAATCTCTCAAAACTCCAACATATACCTAGGACCGTATTGTACTAATTCCCAGACACATGACTTTAGAGCAGTTTTTCTTAACCTTCATGTTGTGACCTTTTAATACAGTCCACCATGTTGTAGTGACTCCCCAGTGACAAAATTATTTTCATTGCTACTTCATAACTGTAATTTTCTACTGTTATGAATCCTAATGTTAGTATTTGTGTTTTTCTGTGGCCTTAGGTGACCCCTGTGAAAGAGGTGTTTGACCCCCGCAAAGGGGAGTCTACCCACAGATTGAGAACTGCTGTTCTAGGAGACAGGCAAAGATTCAGTTGTTAGATTTTTTTTATCTTTTTACAGAATAGTATATATACCTCCCAAGATGGCACTATCTTTTCTGAGATGCTAAATGACAAAACAAGGAAATGTTTTTCTTTATTCATATTTACTTCTTCTCTAAGCCCTCTGTCTGTCAAAGTTCCAACCTTTAAGGAGAAGGTATTTGTTGTTCAGAAGTCTTGGCTTCCTAAACTGTAATATGACAAATCTGGACTTGTTCATCTGTAACTAACCTTCAATCTCCAAGGAATCCTTCGATGATCATAGTGGTGCTAATCATAGTTTCTGTACTTTTCACACAATCTTATAATTTATTATTGGTAGTGAAGATTGAAATTAGGGCCTTCCACTGTTAGAGAAGCACTCTACCATTGTCCTGTATCCTCAGTCCACTTATTATTAAAAACTATTACTAATATTGTTCTTTTACTCCTTGTATATGGGACCATAACGAAATTAGAAAGCCTAGGTTCTGGTCTGATTGTGTCATTTCTTAACTAGGCAAGTACATTGCTTTCAGAATTGAAACTGTCTTTATGGTTTTCATTATTTATCCCATTTGTGTCATATGTGGATTTTGAAAGCACACTATATGCATTCTAATCTAAATTGTTGACAGATGACGAACAGGCCACTGACAGCCTCGTTGCCCTATCTGACATCACTCTCCCATTTAAT
Organism: Mesocricetus auratus; assembly: GCF_017639785.1. Taxonomy (NCBI): domain Eukaryota; kingdom Metazoa; phylum Chordata; class Mammalia; order Rodentia; family Cricetidae; genus Mesocricetus; species Mesocricetus auratus. The sequence continues at coordinate 11,071,339 of NW_024429182.1, forward strand.
AGATAAACACCAGCTATGATCCATAGCCTATGACAAGAGGCTGATTTTTTTCTGATATAGTTAAATCTCATGGTTTCTATATTTTGTCTATAATCTAGCCCTCAGAAATGTTCTTGCCACCTATAATAATATATATGCATATGTGTATATATATTGTTGTATGTATATATACATGATTATGTATACACACACAAACATGCACATATACATGTATATGATTTCATTGTTTTCATCATTCAAATTTCAAGACATACAGGGACTTTTGTCCATACCACTCACTATCTAACCCCTAATGCATAGAACTTAACCAAATGCACAGTAGGTCTTCATTAAATCCAGTTCAGAGTCAGCCTTGTGTTCTACATGGTGCTGAGTTTGAAGCATCCCTATGAATCCTGAGCACAGGGCATGGACCCAATTCTAACTCTTCTTCTCCAGCAGCCCAAGGAGGATATGTCCAAAGAAGACACTTGAATATTTTATTACTCTTTAGTCTTACATGTATTGTGTTTTGTGTATTTTCTGCTGTCCATAAATAAGTACCTAGCACATCTATGATTTATAGCTGAAAAACTACCATGTATTGGGTATGTACTCTTTTTTCTCCTTGTATTGATGCTTTCAAACAAACATTATCTGGAGATAAGCATTTCCAAACATGAGAGTTATGTTCTCTCAGGGAACATAATTCCTACGGGTTAGGTTATTTCCAACAGAATCAGTGCCCACGTTTTAATGGCTTAATGTGTCAGTGTTCTCTCATGTGAAGATTGTGATCCCTACACAGAGATTGAAAGGAAGGAGAGTACAAGGGTCATTTTCTGGTTGCTCCTTGGTTAGCATGGCCTTTCTTGCCCAAGCTGGACCTTTCGCTTCTGCTCTCACTCTGAGAACAAGCTCAGAATATACACAGTCTTCCTGGCAGGTCACCTAATTCTTTTCCGGTGACAATTTGTTCACAGATTTAGCAAACCCTTCTAGCCCTGGTGGTAAGATGGTCAGCATTTATTATCTGAGATGTGTGAAATTTCTGATCAATCTTTACTTGGTCTACAAATAGACTTCATTTTTTATACTGAAAAAGTTACTATTTTTATTCATATTTAACACTTACTTAGAATAATTATAAGAGTGTTGCATAAATATATCTCCCATATTGACACTTGATGATCATTCACAGACGTGGGAAATCTGTTTGTCACTCCAACCCCAGAACTGTCCCAGAGATTCTGGGCATTACTTTCATGTGTCTTCCCAGTGGATTTTTCCCTATCAATGTATATATCTACTTTGGGTCCTGTAGAGTGCACCCTTCCCACCAGCCTGGTTCCAGAGCCACATCAGTCCCAAATAAATACACAAGATGCTATATTAATTATGAAGCTGTTGGCTGTTTGCTTGTTTCTTACTGGCTAGCTCTAACTTAACCCATCTAAGTATTTCTCTTACCGGAGAAAGGGTCCGGACCTCTTACTTCTATGGTGGCTACATGATGTCTGCCTCTGCCTCTCTTTCCCAGAATCCTCCTTGACTCCTAGTCCCACCTATCTTGCTTCCCTATTGTCCAACAGTGCTTTATTGACATTTACACAGGACTTCCCCATCAGGGTCCATTAATAGACAATAGCTCAGTAAATTGGAGATTTTCATTTAATAGGTCGTAATAAAGTACTTAGAGGTTTACCCAGTTAGTTTTATGAGCAGATAAGAAAGTGTCTCCTAGATATATTATTAGGCAGAATTAAAATGTAGCTAAAAATATAAAGAGAATGATACCAGTAAAGTTTTAAAATGATTTAAAAAAATGTTAACAGAACAACACAAAGCTCTTCTTTAACTATGCTCACTGGTTATGTTGTATTTATATCTCTCAATCTCCCTGGCCTCATGACTCTTCTTAAGGAGTTAGATGTGTTGTCCATTTAAAATCTTTCTTCTGTATCTCCTTGCCCTATGTTTTTTATCTGGGACCAGCTGCATTGACCTGGTACATGGTACATATACTCTCATACTCCTGTCTATTCCACACACATTTGGGAAACGACAGAGACAAAGAAGAGTAGGAAAGTGGGAAATATAAAGGATACAGGAAGTATTAGTAAAGACTTAAAAAGCATATAGAAGACAATGGATGTAAGTATAGCAGCTAGGTTTGTCCTGGCATGTGTATAACCACTCAAGAGAGTCCCTAGAGTAGACATTAAACCTGATCCACTATTTGACCAAGAAATATTTACATGACTCTGGTTATGTCAGTTTGTAAAATAGGTATAGAAAGCAAATATGTATCTATAATAATAAAGGAATTTACATTGAAGCAATTTGAGGGGAGACATATGTAATTTGAACATTTATTAAAGACGAAAGAGAAAAATATGTTCTAATGTTGAATGTGCTTATTTAAGTCTTCACTGAGTATTTGATACTTCTAGACAGAACAGCATCAGTGTTTTTCAGAACTAATGCATATTTTAATTTCATAATTATTCATGCTGAAAGCCATACTTCACATGGATTTGTAATACAAAATGTAACAAGTGTATTTCTGGTCACTTGAAAACAATTGGCCGTATTTTTTTCTAATCCCAAGCCAAAATTTATCTAATATTCCTGCTATTGTTCTTGGAATTCTTGTCAGCAACTTAAATGGAAATTTAAAATCAATAACTTAATATAATTCAATCCAAAAATACGTTAATACTTGCATGTCAAGGAGCGGTAGTAAAAAGATGCCTTTGTTTTCTGGAAGCACACCATTGTATTTCTATCAGAGCAGAGAGCATAAAGACACTGTGACTCCAGTAGGCTGTAATCTGGAACCTAAGCTGAGGTGTTGGAAGGGCCATTCACTGGCATTGTTGCAGTAATGGCTTGCCCACTGTGAAGTGTGTGTCTTGTGCATTCAGAAAGCCAGGAGTGAACCTGTATGAAGTGTGTGTCTTGTACATTCAGAAAGCCAGCAGTGAACCTGTATGAAGTGTGTGTCTTGTACATTCAGAAAGCCAGCAGTGAACCTGCCTGATGCCTCACTAGTGAGTGCTTTCCAAAACACCCGAGACCCACCTCACATTTGAATTGGTTTTTGGTTGTTCTTCATTAAGAAACCTTTCAATTTTGCCATTTTTCTGTGCCCTCTACCTTCAGTTATGTAATGTTGTATAAAGCCAAGACACACAGAAGGAGGCTGGACTCTCAAAGCAAGTTGCTTGCTTCAAACATTAATATTTACGCTAAAAGCTTTACTTCTACAAAAGCAGTTTGTACAACGAATATCTTTGCCTTGTCATTACCATTCTAAGCTGAATGAATTCCTCACTCTTCATCGGACCCCCATTCCTCACTTTGTTTTTCTACACACACACACACACACACACACACACACACGCACAATTTATGTAAAACAACCTCTGTGTAAATAAATAGGCTTTTGGCTTGAGGAATATGGATGACAAGATGCAGACTTCACAGACTTCACTTGGGAAGCTTAAGGTTGGTCCCCAAGCTGATTTCTCAGTAGGTCATTACACACTGAAAACAATCATTTTCATTTATCCTGTCTACATATTGGCTTCTCTACTTGTTCATAGGAGGTAGGTTTGTTATTGGCAAAACAGTGTGGCAGAGTGAGGTATGGACTTATGGACTGAAGAAACAAGAAGAAAGCATGTCTCTCTGGATAAAGAGAGAGAGAGGGGTTAAAAAAAAAGCGAGGTAAAGCATCCTCGCTTTCACACAGCTTGTTTCTCCTGGTTCCACAGCAGATGAGACCTCAGGCTAAGCTGCCCTGTTACACAGTAAAAGTTGTGGCTGTAGCCAGTCTTTTTCTGATGATGTTTGCTCTAGAAGCTAACTATCATGGCATGTGAAGAACCAACCATGGCTGTATAGAAGGGAATCAGGGAATCCAGCTGCTGATATCTGGTAGGCACACCTCTGCCTCCGTAGTAGACAGGATTGCTTGCTTCCCAGGCAGTGTTTATGGAGAGGTCCCTTTGAAGATCCCGGGCCCCAGGATGCTGTAACTGCATTTCTAAATCTGAATAAGTAGGTGCTATCCTGTCACATTATTTATTTTTTAATACTTGCTCCGCAGTAATCTACTCCAGGACATTTTGTGGCTCTGCTGCATTTATTGAGCACTATATAAAATGGGATAAACTCAGACAAAATGCTAGGAAAATGATAAACTAGTGACATTTCTGAATTCCTCTGTAGAAACTGTCTACAAAGGCTGCATTGGGCTGATTGTATTTCACAGGGCTGGCATCGCACTACTAGGATTCATGGTGTACCATGTCAGGCTGGATTTAGTTTTCGTCATATTCTTGGCTCTGGTTATCCTCAAGTTTTATTGCTAAAATAGCTCTCAATGGGAAAACCAACTCGGGATGCCAGAAGCACCCAGGTGCTAGGCTACTTCAGGCTTGATGGTGATTTTATCAGTAGGACACCTCGAGAATGGTCAGTAAACTTCCACTTCAGTTTCCCCCGAGGTCCACACGCAGGCGGGGAATGCCATCCGTCCATCTGAGTGATTATATATTTTATTTATCCCATTTGTTCTCAATGCAGAGGGTCGCACCCATTAGTCAAGTGCTGTCCTACTCAGCCATACTTCTTTAGCTGTATTCCATGCCATCTAAGAGTCAAATGCAAAGCCTTAGCATTGCACTGTACTTCATGATAATGTCTAACAACATTTCATCATATATTTATTCTTCTTTGGAAACCCTAAGTCTCTTGACTCACTAATAGATGGCCCAAGTGGATGACTCCCTTTGTGACCTCAGATTAGCCCTGCATTTGCTACTTCTGTTTAAATGGGATGTGCTTCCACTACCACTATGTAGCAGTCAGCTACCTCAATATACTGGGATATTTGATCTTGGCCATTTAGCCTAGATTGGCCTTGCCACAGGGCTTTCTGTGTGCTCTTTTCTTCAACCCAATGCTGTGTTTGTTAGATGCATATATAAGGTGACCCTGCTCAGACACTCCTCTGGGAAGGGGGTGAGAAGATGCAGGAACTAGGAGTCAGTGAGTAGCAGAGCGTGCTGCAGACTCATTTATTAAGGAAGTTAGGTCTGGTGTCAGGGTATATAATAACCAGCCAGAGTAGGAATAAAGGAGAGCCTTCTTGAGGAGCCTTCGGGTCTGTGTCATCAATCCCCGACACCCTTGCCACATTCTCGGACACAGGCCTCCTCATTGAATCTCACATTCAGGGGGTCTGGATCAGTCCCATGCTGGCCTCCCAGCTGTCGGTCTGGGGTCCAAGAGCTCTCCCCTGTTCGGATCAGCTGTCTCTGCTGGTTTTGCCAGCCCATTCTTTGTCAATTTGCTCATTGCTCCTCTCTCTCTGTCGCTGGGTTCCTTGGGTGCTGTCAGTATTTAACTGTGGGTGTTTGCCTCTGCTTCCATCAGTCACTGGATGAAGGCTCCAGGATGGTTATAGACATCAAGTTCACTATCAGGAAGAAGCATTCGAGGTGGTCTCTACACTATTGCTTAGCTTGCCAATTGGTGTCATCTGTTTAGATCACTAGAGGTCACAATGGTGCCTGATCTGCCTTCTAACCTATGATTCCCTCTTCCCCCTATCCTACCCCCCCAGTTGACCTTCCTGTTCCTCCATGTCCTACTCTCTCTTCCACTTCTCCCCCTCTCTATTTCCCAGGTCCCCCTCCCCCCACCCCTCGCCTTGTTCCCCATCTGTTCAGAGGATCTTGCCTCACTTCTCTTCTCTTAGGTACCATGTATAAAGGTATTCACTGACCCCACATCTGACAGAGGGCTCATCTCCAAAATTTACAAAGAACTCAAGAAGCAAGTCTCCAAAACACCAAAGCATCCAATCAAAAGGTGGGGTACAGAACTAAACAAAGAATTCTCAATAGAGGAGGCTAAAATGGCCAAGAGACACTTAAGAAAGTGTTCAACATCCTTAGCCATCAGGGAAATGCAAATCAAAACAACTCTGAGATACCATCTTACTCCTGTCAGAATGGCTAAAATCAAAAACACCGAAGACAATTTATGCTGGAGAGGATGTGGAGAGAGGGGAACACTCCTCCACTGCTGGTGGGAGTGCCAACTCGTACAGCCACTTTGGAAAGCAGTATGGAGATTCCTCAGGAAAATGGGAATCAATCTACCACAAGACCCAGCAATTCCACTCTTAGGCATATATCCAAAGGAGGCAAATTCATACAACAAGGGCATCTGCTCCACTGTGTTCATAGCAGCATTATTTGTAATAGCCAGAACCTGGAAGCAATCTAGTTGCCCCTCAACTGAACAGTGGATAGAGAAAATGTGGTACATTTACACAATGGAGTATTACTCAGCAGAAAAAAAACAATGGAGTCTTGAAATTCGCAGGTAAATGGATAGCACTGGAAGAAACCATCCTGAGTGAGGTAACCCAGTCACAAAAAGACAAACACGGTATGTACTCCCTCATATATGGATTTTAAACATGGATCAGGAGAGTGCCAGTCTGCACTTCCACTGACAGAGAGTCTGGGAAACAGGAAAGAACCATTGTCATTCTTAATGCTCATAAGTTGAGTTCTTCTCTGAAGAGGTTGCCGCCTGTGGATGTGTGCAACATCTCAGTGTTGAAAGATGGAGAGCCACGCTTATGGAGCAGCAGTCCCCATAATATGTAACTAAAATGGTGTTAGAGGGGTCACCTTCTGCATTTGTTCAAGCTATTTCTAGTGATGCAAAATGTTCGAATTCATGTTACAAGGTTTCCTTGAGTGAAATGATAAAAGCCTTATTAGGAAATGTCTGCTTCCTGGGAGAAGAAGAAAGCAGGATTTAATGTTTAGAATATAGATTTTGAATTGCAGGCCATGTGTCAATCAGAGAAATCTTACTGACAGTGATGGTAATAGGCCCATAAGGAGACTGCTTTTATAAAAATGAAGAACAGCTGAGCTAATGAGGTCTCAGACTCTCTGAGTTGGGAAAATGAATTGAAGTAAAAGGAGTTCTGAGAATGCCCCAAGACACTGATTAATTTACTTCTTTCAAGGAATCTGTAGATCTTTGTACTTCTTTCTCCCTTTCCTTCCCTCTTCTAATCATATTCTTTCCTTCTTTCTTCCTTGTCCCCCATAGAGAGAAGCCTTTTTCTTGTCTGCCGCTTTGGTTTATCCCCCCCTGCCAGTCACCTGGGCTCTGCCGTGTTGTAGTCCCCAAATAACACACAAGACACTGTATTAATTATGAAGCTGTTGGCCTTGCTTGTTTCTTACTGGCTAGCTCTGACTTAAGTATTTACCCCATAATTATTTGTCCTACAATAGTAAAATTGCAAATTGTGGAATGAAAAGAAAAGTTGGGGACAAGGAAGAAAAAAAGGAAAGAATATGAGCTATTCTCACATTTGGGGAAACACACAATTTATTCATGAGAAAACATGAGCCGTATTTTAGGGGATTTACATAAAAATAAATATTTGTTCACATGAAATGCTATCATTGTTGTAAGTAGGTTATATTTAGCAGAAGTGACTTTTCAGTCGTGTCTTTGAAAAGTCTACAGTGACGCTGGAGCAGAGCATTCTACACTGCCAGCAGAAACTCTGAGACACTCACAGAGGAGGGTGTGACGGGTGAGGCACTTTAGCCTTAGCAAAGTCTTTCAGTGTGTCTGAAGCTGAGGCGGTGAAAGTGAGATGCGGCCTGGTGTCTGCAGTCTGAGGCTCCCTGGGAAGTCCTGAAGGGATGTGCACTTTTGAACTCTGCATCTTCAAGGGTGCTGGGTTGAATGACTTGGGGGGCACACTGCAGTACAGTGTATGACTCTTTTCTTCATAGAAAGTGAACCAATTAAATTTCTTTGAATCCTGGTAAAATGAAGCACAAATCCACTTACGCTCAAGTGACCCCCGGTCTATAAAAATTCTGGGCCTAAGGCGATTTCATGTCACGCTTATATAACAGAATAATCCTTTCTATTCAGTATGGTGTTTGAGGAGTATAAAATAGGTTTTCTTTTTATATCATTATGTGGATTTAGGACATATTAGAATCTGAGATGAATCTACATTTCTTCTAAGTTACATTGGTCCAACAGGTTGCTTACTCTGTTACCATTGTTTTTGAACTGGTTGTGACACATGATGTGAACAAAAGTTCATAGGTTTTGTAAATTTCAAGTGACAACTTTAATTAGATCAGTTTGCTCTGTGAATCCCCGTGCACACCAGCTACCTAAGCAGGATGTCTGACATCTCCCTGCCCATCAAGTCTACTGTGCAGTCGGTGAAATGATGATAAAGGTGCCTGCATTCTTCATGTAGGGCATACTTCTATGTCTGAGATACAGGACACATAGCATCCTCACCAGAGTTCAGCCTGGCCTTGGTCAAATAAAGGATGCATTGTTGTTGTTTTCATTCCGAGTGGATTTTTTTTCAGAAGCAAGTTCTTTATTGACTGAGTGGAAATTTTATTGTCACACTCTGTACATAAATGGAGTGGATATGTTCCTATGGTTGTGATCTTCTTAGAAACCTGTGGGCATTAATAGTCTGTGAGCTTCATGGAGGTATATGAATTATTAATGCCAAGTGTTCCTTTTTATGTCTCTCCACTTTTTTAGGTCTGTGATGGGGTCAAACAAAGAACCAGACCTTGTGCATCTCGAGGCCAGGACCATAGACGGACGTAAGTAAATCAACTGTGTCGTGATGTTCCTAGTGGTATTAGTTCTGTCATTTGGTCCTTAACCAAGTCTATAGCCATAGCAGTGATCATTCGGGTCATTTGGTGATGTAGACATTTCCTGTGTCTAACAATCCAGGATTTGCTTAATAATTTTTATAAACACATGAATTTAAATAGATTATGCCCTGATAGAGATTTCTAATACTCTAGATTCCCCTGGGGACAGAGTGGAATGCATGCGGACACAGAGGCTACTCATTGCTATTCACCTTTTCTTTTCTTTCTTTCTTTTTTTTTTTTTTTGAGGCAGGGTTTCTCTGTATTGTTTTGGAGGCTGTCCTGGAACTTGCTCGGTAGACCAGGCTGGTCTCGAACTCACAGAGATCCACCTGACTCTGCCTCCCGAGTGCTGGGATTAAAGGCATGCGCCACCAACGCCCGGCTGCTATTCACCTTTTTTATTTGCAGTCAAAAGATTTGTCTTATGTGTATGAGCGCTCTGCCTGCGTGAATATATGTGTGTCGTGTCTGTGCCTGGCACATATGGAGGTCAGGATGAAGCATTGGATCCCCTGGAGTTAAGAATGGCTGTGTACTATCGAACTGGCCAGCTTTGTGTCAATTTGACACAAGCTAGAGGAATCAGAGAAGAGGGAACCTCAATTGAGAAAATGTTTCCGTAAGATCAGTTTGTGGCAAGCTTGTAGGACATTTTCTTAATTAGTGATTTTTTGGGGATCCTTCCATTGTGGATGTAGTCATCCTTGGGCTGGTGGTCTGAGAGCTAAGAAAGCAGCAGAGCAAGCCATGAGGAAAAGACAGTAAGCAGCATCCTCTGTGGCCTCTTTATCAGCCTGCCTCCAGATACCTGCCCTCTGTGAATTCCTGCACTCACTGCTTTTGGTGACAGGTTCTTATATGGAACTTGGAGTGAAATAAACCCTTTCTTGCCCATGTTGCTTTGGTCATGGCATTTCATCATAACACTAGTAACCCAAACTAAGACAAACTGGTAGCAGGATAGTGGGGTATTGCAGTGACAGACTTTACCATGTGTTTTTTTGGAGCATGTGGAAATACTTCTGAATTTTGGGCTAGAAAAGTCCTTGAGTTTTGAAAGTTCAGTGGTATTTCCATAGGAGTGTGGAAGATAAGATCATTGAGAACAGTACAGATAATGGAGGCCTGGTTTGTGAAGTTTCAGAGGGAATCAATGGCCCTACCAGGCCTTTGCTGTGAAGAATCTGTGGTATCGGGTCAGCTGGAGCAAAAGAAGTAACTATGATTAAGAAGACACCAAATCTACTAAAGTAAAACCTTTTCTTTGCTGAGATGATGGATGCTGCTCAGCTGGGCCAGAAGAATCAGTTGTGATTAAGAAGAGATCAGCACAATTAAGTTGAAGTCTTCTGTGAAGGGTCCCCTCAGGGTTAGCACATAGAGCCTGTGTTCCAGAAGCAGCCCAGGTTGTATCTCACTCTGGCAGCTTCACTTGGCAACATAAGAGTCACCCAAGTGGTACTGACTGTGAAGCCATGAAGGGGTCATAGAGAGCATCGGACGGTTGGCATTGCATGGCAGAGTTGGAGTCGCTGAAGAGAGCCAGGAGTGACTATTGGTGAAAGTTCAGCCTAGCTGCAGTAAGAGACCCCCACAGTTTGGGAGATGCCAGTACCTCCAAGAACAGCAGCAGTCATAGAGCAAAGCCAGCCTGAGCTTAATAGGCAATTTGTATGTGCTACACTGGGCAGAGCTGGAGAAAGACCCAAGCCCCTTGGAGGAGCCAAGAAGGTCGTGATTGAATCGCAGATAATTGGACATTGAGTTATTTGCACTGTTGGAGTTTGGTTTTGCTTTGTCCACATTGTGATTGTGTCCTGGTTCTTCCCACATGAAGAAAGTACTTAACCCAATTTTGAATTTTACAGGGTCCCACAGCTGAAAGACTGAACTTTTAAATGTGATTTTGGATTTTTGATGAGATTGGTTTGTATTAAAGATGCTGAGAATTTAAAGTGCTTGAATTTGTAAAGACTGTTGGACTTTTAGGGCTACTTATGCTTTATGTTGTGATATTAATATTAATGTACTATCTTGTAGATAAATGAGAAAGGGAAGGTTCTAAATGAAAATGATGCACTCATATGTCAAGGGGTCAGTTGTACTGGCTACTTTTATGCCAACTTGACACAAGCTAGAATAATCAGAGAGGAGGGAACCTCAGTTGAGAAAATATCTCCACGAGATCAGGCTGTGGCAAGACTGTAGGACAATTTTTAATTAGTAATTGATGGAGGAAAGCCCAGTCCATTGACCTAGGGTGTAGCCATCCCTAGGTCCGTGGTCCTGGTTGTATAAGAAAGCAGGCTGAGCAAGTTAGGGAAAGCAGGACAGTAGGCAGCACCCTTCCAAGGCATCTGCATCAGTTCCTGGCTCCAGGTTCCTCCCCTGTTTCAGTTCCTGCCCTTACTGCTTTTGATGATCAGGGTTACATGAACCTGTGAGTGAAATAATCCTTTGCTCCCCATGTTGCTTTTGGTCCTGGTGTTTCAACACAGCACCAGTGACTCCAACTAAGACAGCTGCAACGTGGGTTCCTGGAACCAAAGCAAGGTCCTTTGCAAGAGTAAACAATGATCTGCACTGTTGAGCCATCTTTACACCCCCCACACGCGCATACTTTTTAATGAGACAAAGTCTCCCACTGTCCTGGAAGGGCTCAAGTAGGCTCAGCCAGCTGTCCACAAAGCCCAGGGATCTACACATCACCATCTCCCGGCACTACGATTACAAATCTGAAACTACCCATGCACAGCTTGTTAAAATGTGGGTTCTGGCGGGGCAGTGGTGGCGTACGCCTTTAATCCCAGCACTCGGGAGGCAGAGGCAGGCGGATCTCTGTGAGTTCGAGGCTGGGCTGACCCGACAGCCCGTGGAACCCAAATCCCAGAAGCCATGCATCTTCCAGCAATATCGTTTGAAAACTTTATGGGATGTTTCCTCTCTAGAGATTTCACTTTCCCTTTGGAACATGTGTATCTTCTCGGACATGGTCACTGGGAGAACAGAGCTGGGTCCCTGCCTTACCGCTGTCTATTCAAGCAGGGTTGGCATGTGTGATATGCCCAGCGGTGCACCTGACACACGGGGCCTTAGCAGTTGGAGCGTCTTTCTCCCTCAGCTGGGCATTCTTGCTCTCATGGAGCCTTCTTTTTCCCTGCAGCAGGTGATATTATCTTGGACTCGAGGTTCAGTTTTGCCACACAGTATAGGAGAAAATCTTTTCCTGAGCAAAGGCAGACACCCAACTGCTCCAAAGGTCTTACGGACTCCCCACACTTTTTTTTTTTTTTTTTTTTTTTTTTTTGGTTTTTCGAGACAGGGTTTCTCTGTATTGTTTTGGAGGCTGTCGGACCAGCCCAGCCTCGAACTCACAGAGATCCTCCTGCCTCTGCCTCCCGAGTGCTGGGATTAAAGGCGTGCGCCACCACCGCCCGGCCGGACTCCCCACTCCTGACAGTGAGAAAAGTTCCGGCTGCCTCCTGGAGCTCCGCATAGCACAGTGCCTGCCCTTGCTTACCTCAGCCTAGTCTCACCTTGCACCTTCCACAAGCCCTCTATGTTAGCCTTTGGATTTGCTTCCAGCTGTTGGAACACAACTTACCAGGTTGTATGTTTTGCCCCAGAAACGGATACTTGCTTTTGCTGTCCCCTGGATGCCTTCCTCTCCCCCTCCTACTCTGAACAACTGAGCACAGTTAATCATTGTGGATGGCTTAGCCCACGGGTGAAGCATGCATTTATTTGGGAAGCTGGCCTTAAACTCCCAATTTTAACCAGCATGTTTGCTATTATCTTACTACTTTCCTTCATCTCTTTGAAATTTTACGTTTCACATATATAATTGTGGAATCAGTTTTCCTGCCCATCAGTCTGTAAGTTCCGTCAGAGCAGGAATCACATGTCTGTTCACTCTTCCGTCTCGAGCACACACTACTTCTATGTACATTAGGAGTTTTCCGAGTCCTTGGGAATGAATGGCTGTACAGGCAAATGATTGTCAGGGTCACTAGTTATCTGTCTCACCTCCCATACTAGATTCCCTCGAAATGCCGAAGAATTACCTCTCAAGCATGGCCATCCGTGTATGGCTCATCTAGGGATCTTGTTAAGCTGTGAACTCTGGTTCAACAGGAGCCCAGGATTCTGCAACCTCTGTGATGCCAGTGGTGCTGGGCTGTGCAATAACCTATTTAAGTAGCAAAGTCTCAGAGCAGAAAACCAATAAAAGACACACTACACAAAACTTTTGAGTTGGGGGGGTGATGCTGTTTTCCTGTCCACATAACAGCAAGGCCATTGCTTAGCCCATCTGCATATGTTCTTACAATTAACATTTTTCCTGTATCCTTGGGGCATGGGGTTTACAAAGTCAAAATTCCATCCAGGCTCCAATTTTATGAGGCATGGGATGTATCACTTCCAATTTATTTATCTGTTTTACCTTATCCTTTCTTTACTTTTGGAAAGATAGCATATACACAAACTACCCAAAAGTGAGAAAGGCATTCAAATAAAGATATTAAATAAAGGTATTGAATTTGAGAAGATAACCCTGTCAAACAAAACAGGAAAGGGAAATACCTACCAATTGAAATAAAAGATTGAAGCATAATATCTGACCTGCTTCAGTGAAAAAAAATAATAAAAGAAATTGTATTGATAACTATAATCTCTCGGGCCCTCTAAGCTTCTCTGTTTCTTCCTACCTGCTACTCCTCCCCTCCCCCACTTCCCAGAGAATCAGTAACCTTGGCTCCAGGTAACAAACAGAAGGGAAGACAGAAGGAAAGTACAGGATTCAGAGTAGCCAAGGGGAAAGCACGTTCATCAAAACCAGGCTGCAGGCTGCTCAGGTGCTCCAAAAGCTCCAGGCTGTGTTCTCTCTTCACATCCCTTGTCTGAAACGTTTCATCATTGTTCTGTGAGAAATCCCAAAGTTAGCATTCCAGGTCAGATATTCTGGGCTGTATCATATATTCCAAGGTAGTATATTTTTATGCTTTAAAGAAGGAATTCATTTTCATTTTAATAGATTCAGAAATTTCGTGGCCAAGGCACTGAGATGTCTGACCTGGGAAAAGTGCTTCACTTGCAGTTTTTAGCATGTGGATGACCAATGCTTCTCTGGGTTGGGAAGCCTGTTTCATCCTGAGGTCATGTCAACTGTCCTTAGATCATAATATGATTCATTTGTATCTCAACCGAGTCCATTTGTGAAGGAACATGGGTGCTGGACAGCTTCATTCCAGGACTGTTACAGACATCAATTGTGTACTGAAATACACAAGTTTGTAATTTACATATGTGACTAAGATGGTACTGTCTATGCCCTACTTTCTGCCTTGGCAAGCTAAGCTGAAAAGAACAAGCATAATTAAAATCAATCATACAAAGAGGGAAAACTATGAACCTGGATGTAGCTTTTATTACTGCTATCCATGTTCAGCTGTGGAAAAATTGACAGACCTAAAAATTTTACTGTTTTAATAGCTCTGTGTGTATGAGTGTGTGTGTGTGTGTGTTTGTGTGTGTGACACAGAGAGAGAGAGCACATGTGCACATGCATATGCATATGCACATACTTCAGCATATTTACCTCATATGTACCCAGAATAGTAAAAATCAAAAAGGAAAACCTGTGTTCTATAATTATCATTTCTCTACATATGTATGTATGTATGTATATATATAATATGTCATCATGGAGAAAATGCTACCTAAATCACTATACTGAAAGCTTTGTGGAAAGTCATGTCTTATTTAATCCTTGCTCTCTATCTGAAACAAAGCTCAGAGCTTGAAATATTCAAGATTTGTTGAGTGAATGAGTAATGATACATAAATGTCCTTGTGCAGGCATATTACCTTTAGAGTGTGACTATGGGGTCTTTCAATCCTATATATGAACAAAAGTCTGTTAATAATTCACTGTAGTTGAATGCCATATTTCATGATTAGGATTTGGCAGAAAAAAACATACCATTTAATGTTTCACATGGCAAACAAAGATGTATTCATAGTTAAGCATGTATGATGATCTATCAGCGCACACCATGTATGGGCACCTGCAGGACCAAGTTTGGCCATCATTGCTTCCCTGTCTTTTACTTCCAACACCAAACCTCAGCCAGCGAATTGAATATTTCTGTCCTAGTGGTGATCTGTGCCAATAAGAACAGAGGACAAGGGACAATTACTAGTCCCAGGGTTATCATGCATGGCTAAGTAACCTTGTAACAACTTTCTCTAGTACTAATCTCCTTCACTGGGGAAAACAGGCCTTGGTCCTTTAGTGGAGTGTGACTATGACTGCCCTAAAACTCCGTAAAATGAACTTCAGAGTAGCTCATTCATTTATAAATAGAAGTGAAATAAGGTGAATCTCACAACTCTCTTTCATTATTGAGCCCATTAATTCTGTCTTGGGCGAAGCCTGGAATTCTCTCATATATGTCCTATCCTGTATCATTACAATGTTTTGTTCACATTTTGTTCACATTTGAAGGATATATACTGGCACCTGGATGAGATGGGGCTGCTTAAATGTCATGACAAAGGAATCCAGAGCCTAGTCTGTTAAGAGAAGCTTTTTCTTTTGCTAGCCGCTTTGGTTTATCACCCGCCAGCCACCTGGGCTCTGCCGCTTTGTAGTCCCCAAATAAACACACAAGACGCTGTATTAATTATGAAGCTGTTGGCCTTGCTTGTTTCTTACTGGCTAGCTCTGACTTAAGTATTTACCCCATAATTGTTAATCTAAGTATGTCTCCTACCGGAGAGGTTTCTGGGCTTCCTACCCCAATGGCGGTTACATCTCGAACTCTCTTCTTTCTCCTTCCCAGAATCCTCCTAGACTCCTAGCCCCACCTATCTAGATTCCTATTGGCCAGCAGTAATTTATTGACATATACACAGGACTTCCGCAACATCTCCTCTTTTCTGTTTAAACAAAAAGGTCTTAACTTTAACCTAGTCAAATTGTATATGACAGACCAGTTATGAAGTAAGAACACAGTTACAACATTTTGTCTATTAACATTTAGCAAGATCTAAAGAAAATATCATCCATCCCATCCTTGTGAGTACAAAGTCCTATATGTAGCTTATCTTTTATCATAACTAAGGAAAACTATAATTATAACTATCTGTCTTCAACTCCATCAAAGACCACAGAAGGATAATATATAAACACTAGGATTGACAGAGATATCTTACTGCCTGGACAGTCACCCAAAGTTCCTGTGTAACGTTGGGGCATCCATCTTCAGCCCATAGGCCACAATGTTTCTGGAACACTTCTCAGCAAAGCAGGAAATTTCAAACTGTCCATCTGCGCTGGCAGTCTGTCAGTCATTTCTCTGTGTCCTGCAGAACGTCTCCTAGACTCTTCCATGAAGCAGGAACCCTGTAAGACTGAGTTCAGCAGTCACTTTCCTGTGGGTCCTGCATGTCCAGATTATACAACAACAGTCAAGCAGTACAGGCAAGAGCAGTTTCTTGCCCAAATGGCTAATCTTGCCATGTTGAAAGCAAACTCCATAACAAGTTTCTTCGATGCCCATCTTCCTCTCAGACGTAATTGGTGCTGCCAGGAGCAGACATTTCTCATTGTCAAGAAAAGCCCTAAACCATTTTAAATGCCATTTTCTGAAGGTCTTTGAGAGGTTTGAAGACTGTTTATCTATCTCAAATATTTTTCTGTATATCTAGAAAACCTAACTTACCTAACTATAAATTCTGACTATTATAAGTAATTATCTATAATCTGTATTTAATTACGCATTACATTTTAAAAGATCAGTATAAGCACAATACTTAATCAAGAGGAGAAATATACATATCACAAAATTGACCTTGAATTTGTATCAATAAATGAAAAACAATACCCATACCATAATTCCCCTTTTTTCCATTAACAAGAGATCGGCTGTGATCATTAGCCAATTATAAACAATCCCATTTAAATTAAAACAAAGATTTATAAACAAGATGGGAATTGGGACGTCGCTCATTCCAAACTGCTTCCTGCTGGAAGGGGGCGCTGTTCATACCATGGGGATCACGACAAAGCTCAGAAACCTGTATCAGTCCGTATTTTCGGGGCCTGTAAAACTGCATCATCTTAGCTGTTTCAATTGTTGGAACATCTGATCCACTGCTTCCGGGGGTCTTGGTTCGTGAAACCACAGAAGCCTGGAAGGAATCTTCAGCTTTTCATTTTCTGTAGAAACATAAATAAAAACTCCTTTTCCAAGTAACATATCCTTACACTTAAATTTTGAAGTCAAGGCATTTTTAAAAGATAGAAGTTGGATTAATTCAGCAGCATTTATAATCAAGTGTACTTTAGCAGCAGTTCCTTCCTGAGCAAGCAAAAAACTGAAGAACACAATAGCGTACAGTATCCAGACTCTCTGTGTATTTTCCATCTTTACGTGACTTATTTATTTATCTATTATTACTTTATTTCTTTCACTTTTATTTATTTTTCTCTGAGACAGGGTTTCTCTTTGGAAACCTGCCTCTGCCTCTGGAGTAAATCCTACTGGCGTGCGCCACCACAACGCCGGCTTTTGTATTTATTTACCCCTTTGTCGTTTCAGTTTCTCTCTCAATCTCACATATATTTTTAAACACACTGTAAACCTTTAGAAGTTTTTCTTTATCCAAGTCTGACTTTACTGTAAATCTTTATGTTTTTCTGGCCACGTGTCTTATCTGTAAAACCGCGGCTGTTTTAAACTGTCGTTTTCAAGATGGCGGGCGTAAGCGTGACTCCAGCTTACCGCCTCAGTCCATGCTGACCTCCAGCAAAAGCTGCCACTTCCAGCTGTACGTACACCCCTTTCAATCGGTAGCAGAGTCTCTTAAAACAACCTTGCTGTTTTTTTTCTTTTTTCTTTTTATGCTGAGTCAGGAAGACTCCGGTAAACGAGCCACGTGAATCTCGGCTTGTCGATAGCAAAACAGAGCACACCTGAGAAAAATGCTGCTACCAAAATTCTGTGCTTCTCTCTGTTCTTCTGTTTCTAAAATTCCTTTAAAGCTTTTGTTATTTTGCGTGGAAATTCATGATCCCACTTCTGACACCATTCTGTTAAGAGAAGCTTTTTCTTTTGCTAGCCGCTTTGGTTTATCACCCGCCAGCCACCTGGGCTCTGCCGCTTTGTAGTCCCCAAATAAACACACAAGACGCTGTATTAATTATGAAGCTGTTGGCCTTGCTTGTTTCTTACTGGCTAGCTCTGACTTAAGTATTTACCCCATAATTGTTAATCTAAGTATGTCTCTTACTGGAGAGGTTTCTGGGCTTCCTACCCCAATGGCGGTTACATCTCGAACTCTCTTCTTTCTCCTTCCCAGAATCCTCCTAGACTCCTAGCCCCACCTATCTAGATTCCTATTGGCCAGTAGTAATTTATTGACATATACACAGGACTTCCCCAACACTAGTCTTTAAGTTTGTTGGTATCCAAGCTATCTAGTGTTGAGCTGGTTTCACTGGAAGCATAAACTACTTCTATTGTAACAGCAATGACTTTATGAAGACAAGCAGAAATACAACAACAGAACCATGGTCATCAGTATTCACATATTCACAAGGCAAATCCACTTAGTGGCCATCATTCTGATTACTCAGAAGTGGTAGTCATCATGGGAGAACTAAAAGGCACCTTTTTTTTTTTTTTTAGGGAAATTTTTCTTGAACTCAGAATCAGAAATGGCTTCTTCGTTTCCTTGCTTTTATCCTCCTATGTATAAGTGTTTCTTTTATATTATTATCTCAGTTTGAAAGTTAAATGCCATTTCTTTAGTTACTTGTTCTCAACTAAACCTTTGTGAATTCTGTGAAAGCAGGGAATACAAATCATATGTGTGGCAGGGTGGTGGATAAATTTGTATGTGTATCCACAGAATTACACTCACATGAATATTCCTTTTGTAAACCACATGGCCAGTGTTGGTAAAGAGAAAGGCATGTTTAGAATCTCAGCATATTTGCACACCTGCCTTCAGTGACTTTATGGCTTATTGCTACATGGAAACACATTGCACAATGAGCTGTAATCTAATAATCACTATGTCGGTAAAAGATGGACCTTGGCCTATTCTAGACAATACTGAGGCACTCACATCTTTATTCTACTTAGTTAGTAAGCACTTACTTGTGGGCAACAGCAGCAACAAAAGGGTAGTTGCTGAATGTATGTTCCTGAGCCAGAGAGACATGTGTTTTAAATCTCTAAACATTGTTAGCTCATGTCTTGAATGCATGCAGCCAGAGTCCTGAAATGGACAGATCCCTGTGTTATCTTTTAGAGCCTTGGCAATCAGGGGTACTGTGAATGAGTTTTTAAACATAACCCATCTGATGAACAATAGAACACATCATGTTCTTACTGTGTAAATCTGTGTTCAATTTGGAAGGAGCAGAAGGATTTTTCATTTGATCCACTTGGTGATTTTGATTTCTTCTTCAATGAACATCAGAAGATGGCAGCTCTCTGTAATATTTTAGAGAATTTTAACACTTCATTTTGGACAAAGTCTGATATGAATCTGTCTTACTTCCCACATCCCACAACAAGCAAACACTTGTTACTGCTTCCCACAGTGAGACTTTATGGAACCGTGGAAAGGGTTAGAGGGTTCAATATGCATCGAGCTTCTGATTGTCATAAGTTCCTACCATTTCCCAACAATGAAACAAATCCACACTCACCTCTCTTCCACTCTCAAAAGGAACATCAAGCCTTGGGTAGGACAGAGGGCCTGGAATCAGTTACATTTCTTCCTGATGGTGTCCTTTGGACACATTTCTCATGGCAAGTGTCTGGATTTGAGGCACAACCCATTTGTAATGAGGCTTTCTGGTGTAGTCTTCTAGAATCAGCCCCTAAAACTTAACAGAAAGCTGTGAAGCGAGAGAACACAGGCCTCTCTTGGAATGCAGTGAATGCCTTACAGTGACGTTGCCCCGATGGGCTCAACTCATACTGGATGCTTCACAACCATGTTGCACCAAGTCCTCTGCCTCCTACGTGCTGCCCATTTGCCAGGAGGTCTGCATTTCCTGAGGACAGGAGCCCAGAGACTGTCAGAAAACCTCTTCTCTAACTCACAGCAGAGTCCTCCATTCCCGTTGGGTTTTCAGAATCTCTCAGGATACAGCAGCAGCAGGAGCCCATTTGTATGCATGTGTGTGATGGCATCTAATAAGTGGGAAATTGCAGGGTTTTTGACTCTAGCTCTTAAGAAGCCAGGATCATAAAGAAACTGGCATGTCCACATGAATCTCTTTTTATCTTTGGAAAGCAAAGGTAAAAAGCCCCATCCATTGGTTTCTTGCTACTGTTGCCCTTAGCTTGTTTTCCATCCATGGAAGTAGATGCTGTTGTTATATCTCTCATTATAATGGTAAGGGGAAGAAGGCTCACAGTGCCCAATTGCTTTTCTCATTGTCACTATGCTAAGATCTAAGGCTGGGTCTCTTTTATTCCAGATCTTGTATTTATTTATTTATCTAACAAATACTGTTGGATATCTTTGCCTTTCTGAGCCCACTCATGGGCAGGAATGAGGAATGGAGAAATGCTGCAAAGGTCCTGCTCTCATAGATGTTAACTTCTAGCTGGCATAGCAAATTATAAATGAGCACATAATGCGTTGTATGAGAAATGTGTACACAGGTGTGTAAAAAGCACGACAGAGTAGAGGTACAGTCAGGGATTGGAGGAAGCTGGCAAGGAAGAAACCTTTGATAAAGTGGAATCTGATATTTGAGCCAAGACATTATGAAAGTAGAACAGTGTGTGATGGGGTGG
The DNA here is from genome assembly GCF_017639785.1 of Mesocricetus auratus. Lineage (NCBI taxonomy): Eukaryota > Metazoa > Chordata > Mammalia > Rodentia > Cricetidae > Mesocricetus > Mesocricetus auratus. Next base: position 11,091,908 of record NW_024429182.1, read on the forward strand.
AAGATAGACCAACAAATACAGAGGGCACAGAGTTTGTGTGTGCCTAGTCAGTGACTAGTCAATCGAGTGACAGGGAACTGTGTCCTTTGTCTTTCTGTAGTCCGTAATGGAAGAGAGGAATAGTGGTATGCTGTTGCGTATTGGACGTCTGCCATGTTTAGCAAAGAGAGCAGTAACAATCCAATGTTACTAAGTGAAAAATGGGTGATTGAATTTATCCACATCTTGGGAGCTATTCCTTGAACTCCATTGCTCCTAAAATTAATCTTACGACATGCAGATACGTAAATATATGTAAATATACTATACTCATTTCTCTAATGAAACAAACAAACAAAAGGTTGTAGGGAAGAGACTGTGACCAGTGAGTTAGCTCAGCAGGTAAATGCATTTGCTACCAAGATTATTAACCTAAATTCATTTCCCTGGAATCCACATGATAGAAGTGGAAAACTGACTCTCACAAGTTGTCCTCTAACCTTTGTGCACCGACCCACACATGCACACTCAAAATGAAATAAACATAATGCAGTTATAAAAAGAAAGAGGGCCACTGAGTTTTTTGAGTTTACTTTGTATCCTGCCACATTGCTGAAGGTGTTTATCAGCTCTAGGAGTCCCCTTGCGGAGTTTTTCGGGTCACTTATGTAAACTATCATATCATCTGCAAATAGTGAAAGTTTGACTTCTTTTCCTATTTGTATCCCCTTTATCTCCTTTTGTTGTCTTTTTGCTGTAGCTAGAACTTCAAGTACAATATTGAAGAGAGAGAGTGGACAGCCTTGTCTTGTTCCTGATTTTAGAGCTTTCAATCCTTCAACTGTTTGAGTTGTTTCCTTCATTTTTTGGTTGTTTTTTCTTGGTGCTCTTTAGATTCTTTGAGATATTTGTTTATTTCTTGAATTTTTTCCCCATTTCATGGATTTTTTGTTTGTTTTTTCTTGTATTTCTTTAAGGGATTTCCTCGTTTCTTCTTTGAGGCTCTCCATCATCTTCATGAAATAATTCTTAAGGTCTGTCTCCTCTGCTTCATCTATGTAGTGCTTTTCAGGTCTTTCTGGTGTTGGTTCCCTAGATTCTGGTGGAGTCATGTTGGTTTTTCTATTGCTGAGTGAGCTCTTATTCTGCCTTCTTCCCATCTCTTCTTCCAGTGGGTGCTGGTGGGGTCTTTCCGTCTCCACTGGTCTCCTTCCTTCCTGAAGCTGAAGCTGGGGATGCTGACACTGAAGCTTAAGCTGAAGCTGGGGTTGCCAGAGGTTGGGGCCTGGAAGGGCTGAGGTCTTTCCTGAAGCTGGGCTCCCCCCTTCCTCCCTTGTCCCTCCACCAGCCCTCCAGCCCCCCACCCAATCCCCATATCATTCCCCAGGGAGGGTGAGACCCTCCTTGGGGGGGATCTCTAAAGTCTGTCATTTCATCCTGGGCAGGACCTAGGCCCTTCCCCATGTGTCCAGGTTGAGAGAGCATCGCTCTATTTGGAACGGGCTCCCAAAGCTCATTCATAAACCATGGTGAACACTGATCTACTACCCAAGGCCCCAGTGATTTCTGTGGCCTCCTCCATGGCACTACATTCATGGAGTCTGGATCAGTCCCCTGTTGGCCTCTCAGCTATCACTCTGGGATTCAAGAGCTCCCCCTTATCTGGTCAGTTGTCTTTGTGGGTTTCATCATCATGGTCTTGACCCCTTTGCTCATCACTCCTCCATCTCTGTTGTAAGGTCTATTTGGAAAGTTAAACGAACAATGTTCTTATAACTTTATCAGGGTTGAGAGTGGCCTATAAACATGCCATATCTGCTGAACTGGAGTCAATTCTGATGTGAGCATCTGGTTGGCTGGATGGCTGGATGGTTCAGCTTAGACATAGACTGCACTTCCTCCAGCATGGCCTACATTCTCACTTGACTTTTTATTCTTGCCCAGAAATCACTGTTTTGGAGGGTCATTATGACTTATTTTTGTCACCATGCCATGCTATCTTGCACATTTTAATGTACTTTTCTATAGCTATCCTGATCTGGAAAATATATTTTTCCTCTCTTCACAATAGAGCAAATTATAAAGTCTCTGTCTTCAGGAGTCTAGACTGTGAAAGATGTAAATTCACAATTCTGTATGATATTAAAGGAAACAAATGTAGCACCCCAGTCAAACTCTCTTAAACAGGAGAACATCTCTGCAGAGACATGAAGGTTTGAAGTTTCTTACATGTGGACCTGAATAACTCAACATATACCCAGGATACTATTTACAAATGCTTTAATGAAATTTCTGTATTTCCTTTGTTGTTTATTATTTTAATGATCTCTTGTGTTCCTAGTCTTATGCTTGGCAAAACTTCTATTATTCTACTATATTCTCTATTGTCTTCACAGTCTTTAAGTGTCAATAGACAAGTAAGAAAGATACCATTTAGTTTAGGAATATATTACAGTGATAGAGTATAACGATATTTGATGCTATATATGGAAAACAATATATTTATTTACCAGAGAGAGAGAGAGAGTCACACAAACCAAGAGTTAGAAGCGTGGCTGGCTTCCAGGAGAAAAAAAGGGGAGCTCCTTTTCTTTTCACTTCCTTTTATCTCTACCTGTGCTAATTTACTTGTCACCGCCCTGATGGATGGATAGCTTTGTGGGGTTCACTCCTACAATTCCCCTTTTAGTCTAAATAGAAGATTTAAATTTGATACAAACTCAAACATATATGTGGAGGGTGATAATTAAGTTATAATCTACTTATCCTAAACTAAACATATCCATTCCACCTAAATTCTAAACTTATCTGAAAGGGATGCCTAAGTCTGAACACCTCCTTCCAATCCCAACCCTAAAATAATTGCAAATTAACACTAACAATAGAGGATATGCAGAGCATTTTTCTATGCCATTGGATTATTCTTCTATAATACAAGGAAAGAAAGGGGAAGGAAAAAATAATAATTCACACTGGTCAAAAATAAAAAAAAATTAAACAATAAAGAAGGTTGATTTATGAGATCATCATGTCAAAGCCGAACATGTAAAAATAGATAATTTCTCAGGAATGTCTCAACTTTGATGTACACATTCATTACCGATATAACCCACTTATGAAGATATCAGTGTTTAGCTGGCATATAATATGAGGACAGTAGAAGAACAATTAAAAATTCACAAACACAGTAGGATGCTAGTATGTATGTGTGTGTGTGTGTGTGTGTGTGTGTGTGTGTGTTAGGTAAGGACATTTAATATGAAGATTTTAAAACAGGTAACAAATCATCAAGAAGTATATAAGGAAATTTTATACCTGGATATTTGGGTCTTAAAATTTCTTCTCCTTTAAAGTTGAAAATTAACAGGCAATAGGAAAGCATATTGATGTGCTTGTGCTTGTCTGCATGGTTTATAGCTCTGTTGTAGTTAATCTTCTATAATACTATGGCATTTGAAAGTCCTTGGTGCTTAATACGTATTTCTTAAATAACAGAAGGAGTGTGTACAGTCCCATAGGTGTGTGATATGTATTTTAGTTTTTCTTCTGTCATTTACTAGCACATGAACTTGCACAAACCCCACTCCTAAGTCTTGGCTTCTTCACCTGTAAAAGAAAAAGAAACACTCTCCGTAATATTTGCAAAGTTTTAAAGAAGCAAGGCCCTTGTGATCTACTTGGCATAGTTGTGACCCAAAGGAGAGGCTGCTCTGGTGATTTTGGAGTAGTAGCTGTCAATGGAGACATTCTGAGCTCTGCCTGAGCCTCAGTAAAAATGTTAATTAAAGCCCTAGGAGAATTTGAATGGAGAAACAAGAGAGGGTAAAGGCAACTGTAGTCAGCAGATCTCTCTGAATGAACATAGGTGTCTGTCTACTGGGAGTAGTCACATTGTTTTTAAATATAGGAGGTCCTGAAGACATGAGCTGCCAGGGGACAACATAAGTCTTAGTTTTTTCTTTGACTGAGTAGGAAAGAAACAGATAAGAACCTATCAGACCTTACAATAAGAGACTGAGTTTTAACATTGATTTGGATTCTCAAATGCTAAAGCCTTCCTTGCAAAGAGTTTGTGCTGACAAACTCAGGAAATGACCTCACAGTAATATGGCTTGTGGGTATGAAGTGACAACTTTGGGGATCACTCAAGTGGAAGGAAAGCCTACCTACACAAGAAGAGTTGTGGTGAGTGTGAAAGTGGCTTCCATATTTCCATCCATGGTTATTTATTTTTCAGGCCAGTCTGCTGACCACTATTTCATGTTGCCCACACAAGTATCTCTCATCTATTAATAGTGGAAGAATGATGTGTTAAACATGACCTTTGTGAGGGTAATGTTTACTTTCAGTTGGCAAATAATAATTGTATCTATTTGTAGGGTACAGTGTGGCATTTTCTTTTAGAATTTATTGTTTTTATTTAATTTTCATCTGTGTGTATATGTAAGTGTATGCAGATGTGTGTACATGCCAATCTGTATGCACTGATCAGAAGCATGTATTATGGGGCACACAGCTTTTTACACGAATGCTAGGATTCCAACTTGTTTTCATGATTGTGTACCAAGTACTCTCAATCCCAAATCATTTTTCCTAGCCATAGTTTTAATATATGGTTCTATAATATAGAATCATTAAACAAGACTAAGTAATTCTATTGCCTCCAAACATTTCATGTTTGATGTGAAAATGCTTGAACTATATACTTGTAGCAAGTTTGAAACATCAGTAATAATTGTGACTACCACTCTGGTTAAGAGGTTACTGAACCTCCTCTTGACAAGAACATAGTATTCTTTAAGGGCAATCCCCTATGATGGTTAATTGTCCAATGGATGGCACTGGGAATCACCAGAGGCATGGCTGTGTGCTACTATCTTAATTAGGATAACTGAGGCTGAAGACTGGGCCATTTTGGTTGACAGTGTGTCCTCATTAGAATCCCACACTATACAAAAAAGAGAAAGTGAGCTAAGTACAGTAATCTATTGATACCTCCTTCTTGACTGTGAAAAGAATGTGATCTTCTACCTCAAGCTCTTACCACTATGACTTTCTTGGAGCTATGGACTGAAGGGAACAGAATGTGTGAGAGCTAGTTTATTTTTAAGATAGTGCCTGTTCTATTTCTATGAGTCACCATGATCAAGGCAACTTATAAAATAAAGTGTGTAATTGGGAGCTTGCCTATACTTTCAGAGGGCGTGTCTATGATTACCATGGTGGGGATCATGGGCATGACCTTGTCTCATTGTGGGTTTTCTGTAAATCTCCTTCCTGGTTAGTGGTTATGAGATGTAATCATGTATCTATTGATCACTTATGTATCTCTTCCTGAGAGCTGGGTTATTTGTTTTCTCATTAATGAAGTGACATGTTTACATATTATGGATATCCACTCTTCATGAGAAGCATGGTTTGCAAATATTTTCTTTTAGCCTTGAACTTGTCTCTTACTGTAATCATTGGTTTTGAAACTCCACAGTAGGGCCTCTCTCTTTGCCTCCAATACTGTCCCACTACCAGAGGCCCCATAGACTGTGCAGGTCTCCTAACTGGTACCCACATTCAGGGGGCTTGGTTCTGTCCTATGCTGCTTTCCAAGCTGTCAACCTGGGGTCCATGACCTTCCCCTTGTTCAGATCAGCTATTTCTGTGGGTTTCCCCAGCCTGGTCCTTACCCCCTTTGCTCATCACTCCTCCCTCTCTGCAACTGGATGGTTTTATTTTGGAATACTGCTCCAGAAACATTCCATATGAGGTCCAAAACTGTAAGGTCAAGAAAGGAAGAGAATGCAAGGAGTTTAAAGCAGATAAGATATACTTTATTTGGCATACACAGGCCTATATAGGCTGGTTGTTTGTCAAAAACAAATGTCAAGGTGGAAACCTCTGATCATAAAGCTGTATTTATACAGAACTACACAAAGTGATTTTCTTCTATGAATTCTTACAAAGCTACTTACTTTTTGGTTCCTTGGGTATCCAGTGTCTGCTATCATTAGCTAACTCATGGTCTTAGACACTGTGAGTCGGTCATGTTTTAGGTAACTCACAGCAATGCCATGTTCTCTATGGTGGTTTAAGTGGGAATGTCCCCCATAGGCTCATATAATTTGAAAGCTTAGCCCTAGCTAGCGGAACTGTTTTGGAAGGATTAAAACGTGTAGTCTTGTTGTTGGGAGTGAGTCCATGATCATCATGGTGGGGAGCATGGTAGCAGGAAGGTCAACATGATGGTGGGCCAATAACTGAAAGCCTACATCTGACCTACAAGCAGGAGGCACGCACACACACAGAGAGAGAGAGAGAGAGAGAGAGAGAGAGAGAGAGAGAGAGAGAGAGAGAGAGAGAGAGAGAGAGACTGGCCCTGTTGTTGACTTTTGGAATTTCAAAGCCCATGGACAGTGATAATGATGTTTAAGACTGGGCCACTTTGGTTGACACTTGACTAGAATCCCACACTATATAAAAAGGAGAAAGTGAGCTAAGCAGACGTCTGCATTAATGCCTCCCTTTTGACTACTTACCAAAGTGATGTCTCTGCAGAATTTGGGTATTCACTCCATTAGATGTGTGGTTTGCAAATAATTTCTTTTAGTCTTTTGTGTATCTTTTACTAAAGTCATTGTTGTTTTCTATCATATAGACACTTTCTGGTTTCTTACTATACCATGATTGCTTTGGTTTTGGTAGTCTGTGCTTTGGGGGACACTACTTTGAAATATTTGCCCAGACCAATGATATAAAAAATGCTTCCTTTAGCTTCTTCTAGTAGTTTTACTATTTTAGGACTAACATTAAACTCTTTAATCAATTTCAAGTTGATATTTATATATGATATGAGATAAAAATCTGATTTTGTCTTTCTAAATTTGAATATATACTTCTCCCACTACTTAATGAAGATGCCATCCTTTCTACCTTGTCTATTCTTGATTCCTTTATTGAAAATCATTGACCATGAGTGTGTGTTATATTATCTCAGGTAGGGCCTGTAATTTATATCATAGTTTCCTACACTTATACCCAAATATAGTGCTTCTTTGACTACAATAGATTTAGCAGCCAAGTAATAGGATGCCTCTTGCTTTGTTCTATCTGCACAACATCACTTTGGCTACCTGGGAAATTTCATGTTCTCACATGGAGGAAAAACAATGTCAACCACGAGCAAACAAAATAGTGACTCCAACCCAAACACAAATATGTGTAGCTTTTATTTTTACAGGTGGTAACCTCAGAAGCAGTAAGACATACTGGTGATTAAAGAGAGAAGATGTAAATAACAAGTATAGCTCCTGTTACCTGAACACAATCGCCAAGCACCAGACTAAAGGGCAGAACTGGAGATGGAGTTCCTTTCCTGCCAGGTTCTGCAGCCCTTTATCCCCAAATAAACACACTGAGACATATATGTGTATATATATAAATTTATATTAATTATAAACTGTTTGGTTGATTACTCAAGCTTCTTTTTGATTATCTTTCTTAATTATTAACCTATTTCTATTAATCAATTTACTTTCACGTTGTCTTGGCTTACCAGAGACAGAGGATGCCCAGTGTCATATCTTCCTGGTAGCTACATGGTATCTCTCACTGGCAACTCCTCTCTGCATTCTTCTTCCTGGAATTCTCCTAGTATGGGTAGCCCAACCTGTACTTCCTGCATGGCTATTGGCGAATTAGCATTTATTCACCAATCAGGATCTGTTTTGTCACACATAGTGTCTAGAGGGATAGTGTCTATTGCCATGATGTGCATTAGAACGTACAGAGGCTGAGTAGTCTACATAGGTTTACCAAGACAACAGAACAGTCCTTGCCTACACTTAACTTTCCACTCTTTGATGCAGAGCTTGGCTTTTAAAAGCAGCATCTCCTCTCTCTTCCAGCACAGGTTGATAGTGAGTGGGGAGCACATTATTCCAAACAGCAGCTGTTGCAGAGTGAGGGTATTTGAAAAGAACAGTGGTGTATCCTAATTACCTGTGGCAGAAAAACATCTGTGTGAGAGAGAGAGGTAATGAAATTAATTCTAGCATCTAGCAGTTGCATACATTAATTGACATTAATTAATGCCAAATTGCACGAAGCTTCCTATGGAATCTTATCGCACACTCAACGGAATAGAATATGGAAGGAGTTCATCATACTTAATGCTATTACAGCAAACCTCAAGAGGCATAAGAGTGATCGGTCCCTCATTATGAACCGCAGCCAGTTTCTTTCTATTTCCATTAGAAGGAGAAAAGGAGAAAACTAAAAACTTCACCAGGTCAACATCTCAAAACTGATCACTTTCCTTCAGCTTATAAATTTCACTTTTAGCCTTCCTGAGCAGAAACAGAAAACTAATTTTGAGGTTTTATTCTTGTTACTGAATTAAATACATTGCAATTCTCAGCTCAAAGACAGCCTTCCTGTACAGAAAAACCAGAGTACACAGAATCAGAAAGTGGAAGGAACAAATATGTTCAGAGGTGTCTGTCTAAACGGCTGATTTCTTAAGCCCACTGGACTCCCCACTCACCCAGGTGAGAAGTGCTGGATCAGCAATTTGACATCCCAGTGTCCGATTCTTTCACGGACTGCCTTGCTATGACTGTTGACATCTCATGTATATTTTATTCACTTTCCTACCCAGGCATACATAAATTGATATCTATATATACAACTTGCCAAAGAATGGGTCTATTCTTTAATATGTGCTATCCTATTTTTAAAAACTTTTATTTGGGAATAATTTTAGGAAGACTGAAAAGTTACCAAGATGATTCAGAATGTGTGTACTCTCTACACAGTCTCATCTAGTTTGAGCATTGGATAATCAAGGCATGGCTTTCAAAACAAAAAATACCAAATATTATACATTGGCAACTTGTTTTTATCATATGTAGTTTAAGTGTTCACCCCCAGAATCAAGAACTTGGTGGTGAATTGAATGCTTCACACTTTTCTTATTCCCTTTCTGTTTTATGTATTTATTAAGGTATCATTAAACATTCCTGGGGCTGGAGACAATGGCTCAGTGGCTAAGAGCACTGGCTGCTATTGCAAAGAACCAGCATTTGGTTCCTAGGTTCATGAACAGGAGGTTCACTGCCTCATGTAACTCTAGCTCCAGGGACCCAACCTCCTCTGGCCTCCTTGGTCATAATCAACATGAGCGTGTGCGCTCGCGTGCGCGCACAGACACACACACACACACACACACACACACACACACACACACATGCCCGAAAGCATGCACATATATAGACACACACACAAACACTGTTAAAACTCTTTAAGCACTTAAATATTAATGAAATTAATAGCAGGAGGCCCTGTGTGCCTGTGGCACATGTGGATGCCAGAGGGCAATTTTGTGGATTCAGTTATCTCCTTCTGCCTTGGTGTGCTTCCAGGCATCTTAATCGGTTTCTAGGTTTGCATGTGGCCCCCTTCATCTGTGGAGCCACCTTTTGAATACACTTTTGGATACATAGTTGAGTGCCCAAGTCTTCTTATAGGTCATGATTTCCTTAAATGAAATCCTTAGAAATGGGCCTGAATTCCAAGGACATAATTTTGTGCATTTTTTGTCACATTAATAAAGTACTGTATAAGAACATGAATGTATGAGTGTGTTCATTTTGTGTGTGTGTGTGTGTGTATGTACTCTCTGGTACTTAAGGAGAAGGATCCAAAGTCTAGTTTGTTGCGTCTGCTGCGCAGCCTGTGTCCGAGAATGTGCGGAGGGTGTCGGGGATTGACAACACAGAGACTCGTTCAACGGTGTAAAGAAAACTTTAAGCAGGCCCCAAAAAGGTTCAAGAAAAACTTCCTAAGAAAGGCTCCCTCCAGAGTAGCTTCTGCTCTCTCCTCTACCCTGGCTGGTTCTGCTCTGACACCAAAAACTGATCTGGGCGTGTCAGAAGAGGCGGTTAGTCTTTGGACAAGGTCGAGGTCAGGGCGGTTTCCATGGGCAGGCCTTTTCCAGGAATTTATTGCCCCGGGCATTGTATCGTTTTTAGTAAACATGTTTTTAGTAAACATTGTCTTACAGCTGCCTACTCCCAGGCAGAAGGGGAAGTGGGTCTCTGCTCAAGGTCTGGTGTTCCCACACTAGTTCATAAAAGTCAACCCCACACATATGGAGATTTTCATGTAACATAGTCAAATAAAAGTGAAGCAAAGTTGGAGTCAAGCAAACCAAATCATTGTTCCCCCATGTGCTGCATTCTATAAACCACCACCTTTACTCTTTAACTCAAAGTCAGTTGATATATAATCTTCTGTAGTGTTGTGACAATTAACTATACTACATATTTATGGACATCCATTAGAATGTCTGGCTTATAGGCCAATGGTTTTCAACCTAAGCGTTGAATGATCCTTTCACAAGGGTCTCCTAGGACTCTAGGAAAAACATATATATATATATATACATATATATATATATATACATTATAATTCATAACAATAGCAAAATTACAGTCATGAAGTAGCAAATACAATAATCTTATGGTTGGGAGTCAACACAACATAAGGAACTGTATTAAAGGATCATAGCATTAGGAAGGGTGAGAACGCCTTTTCTAGGCCTTGACAAATGCTCCTTTGTTTTCTTTTCTAGTCTCTCAGATTTATAGTTTATACAATAATGACCTGTAGATGCTGTGTATATTCTCATATTTTCCATCTGATGTTTGCTCAGAATCTTCAAAGAGGAGATAATGATCTTAAAGAACATGACTAGACACTATTGTAAACAAAACAATATAGCTTACACATCCAGGAGTCCTCATTGTCGGCTCTGACATCACAGTGGATGTTATGCTTCTCTTTAGAAGCCCAGGAAATTCTAATCTTTACATTTGAATAAATTCACTTTAGCCATGATTCTTCGTCTCACAGAGCAGCAATAAGACAATGGTAGACTCAGCACACTCAATATCTTGATGACTTTTTACATGGATCAGGTTCCCTCAGTCTGGTTACAGTCATTATGTAAGTTTGACTCTACCCATAGATAAGAAGACAGCTATAATAGTCTGCGTGTATCTAATTGAGACCATTTGGTGCAGAGGTAGAGAAGCCCCTTTAAGTATCTCAGTTCTCATTCAACAGTACTAGATTTAAATGTCCTGTTCTAAACCAACAATGTAGAGGAGATTAGGAAGACCCTGAGTAGACTCACCACGATTAGTCCTCACAAGTAGTATCTTATAAGTCACCTAGGGAAGAATGGCGCAGTGAATAGAAGAGGATGGCATGTGGCAGACTGTGTATATAACCTCATGCAGGCGTTTTACTGGCATAACAAAGGTCAGCTTAACCCGTATTTCAAATGACTCAACATGTTCCACAAATTAGTCTGTACCTGGAGGGGAGGGTGCAAAAGAAAAGTCAAGAAAATGATGACTCATAATAATTGACATTTATAGAGGTATAAATTTTAAAACATGTAGCATGTTTATTACTCAATTACGCCTTAACCAATTCTGTGCAATAACTAATACATTAAATGGCTGATATTGTTATCATGGCTTAATAGCCGAAGGGTGTAATTTTGGAGATGATGAAGCCATTTTCTCTGAGCTACGTACCTGGGACATGACCACAGCTAGAATCAAAGTCCAGGTTTCTTAGAAAGAAACCTTCTTTTCCTCTTTAGCCCCCATGCAACCTTTAAAAAATAGGGAGAAACTTAAAGGATGCAAAATGGTCTAGAAGACTGCGAATTTGTGAGGTAAATGTTTGGAAAAAAGACAAGTCTCAAAGATTGTTTTTAAGGAAAGAGATCTTTATTTGCTTTAAAAAATGAAACTATGGAATGTCTAAAAGAAGGAGATGGAAAGAATAGATGTGGGTCTTTCTTTTAATTCAATTGGGGTTCAGATTGGAGAGGTGTCCTATGCTGGCGTAAAGTCCTCTACTGAAGGAAGGTTGGAAGTGTAGAACTCTACTTTCATCATTTACTGAGTCTACTAACAACGAAATCAGTCAAGGGTCAGCTGCTCCAAATGTGCATGCTGCCCTCTATTGACCTTTCCTGCTGAGTTCAGGAACACCCACATTTCTCATATGCAGATGTTCTTGGGAAGTTCTTGTTAATTTCAAGAGACGTCTTTCATGAACCCTGTATCAACCTTAGCACAATGTTGACCATTCCCATTTCCTGCCAATGATCAAGTTTGAATATTTCACTTCAGAAAAAAAGGTTTGTAAGCACCAAAAGTAAGTAAAATAACCCATCTCCTACAAAAACACACATTCAAATAAGCAGACATGCTTCAAATAATATTTACATTTTCGTATACAGTGTGGCAAGATTAGTATTAGTAATTAGGGATGTAGCAGAGAGGAAAACACACACACACACACATTGTCTTCATGGACATTATATTCTAAGTAAAGCAGTCTATAGAAACAGACAGTGAAGTATTATTGGTATAGCTTCTAAGTTTTAGTCAGGAAATAATCATGGAAGGTCTTCAGAAGCAGCAATGGGCTGAAATTAAGAACTTCATTGGCAACTTGGTAAAATTCTCTGGGAAGAAGGGAGGGTGGATAGAAAATCTTTTAACACCATGGGGAGGTTGCACATGCTTATTAACATAAATTGGGAGATAAGAAAACTCATGGGCAGAGTAAGAGAGATAGATACGTAACCAGGAGAGGATCGTAAGTATGGTGGCCAGAGGAGGGTTTGTATGTATTCCAGTATAGCTTCATGTTTTAATATGACATTTTAAGTAAATACTGGCATGAAAGGTTTTCAAAGAGGCCAGAGACTCTCCAGCACATCTAAGCAGCACTAGAGAATGGACTGACCTGAGTCGTCATTGCAATGTTGTGTTTATTGGCCACTGTGCATTCTCAGCTGAAAACATAGGTTTTAATTTACTCACTTCTAAAATGAGAACAAAGGGTTTTTGAGCTGGAGATATTGCTGTTGTGTTTCATTTCCAATCCACAAGGAAGCACCTCCATCTTACTAATGATCACAGTATTCATTTCAGTGGAGTTTCCACTGAAGATTTGAAAATGCTCCGTGCAAGTGTTTCCCTGCCTTTCAGCCAAAGATCAAAGCATGATGGTGAAGTCTAATAAAGATGAAACTATGGTTATAAAATCACAAGTCTTATTGTCGGATTTTGAAAATCTTTTCTTTGAGGTGTAGAAGAGAAAAGCTAAAGGAGAATTTTGCATGTAGGATTACAAGACTTAGTGGACATACCAGGACAGCGTGGTTCTGGTAGCAACATAATAAAATAGCAGTGGCAATTTGAATGGGAGTGTGATACTGAGTGAGCACTTGGAAAGACTGTGAGGCTTGCTCAAATACTTCCAGAGTCCAAGGGAAGTGTATGTTGACTCTGAAGCTCCTATCTTCTTCCTTTCCAGACTCACAATACCTAACTTGCAGGATGCAAAACTGCACAGATGCCAACAGGAATAAGCCTTTCCCAGGCTACATTGACCCTGACTCTTTGATTGTTCAGGATGATTATGTGTTTGTTCAGGTAAGAAAACCCTATGTCTGTTCATTTGCTGAAGGCATTTCTAGTCTCTGTCTTGTTATAGCCCTTTCTGCCTGCCTGCACACCCTCAAAGGGAAAGAAGAAATGGATTGGAAAGGGAGGACAAGAAGGACAAAGAGGGGGAGAAAGTGGAAGAGGGAAGGAGGGGAGAAGGAAAGAGAGGAGAGGAAGGTGGGAGGGAGGGGGAGGCTCACTGACTGTTTATTCTTTAGCTTACTGTCTGTAGGAATATATCAACCTATCTACAAAGTGCTGTATTGACCCCGGAGGGATGCACATTTCCATTTATATGTTTCCCCAATTAAACCCTGGTCATTAAGTGAATTGGGAAGCTATATCCATTTCTTCTTATCAGGGAAATGCTCATCCCGTCAAGGACCCTCCTCAGTATCACTTTAAAATAAGAGAGTGTGAAAGGGAAACTGAGGATGGATAGAGGTGGAAATGGAAAGAGCCAACAAAGAATGATCCCCTGGTATGGTCAGGAACCACCGTGGTTCCCAGGGAAATGTGGAATAGATCATTTCTTTTCCTAAGAATGGGAAAGCATTTGAGAAGTTGAGATTCTTAAGTAGTGGCAAGAGACAGGCAGTAACCACATGCTGCCTCTTTAGCTCATAAGAAAAAGTTTAGTGCTATTTAGTCAATTTATCTGAAAATAATGTTCTCTCTTTCCAGGGCAAGAATGGAAAAGGTATAATGCCTAAATATGCATATAAATGTATGCATCATAGCTAACTAAGTGTATACATCATATAGTATAAATGTTTTCCTATAATATATAATGACATACACATATACTACAGCTGAGATAAATTCTAAACAAGCATTTATTTGAAGAATAAATTATGGTATCTAATCCTGTTCATTAAAAGAAGACTGTCCAACATCAGCCTGAGTCATTTTGAAATGTTTCACAAGTGATGATACACATATTCCAGTTCATTTTTCTTTGAGAAGTATGTATTGGACACTCAGATAATTTCACGTGACACCCAAATAATTGCTTGTGGTAGTCCTGTCCCATTCATTTATTTACCGTTAATGCTGTCAGGAATCTTTCTCTGGTTTCTGGCAACAGTTTATAATGCACGTATCTGACATACAAATCAAACTCACAGTTTATATTTAGAATTATATGAAATGCCTCCTGTAACCCATCACTTCCACACACAACTGTGAAGAATGTCTTTTTTAAGACACTCCCCTGGGTCTGATTATCACTTCACAAGCTATGTTGACATTCCATGTATGCAAACTCCAGTGAGATTCAAACAGCAGATACCTACATAAGTCACAATTTGCTATCAAGAGAAACACATTGTCAGAGGTGCCTTCTACTCTGATCAGGGTAGCACTCAAGTTTGGATGGAAACAACACCCTTTCTTCCTGCAAGCCCTTCAGGGTCCATTGACCTGCTTTGGACAAAACAGTGCCAGTTGCCATAGTTTTCTTCCAAAAGATGGAGACTTAGAATTAATTTGAACTCAACCCCGAAGTGGCTTTCTGCTAACATGCTTCGACATACTCTTAGGTATCAGTGCAATGGAATCAAACGGTTGCCCTTTGTAGTGAGGAGAAGGTTTCTCTCCACTGTTGAACCTGGGCTATTTCCTTCAAGTCCACCATGGTCATTTGTAGAGAATGGACTTAGGGCTCATAAGCTAGACTGCTGAAGGACAGTGAGCTAATATTTCCTGAGGCTTCTAGTCTTGGGAAGAACATATATAATATATATGTGTGTGTGTGTGTGTATGTACACATATATATATGTATATCATGAGCATTATCTAGATAGATTTAAACACACACATTTACTTTTGTGTGTCAGTGTTTTTCTTTTCCTGCTTTCGTCTCTGTGCACTACATGCCTGGCTGAGGCCAGAAGAGGAAACCAGATAGATCCCTTGGAACTGGAGTTGTAGATGGTTGGGAGCTGCACTGTGGGTACTGGGAATCGAACCCCAGTCCTCTGGAAGAGCAACAAGTGCCCTTACCATTGAGTCATCTCTCCAGGCCCACAGTGCAAATTTGCAGGTCACATTTTTGTCTGTCACATGCTATTGTTGGGTTTCTGAGCACACCTTCGCAGTGAGTCAGCTGCTTTTCTGGTAAATCCCAGCCATTGGTAGTTGTCCTTAGCAGACATCTTTGGTGCTTTGTGGCGGATACCAACTTCACTCAGGCAGCCCAAGTGACCCCAAGTGTTTCCTCTCACCACCTTGTTTCTGTGATCCAGCTGACATCCGGGGGAAGACCACATTACTACGTGTCCTACCGCAGAAACACGTTTGCGCAAATGAAGCTCCCGAAGTACGCGTTGCCCAAGGTAAGGCACACTGAGTCGCAGTCTCCTCTGCTCCTCTCAGCTACTCTCTGCCTTCGCCATACTCTCAAGGCCCCTGCCAGCCTCCACAAATGAGGCCCTACTTCATCAACCGCCACTCTTGCAGCTAGACTTCCGTTTTCTCTTTGGTAATTTTGTCTCCCTTTCTCCATGGGTCCTTTTCCTGTTCTCTTTCCCTCTGATTTTTTTCCTCCTCCTGTACAGACATCTGAATAAATTAATAACACCCTTATTTTTGCCTTTCAATATTAAATCTTCCTGAGCAGTATGTTTGTTTTTAAGTGAATACAGAAAAAAAATGTGAAGTTTATGTTATAGCATGGCAGTTGTTCTTAGTGGGAGCTGGGAAACTGCTTATCTTCAGAGACCTGAGGCACAGCTGAGAGTTCTGCCTTCACTATCCATTCCCTTTTGAAAAGACTGGAGAATAGAAGCGAGAGACCCTCATCCCTAGCGTCCTCACACAAACTGAAAAACTGTGTTAATACGGAGTGCCACCTAGTGGAACACAGAGGATGTGGCCTTTCAAAAAAAAAAATGCCTGTGAACAGTCTCACTGTTTCTGTATGGAAGTGACCAAAATTTAGTAGATTGTGGCTTAATTTTAGAGCAAATGAGATGTATGTGTCTTGGGGGGGCGGGGAAAGAAAGTGATTGCACTGAAATAAATAGAATTATAACTCAACTCTGAAAATTTTATGCTGAACAAAGAATATAATGGAATTTATTTTGAGCTGAGTCTCATCTTTCAGTGAAGCTCAAGTGTGAGAGGAAAGCTGAGAATTGTTAAAATTGTCCATGATAGTTTCCTAGGAAGGATCCAGAGGGAGATATAAATTGGGGGGAGGGTACCCTTCCCCGACTGAGTACTGAAATGAATTGTGTGTGATTCATTCATCAAAATTTGAAGAAGACAACTTGGAAGACTTTTATGTTTAAGAACCAGTCAATGCAGTGAGTGGCCCTGGTTCAAGAGGCTTGCAGAACTGAGCCTGAATCAGGGGACTGCAGATTCTAATCACCCATCACGTGGTCGCTCTTCAGGCAGCACATTCTTAGCAGAGTGATCTCATCCAAATTCTATTTGCCACATAGGCAAGGTTAGAACCCAGATTTTCTGACATCCATGCTAGCTATATTTTACGATTTTTATCCCCTGGCAAGTAAGTGAATGACTCCCACTGTTAAAACCCAGCATGCTCTCTGCCCCACCCAATTTGCTGTGCTACCAAAACGTGGAGGAAGGCGAAAGCCCTCCCTGGTCTAGGGACCCTAGAAACCATAGTTTAAACTCAGAGAGGCTCTGTGGCTAGGCTGCTGGAGACTTGGGGACAGGTATTTTACATTGCTTGTTCATAGTCATCACAAAGATCACCATTGGCAGCTGTCCCTAGGGGCTTTTAGACAATCTAGAAGGCAAAGCTTCCTTTGGAGCTGAACTGGCCATTTGCCCTGTCCCCGCACCTGCCAAGCAGATGATCCTGTTCTATGACTTAGCGCCATTTGAGTTCTCAGGGTAGCATGCAGCAGTTAATTTGGTTTGCTGCCTCAAAAATGGAAGCTAGTGTAGCAAATAATGGATTATTTGGTCCAGGTGGGTGTTTATTATGTAAAGCAAAGAGAAGCTTCGTTATAATCCCATTATAGCTTCAAAGAGAAGCCCCGGCGTGGGTGGAGTGTTCTGCTCGGTGCTGTATTCCATGGCCTTCTGTCAGAACCACAGCCGCACTTGTGGGTCTGCAGAGCTTCTTGCTGACCCAGGGAATGGAGACTCATCACCTCTCTCCTGCTCAAATATCTTTAGTCAACTACTGACATTGTATCAGATGTTCAAAGGCCAGAATGCTGCCTTGGGCTGCGTGTAAACAATAATGGTGAAGAAAAAGCAACAAAGAGTGTTAGTGAAATGTTGCCATTTTAAGAGCACATGGCCCCTTAGACAGGGAGACATAGTGACAGTTCTTCCTTCCCCTAACTTAGTCGGATCCTATTCTTAGCAACTCCAGTGAGATAGATGAGGCAATACATAGAAAAATGCCTCAAGTGTTTTGGAGGACAGATGCTCTATAAAAGCAAGGTAATATTATTATTAGTATGGATCTGGTTGTCTTCATACTAGAAGATAGATGGGCACCAGTATGCAGGGGGATACAAAGAATGCTCAGTTTGTAACAGGAGACCTGACTTCAGACCTGGATCCGTCACTGACTTGCTTAGAAACCTCAGCTATCTGGGGTTTATTACTTTTTCTTTTACTCATTTTTTAAAAAAATAAAGAGCTTAGATTCAAAACAATATTTTTCCCAATTTGTCACTCAGAATAAAATGTCCTTAGTGATATATTGGAAAAACTTGGTTCTGTAGCCAAATAAGTTTAAAAAGAAAGTAAAATTCAATCCATGCGCCTCCCTTAGAGACTAATAGGAGGTCACATTCAAGGGTCCACGAATGCTGTATGAGTGACAAACCCTTTAATTCAGCATTAAGCCAATAGTTTCTCACCATGCATGGTAGAAGCAACCAATAATAACTGTAGCCTCTAGGAGCTAGAAGTAGGAATATCAGTAGCTTGAGTTCAGGAGCTGGAGAGATGGCTTAGTAGTTTAGAGTTTGTGCTGCTCTTCCAGAGGATCTGAGCTGGGATCCCAGCACCTGTATCAGTTACCTTATGAACATCTCTAACCCCAATGCCATGGTATCTGAACCCTTTTCTGGCCTCCAATGGTACCCACCTGTGTGTATGGTATATAATAATAAAAATTTACATACTCAACACATAAGTAAAATGAAAACACACCTAAAAAAGAAAAACAGTTTGAGGCCAGCTTAGGTGACACAGTTATTACAAGGCTATCTTGGTTATAGAGCTGACTGTATAACATGATTTTATTTTATGATCAAACAAACGGACCCACATGAATAAATCACCACCACTAATAAGAGCTAAAGGTTCTAACAAAGATGCTTCCACCCCCATTGAAAATTATATTAAAATCCAATAATGCTAGCATCCTACAGAGCAGACATTGCAAGGTCTTCCAGTAGGACTCCAAAAGAGAGCCTCAATTGGTCTGAAATCATGGGAATCAGTGAAACAGTAAGAACACGTTTTCTTAATAAGAGGTTGATGAAAGGTGAAATAAATTACAAATATATCAGATCTTTATGACCAGCATCATCATTTAAAGTCTCTTTAGTGAAATTACACAAAGGTAAGAAGTGGTTGGTTAGCAACTTTTAGACATGGTCATTGTACCTTGCTAGCATTATATGACAAGTTCTCTAAGCGACCCTGCTCAAGACTTTTAAATGAACTGTATTTTCAATACAGCATCAGTTACTTGTCCTGTTTCTGTGAAAGCATATGCTGACAAAAGCAACTGAAGGGAGTAAGGCCTTTATCTTCTTGGCTCACGGTTCAAGGGTACTCAGGCTTAGGATCCTTGCAGCAGGGGCTTGAGGCAGCTGATCTTGTTGCATCTGCTTAAAGGAAGCAGAGGGAGAGGAATGTCTGGGCTCAGCCACCTTGCCTATCTGTATTCAATCCAGGACAGAGCCCTTAGTGATAGTCCCATTCTGGGTGGGCCTTCCCATGTCGTTTCACTGAACCTAGAGAATTAAGGTATTCCCAGAGCCTTGTCTCCAGGGTAATTCTTGTTAAGCTGACAATTAACATTAGCTATTATCTACAAGGACCAAATCTACATAATGGATTATGAAGTATGATGCTGTAGAATTATGATGATAGTCTCCCAGGATTATGTTCTCAAATCTGTTTTGTGCATCCATCAAAAGTTCACTGTTGCAGAAATTCACACTGAAGCCCATGAGTAGGAATTGACTGTGCTAGGCTCGGCTTTCATTTGAAACAACAGAAATCCAGGATTATAACATACTTGAGGGAAGGAAACATAAACAGGAGGTAGGTGTTCAACAATTTTAAAGATGTTGGTTTCTATCCTGAGTTAGGACCCATGGGAGGTTTGTCCACATGGATAAACTAGTGAATTTTAGGATAATTTCCTCCATCAGACAGAGAACATTTGGATGAACCTTTTCTTGAGTATACTGTTGAGTGAATATTCAAATATTTAAAAAGCAGAGGTGCCAAACTGATCTTTTATAATCAACATAAGGGATAGACAGACTCCCTTAAGTGAAACACTCGCCATGTGTGAAACAAACCTTAAGTGGTAAATACTATTATGATATTTAAGACTTGCTAGTTTTATCTCCACTGCCCTGTGAAAGACATGTTCTTATTATCTCAAGGTCACAGACAGAATTCCTGAACTTGAAGTTCTCTTCAGATGACTATGTCACATACCCAGACTGAACTATGAGAACTTGGGGATAGAGCTATGACTCAAGCTACAGTGAACTGCTTGGGTTGGGAGCATTACCAGGGAAGATCATCGGATCTTAAGTGTTTGTTTGGGTGGATTTGAGTTTTACATTGCACAAAAGCCAAGGGCATTTCTATCTTATGCTTTTACTTTGTGTTTATGAGTATCTCTGTTTATTTTTGGGCCGCCTTATTTCTTAACTACTTTACCCTGAGTTTTTTGGCATTTATTTTGTGTAGACTCATTTGGCCACAGGATTAAAAAGCAGCCCAACAGTCTTCCCTAAAGGAAACACTAAGTCTTGGCTGGTGACAACCAGTTTAGAATAGTGGTAGTCAGTGGAAAGAATCTTGAATGGGGATTGGAATTCTTGTCAGAGGACGAGGCCTCCATATTTCATTCACTTTATTTCTACGTTTGGTAACCTTGGAGTTTGGGAGCATCACCCCTTGTGATGACTCCTTCATCTCTTGTAGTTTTCTTAGAGAACTTAGCAGAGGAAAATATTGGATTAGTAGCCAAGTCCTCAAATAAATTACTCCTGCAAACATCAATGCTTTGGGATTTTTCTGGTGGACACTTGTTTTCCTGGGAATTTCAGGGTGTTGCTGAGACTTGGTAGTGGTTGTCAACCTTAAATATAAATATTACTTATGGAGGGACCTCAGTAAAACATATTGTAATTCAGTGAGTAGGGTCTGAGGTTCTGTTTGTCTAAGGAGTTTGTCGCCAGTACCAGTGCTGACCACAGGGCAATCCAGGGCTTGTCTGGCTTCTTTATCTTACTGCAGATTGTCATTATGTTTGCCTTGTGTAAGTCTTCTGAGCTAGACCTGCTTGAACTTGACAATTCATAAAATGATAGGCTCTTCAAATCCATATGTATTTAAGAACTCTGACTTTAAATTGTCTAATAAAGGCTCTAGGATGGCATACAAGGTAGTCATCAATCTCATTATCAAGGAAGGGTATTTAAGGCAGCCTCTCCACTATTGCTTAGTTTGCCAGTTGGTGTCATCCTTGTAGATCTTTGGAAATCTCACTAGGGCCAGATCTCTCCTCAAACCTATAATGACTTCCTCTATTATGGTATCTCTCATCCTGCTCCTCTCTATTCTTCCCCCTGACTCAACCTTCCTGCTTCCCCATATCCTCCTCTCCCCTTCTCTTCTCCCTCTCACTTTTTCCTAGCTCTCCCTCCCCTCCCGCCATGCTCCCAGTCCACTCAAGAGATCCTGTCCCATTCCCCTTCCCTGGGGTACCATGCTTATCTTTCTTAGGGTCCTCCCTGTTTCCCAGACTCTCTGGCAGTGGGATTGTAGGCTGGCACTCCCCTGCTTCATGGCTAAAATCCATATATGAGTGAGTACATACCATGTTTTCCCTTTTGTGACTAGGTTACCTCATACAGGATGGTTTCTTCTAGTGCATTTGCCTGAAATTTCAAGATTCCATAGTTTTTTTCTGCTAAATAGTACTCCATTGTGTAAATGTACCACATTTTCTCTACTCACTCTTCAGTTGAGGGGCATCTAGGTTGCTTCCAGGTTCTGGCTATTACAAATAATGCTACTATGAATATAGTGGAACAGATGCCATCCTAGAGCCTTTATGCAGTGACTGATAGAAGCACAGGCAGACACCCACAGCTAAACACTGAACTGAACTCCTGGAAACAAGTTGCATAGGGGGAGGAGTGATGAGCAAAGGAGTCAAGACTGGGAAGGTGAAACCCATAGAAACAACTGACCAGAACAAGGGGGATCTCACAGATCCCAGACTGATGGCTGAGAGGCCAGCATGGGACTGATCCAGACCCCTTGAACCTGGGTGTCAGTGAGGAGGCCTCGGTAATCTATGGGACCTTGGGTACTAGATCAGTATTTATCCCTGGCATCTGGACGGACTTTGGGAGCCTGTTCCACATGGAAGGATGCTCTCTCAGCCTAGACACATGGAGGAGGGCCTAGCCCTGTCTCAGATGATATGACAGACTTTGGAGATCCCCCATGAAGGGCCTTACCCTCCCTGGAGAGTGGAATGAGGATTGGGTGGGGGGTTGGGAGGATGGTGGGTTGCGGGGGAGGAGAGGAGAGAGAGGGAGTTGGGATTGACATGTGAAGTAATCTTGTTTATAATTTAAATAAAAAAATAAAAAATTTTCTAATGAAGCAACCAAATTGCAATTAGACTGCTATACCTCCTTCTGCCTCCTTTTGTCATGGCTGCACTGCTTCACCCCAAGATGACCAAGAAAATGCACGATTAACACTTAACTGTCACGTTCATCTATGTGAAAGGAAGCTTTTGCTATCCCTCCCTCTGCATTCCACCATTGCCCACTTTCTTTGAATGCATGTCAGGCTAATGTATAAAACCCTTTTCCCTCTTCACTTCCTTGTGTTTTCCTTCAGGACATGCATGTCATCAGCACAGATGAGAACCAAGTGTTTGCAGCAGTTCAAGAATGGAACCAAAAT
This sequence comes from Mesocricetus auratus, assembly GCF_017639785.1. NCBI lineage: Eukaryota > Metazoa > Chordata > Mammalia > Rodentia > Cricetidae > Mesocricetus > Mesocricetus auratus. The sequence goes on from NW_024429182.1 coordinate 11,114,596, forward strand.
GACACGTACAACCTCTACATCTCAGACACCCGTGGTGTCTACTTCACCCTGGCCTTGGAGAATGTCCAGAGTAGCAGGGGCCCTGAAGGCAATGTCATGATTGACCTCTATGAGGTATGTCACCAAGCATATGTGGTTCTGGAGGATAGGAGCACACAGACTAACTGGTGAAATATGGGTCACTTGATAATTCTAATGCTGGTCTACGGACAGTCTCACTCTACCCGAGAGAATGAAAGACATACAAAACATTCTTGTTTAGTTTTTAACCCATAGGATTTTTTTAAAAGAGGGTTAAAAAGTTGATTCTGTTGGATAACAGCAGTTTCAGGGAACTTTGAAAGTGCCTGGGGAGGAAATCACACAATTAAAGACTTGTATAATATCGATCTACATATGATGGGATATTTGATATATGATATGATATTTCAACACAGTTTGAATGGCTGACAGGATTTTGTATAATGAATCAGTGGGCAGCACTCTCTTACCTGACTTTGAGGTGACATGGATGGGACATCTTTGTATGCTATGAGAATGCATCCTATTAGCCTTGAAGAACTTCACAACTTGATAACCACAGCTGGCTAGTGTCCCACCTCTCAGTGGCCAGTGCATGAGATAATTTTCATAATATGTTTTTCTTTTTAAAACCAAATTCTGGTAAATTAAATTAACAGAAAAGCACGGCAAGCCAGAGCGGACCCAACTTCCCTTGGGGCACTGTGACTCTTTGCTTTTCTAATAACCAATATTCCAAGTAAAATCATCTAAGTTGGATCAATAATGAAAAACAGTACCAAAGGTTTAATGATCTATCTTTGTTATGAACTGCAGTGGTATTACTGTGGATACAAAGATGTCTACTTTATAGAAATGTAAGAGATTAGTCACAGGCTTAATATTTTTTATATAGTATATAGTATATTACTCAGTTTCTTTAGAAAACAGACTTATTATTTTCATATCACTTCCTCCCAAAGCTCAGTGATTGTCACTGAAGAGGGATCAGGAGGATTAAAAGTTCCAGAGGCACTGGACAATTATAGGCAAACAGTGTTTTCTGGACAGGGCAGGACAGCTGTACACAGGAACTCACAGTGGCTCTTGAATGCATGGGTAGGACATACACAATATCAAGCCATTGAAAATCTGAGCATGGATAAGGGAGGAGGCTTGCAGACTCTCACTGTTCACTGTGTATCTACTAGAAACTGATGGCTGCAGAAGGAGTAAGGAGAGTTTGTCTTCTTCAGGGTTCAATTGTCTTTAAAGGCACAGTAGATATAAAACAAGCTACTCCTTGCAGATGAATTGCATCTTTTGGTCAGTCTAGATGGATGATGATGAATTCAGAATGAGTTAGAATTAGTTATTTAATGACATATTCATGGTTAGAGAAATGTAGTAGCAGGCCTATACTCTATCTAGAGAATAAGTCTGAATGGATTCAGACATATGCAGTCAAAAAGAAATTGCCATTTTCTTGAGATCAGGGATTCACGAGAAGCATCAGTGTTATGTCCAGTGACAAAATAAGCCAACTTCATTTAAGAAACTCAAGCCCAAATATACAATCTTTTATGTATTCTGTTTCCTTTTCCTTTTAGTTTAGAGGTTTAGTAGCTAAACTTCTTTTTGTGTGAATAAAACTAGGTTCACTGACTGGCCTGTGCCTCAAATAAAAAATAAGATGAATTGCATGCTTAATTCAGAATTTGACAGACTAGTATAAGATATATATATATATATATATGTATATATATGCAATATATATTTAAGAAAGCATACTCTAAACCTTTTTATCCCAGTTTTCATCTAATTTCAGCTAGATATAGTGTCTAATATCTCAACCTCCAATTGAATATTTATTCCGGAAAACATTTACATAGTTTTAAGATTTTAGTGTCAAAAATCTTCTAGATAAAGTTTGATTTATATTATGACATTTTCAAAATCCAGTCTGTCTGAGTTTGAATTCTAGTTGTACTGCTATTTCTGTTTAATTGTATGCAAAGATAAGCGTATACTTCTGAGCCACACTTGCCTTGTTGAGAACATAGAGATGAACCTAGTACCCTGTAAATTGCTCTGAGGGTGAAGTCAGTCCTTGTTCACTACTACCGTAATGCCTGAAATAGGATGACACTAGAAGAAACCATCCTGAGTGAGGTAACCCAGTCACAAAAAGAGAAACATGGCATGTACTCTCTCATATATGGATTTTAGACATAGATCTGGGGAGTGCCAGCCTACAATCCTATGGCCAGAGAGTCTGGGAAACAGAAACTACATTTAGTGGCTGGTTAAGTACTGAGCTGAACTCAAGAAAGCCAGTAACAGAGAGGGAGGACTGATGATCAAAGGGATTAAGACTGGGCTGGTTTAACCCCCCAGAAACAGCTAACCAGACAAAGGTTAACTCTTGAATCCCAGGCATCAGCCTGGGAATCCAGCATGGGACTGATCCAGACCCCCTGAATCTGGGTGTCAGTGAGGAGGCCTAGGTAATCTATTGAGCCTTGGACAGCAGATCAGTACCCATCCCAAGTATACACACGGACTTTGGACTCCCATAGAACAATGTGAGGTGCACTCTCACCCTGAACTCTTGGGGAAGGGTCTAGGCCCTGCCCTATATGAAATGACAGACTATGGACATCCTCATGGAGGGCCTCACCCTCCCTGGGGGAATGAGGGGATAACGGGGGGGGGGGGATGGGGGGAGGGCACGGGAGGAGGGGAGGGAAAGGGAGAGGGGCCTGGAACTGACTTGTGAAGCAACCTTGTTTCTTATCTAAATTTAAAAAAAAGAATAAAAAAATGGCTATAGAAAAAAAAGAAAATAGACAATAATTATTATTATAAATCGCAGTGTGCCTAAGTACCTTCCACTTGGCATTCTATCCTGATGCTCTTAAAGCATACTCATGTTTTTAAATGTCCAGCACATTTCCATCCCTGGGGCTTTCTGCTTCTTTCCATATTGCAGTTAGCAGTAACATCTGACAGTCCTAACACTGGGCACTTGTCTTACAAATAGTATAAATTTCAGCACTCCTTTCCTCATTTGGAAATGTCCTATGAACATTTAAACTTTTAGTGTATTTTGTTGAACTGGCCTGCATTAGCTTGCCTTGAACCAGCAACAAAATAGAAGCGTCTGTGATGGTATAGCCCACGTGAAGTCACAATGGCTGTGCCACCTTAATGATCCAGTTCAGTTTCTTGAGCCTAGTTCTGTGCTTTGCCTCCCAGTCCAGCCTTAATACATGGGAAGGTGCTTAGTCTTATTGCAACTTGATATGCCAATTTTTGTTGATATTCATGGGAGACCTGCCTCTTCCTAAACAGAAATGGAGGGGGAGTGGATTATGGTGGGAGCACAGGGGGTTGGGGAGAGAGGCTGGGATGTGAAATAAATTAATTGATTTAAAAATTAAAAAATAAAAGAGAGGAAAGAATAAAGAAAACAAAACGAAACAAAACAAAAACTGAAGAATGCCTACCCACTACTCCAGGAAGATGAGCTGAGTCACCCCAGGGTGTCATGCAGGGTCCTTTTAGCCACGTTTGGCCAGAGCAGTAAGTAAACAGTGAGTTTTAGTAAGATGCTAGTCTCCTAGTCTTAGTCACTCTTTGATTTATGCAAACCTCTAGAACCCTAAAAAACAAAACAAAACATACTTTCAGTTATTTTTCTTCTTCCTGTTTACACCTTCCCTCTTCAATTCAAATGGGTTCTTCCCAAACCAGTTAAAAAATGGGTGCTCTAGATTAATTTTATTTTCTGTTGGAAATGAAGACCATGTTCCAATATTGGTCTCTTGATAATGGAACAGGTGAATAAACTGGGCAGGAATGACTTTGTAATGATTTGCTTGCAAACTTCATTTCTTTCTCTTTCTTTCTTTCTTTCTTTCTTTCTTTCTTTCTTTCTTTCTTTCTTTCTTTCTTTCTACGAATGACTCTGTGAATTCAAACACTGCATCAGGTATGGGATGAGAAGCAGCAGCAGCAGCATGACTGCTGGACATAACAAGCATTCCTTGTTAATCCTACATTTGCCCTTCATGTCTCTTGCTGTTGACTATCTGTAGGGAAACTGCTGGCTCTTATTAGCATCACTTTGAGCAGTGGTGTGACTGCATTACGTAAAGGTGTTCTGCAACCTGGGACAGGGAGAGAAGTGTCTTTGCTTTATTAGCTTGACAGTTCAGAGCAACTTGAATTGAAATTGATGTGAGCAGAACAGCAGTGGCATATCTGCTGATTACCTAGATAGAAAGAATATTGGCAGACACAAGGCCTGGCACAAATGTCCCCTTAAAATCTGATTGTTCTGGCTAGCAGGAAGCTGAAATTCATCCAGCATGAATTTCCCCGTAGAACTGCAATGAATGATGAGCCCTTAGATATAAGTGAAAAGCAGGAGAATCCATAAATGAATTAATAAGTAACAGAGATGAGCATCATACAAGATGGATGTGATAGAGATCGGATCCATGGAATGTGTGTCTGCTCACATTGGGGCGACGGAGGAGAATGCCATTCCTTTGTTTGCTTCTGAATACCAGTTAGTTGCAATCCTGCTTGTGTGTACTCGTGCAGCCATTCTGGCAAATGCAAACCATACAGAGAATAAGTGTATAGGTGGGACTGCATCTCAAGTATACATACACACAGGGAACTTTGTGGAAAATAAAAACTCAGTTCCTATTAAATTCAATCATTTCTTTCACACACATTTCTGGGTTCTCAATTCTTCAACTATACGTGTGCCTATAATGAGATAGGAAAGTGACTGAAACCAAGTATTAGACAGAGTATTGTGGCTTAGTTAATGAAATGCCAGAATCTTCTCATAATGTGAGTCATCTATTTACACACTCTGTTCAAGTAGGTGAAGAAATGTGAGCCAGGAACTTGGCTATGAGCCAAACATCACAGAAATTGATTTTAGAACAAAATTTGGTGATAATGGTTAATATTTGGGTTATCATAAACAAAGCAATATATAAAGAACTTTACATAATTCTTTGATTTGGTCCATAAATTAACTTTTGGATAACTACAGTCACTTTCTTCTTGTTAAGTGCACAGACACTTTCATAGGTTACAGAGCAAACTTAGGACCCATATCTAAGGGTTTGTGGATTTTCTACTACCGTATGCCATGTCTCCCTTGAAAAGTCACTATCTTGTGTTTGATTGTGAATGTTCAAAAGGGTAAAGATGGAAGGATAAGATAAGTCAGGAGAAAGAGCCTTAGTCTCCCTAGATGTGGAAAAAAACAGACAGGAAGGAGAATGCAGTGAGGAAAGGCCAATTGCTTCAGACTTGCATCTAGATTTTTAGAACCAAGTCCAAAGTTGCATACAGATCCAGACAATAATTGCATGTAGCTGCCAACTTTGCGTTTTAAAAGGAAGCACAGATGTATGGAAATCATGGAAGCAAATGTTCTAAAATTCCAATATCTCCACAAAACATGACTGCTTCAGTGACCATGTGGGTTGAATAACACAAAAGAACATGTTTCATTGAGATCAGAGCAGAAGAGATATAATGGATGTGCCTGGGAACTGTGATTTCTAGTGTAATTGTGTGTGGGTGATGGAAGGGAGTTGGACAGCTTTGTGCAATGCCACCCCTCCTTTGAGAAGGGAAAATTAATTAATGATGATGAAGAGCACTTTGGTTTAATGGAAAATGATGGCTTAGGGCAGCTTAGTACAAAAGGCTGTGGATGGGAGTGTAACTACTTGGATGAAAAGTGCGGAATACACAAAATGTGAGGCATGCCATGCACCATAAAAGATAGGCAGCAGGCAGGCCGTGTCTTCTGTACATGATAAGCAATGCTTCTTTAAAACAGAAAGCTCAAACATCACGATGTTGATGATGTTTCTTAGGAAACACTGCCTCTTAAAAGCCACGGTCAGAGGCGGAGAACACAAACCCTGTCCCATCCAAGTCAGAGGTATTGCAGAATTTATAATAGACTACTGTCTTTCTAGAAAAGTACTATTTGATGAGGTATTAGAAGAAAATAACATTTAGCTGGGGGTGTAAATCCATGGTAGAATACTTGAAACACGATGCACAAAGTCCTATGTCAGTCATCAGTTGTGGGAGTGTGGGAGTGAGGAGAAGGAGAGCCATTTAGACTTGCTACTTTTTTTTTTTTGGTCAAGTGAGTAGGTTGGTTATAGTGGCATACCTAACTCCTTCAGACACACATCTTTTCTGGCTAGGGTATTGCATTTAGAGGATGAAAATAGCCCACCTTCAAACACAAGAGAAAAATTACCACAAAAGTGTTCTCTTTCTTGCCACGGTTCTTTCATCTTCTTTCTTCAAATTTGACACTTAAGATTTGCAATTTAAGTCAGAGCAGATAGGTATAATGGCTTGGCCACCAGCATCAGACAAAGAAATAAGAAAAATACTCCATCCAGCACAAGAGCCCTCCCAATTTGACCTCCACTGGGAAGACATGAAAAACTGACACAGGAGAGAACTTGCTAGACAATAAACATGAAACAGGGAGATGTCTGATATCCTTCCTTTAAATCATCGAAGGATTGCCCGGTATCTAGCATATTTTAAATCTCAAAGACCGTTTGACAGATGAAGGGACAGGTGCTTCAAGTTATTAGATCTTCAATGCTTAAAGGAATAAAGCACATGTTCAGGAATTTCCTGAGTCACTACAGAGTAACGTACCAACCAGTGACTATGTGTAGGTTCCTGCAAGTATAATGTACCACTGTGATATTTATCTCATAATACTCTAGAATGGCACAAAAGTTTGTGTAACCAAGACAACCATGTGACTAAATATGTGGGTTCTGGGGTTGAACAGATTGATGGACAGTCCAGGCCTGTGACTGAAAGGCATTGGGCAGATGATTTACCACAGCTGAACATTTATTTATTCACCTACAAATTGATGGCAATTTCTAATTTTCAGACTACATGAAGTTGATTCATCTATTGAGGTTTGTGAAAGGCCTCTCAAGCCTAGCATTGCAAGAGGACTCAAGAAATTTAAGTAAATTAATTGCCATAGACTTTGTTTGATTTGATTTTTTTGGAGACATGATCAGGGTCTATAGATATGTCTTGACCCAATTCATGGTAGTCTTCTTCCTATGCCTTCTAGAGTTATTGTATCACCTAGCAGAAAACTCTTACTACCTACTTTGATAAAACAAAACTAGGATTCCCTCAAAGGGACTGCACAATTAATAATTTTAAGGAAGTTGTAGTGAATGATCATCAGTTTATATTCTCTTTAAAGATCATGATGTTAGAGGTTACTTTAACTTCTAATAAAGAGTTTAAAGGCTACTAGAGAAACTTTTGGGCAGGTTATTACCTCGTAGGTGAGTCCACAGTGTGGAAACCGAGACATGGTACCATGTGTATGAGAAACAAAATGAGGAACCCAGAAGTGCTGGGGACAGGAGGATGACGACACTTTGACTTAGGAAAGAGGTGTATTGAGCTTTCTCTGAGGAACAAACAGGGAGAAATGCATTGGTATATTGTCTGTGAGATTCCGGGGTGGCCAGCATGTACAGAAACTAAGGAGAGGAAAGGAATACAGCACTTTGAAGATAATAAGTATGCTGTTCAGCTTGAGATTTGAGCTGTAGCACTTCACATTTAAATTCCAATCAAAATGATGTCTTGACTTGAGCTGTTAAATGGCAATAAATAGTTTTGAATTACTCTTGGGACTTTTGGAATCAAATTCCCCCATATGAGAAGCAAGGAGAAGAAAGAAGCTTCCAGCACAGTCAACATTCTCAGAGATTATTATGCTGAAGGCAATAGGCATGAAATTTAACAGGTCTTTTCCCAAAAGAAGATGCACTCCCAGTATAAAAATGTATTACCGAATATTTATTGGTAATTCTGTGTCTGCATGAAGCTGCAACTTCCCCTGGATATTTGTTTCTGTGTCTCCTGCCACGCCTCCACTCCACTCCATCTTAAATATGCATATAGGATGAATACAGAGAAAGGGAATGTGAGAATGCAAATATGCTCTGTCATCCCCAATAGGGTTCCCTCTCTCTCTCTCTCTCTCTCTCTCTCTCTCTCTCTCTCTCTCTCTCTCTCTCTCTCTCACACACACACACACACACACACACAAACACACTCATGTACACATGTGCACAAGCTCACACACTTAAAATAAATGTACACACCTAGACCTCCGCGCAGTTCCGTACTTTGTGCACTTACTCTGCACCTTTGATAAGAAATGTAAGTAGTCCAAGTGAGATATTATGAAAACTTACTTTACAAATGTTGGAATATGGAGCCTCGTGCAAAGGTTTCAGTGTGAAAGCTCGAGAAATGCATTCATCAAGCTCACAGTGAGCAGTGAATGACACAGTTGACCATCTTTGCAGGCCAGGCTAAAGACGCAAAACAATTAAAAAGAAAACAGCCATTCAAACAAATGAAGTGTCTTGGTTACAAGAGAAAAATAAGCCTACTCTCTCCCGCTTTTGCCCTGTTGACACACATTCCCTCTTCTTTGCCAAGTTTTTATTTCTCAAGATAAACCTGAAGGCCATGCTTTCAGAGATGAATAACACAGCCCAGCTCTCTGCTCAAGTGGCATTTGATAATGCCAAGCAGTCAGGGGCCAATAAAGTCACCACTTCTACAAATCAAATGAACTGGCTCCTAAACACATAGCCTCCTGCTCGGTGACTCTTGTCAAAGAAGGAGAGAGAGCAGGGGGAAAGCAGAGCATGAAATGACAGCATTAGGTAATATTTTTTAAAATTCCCCTCTCATTTTTGTAAGCCTATAGAGAACTGAATTGTTTCTCATTTCTGGCTAGAACTGGTTGAGAGGGAAGACCAGCAGGACTTTGTGAAAATTCTGGTTTGTGCAATTTAGTTCTTAAAGAACTGGTAGCATGGTCATATTTAAGTATGTAACAGCCTCTTGAACATATGTAAAGCTAATATGGGGTTTCCTGGGAAGCAGCCCTTAAGGAGCTGTTATAGCGAATAACTAAATATCATTGGTAATTAACACTGAGTTGTCAGGAAGTAGAGTGCTCCTGGAGTTTATGCCTTCCACATTTGTGGAGAATCAACAATGCACCAGACATTGTTCTGGCTGTTGATGGCCCAGAATGCGGCTTGTTTTCCTGAGTAGTTCAAAGTGTTCCTCTTAACAACTTGTTTACACCATTATTTGTTAAACAATCTTGTTCCAAAAAAGTACAGGTTTGGCTCATCTCTAAATTATCCCAGATGCCAAATCCACAGGTACAGACTAATGAGATCTGCCTGTGTCAAAAACAAAATCGAAATGCCTGTCTGCTCTGGCTTGAGGCTCAGCCTTTTAGAACTGACAAATGTTGACTATCTGCTGAAAGAATTTTGGAAGTCAGACAGATTTAAATATGAAACTCCATTCTCTGTGATGGAAAACAATTAGAATGTGTCAACACCTCAGTTTCCTTCTGCAGAGACTTGGAATGAAAGCTATCACACAGGTTTGTAGCAATCCTTGGAAGGCATTTATGCAAAGCAATGAGCATAGAGGTCTGTATTAACAAGGGCAGGCAAAATGACAACCTTTGTTTATTTCTTCTGCTTAAAATTAATCACATCTCAATATAAAAGGGTCTAAACTAAGTTAAATTACTCCAAAGTTCCTGTTAAGTATATTTTTATTGCCTGTGTGGATTGCAAAAAGCTCCTAGTGCAATCTAAGTCTCCATTTTCTCATCCTGAAAATGTGGCTATTGACCCCTCTATCCCACGGTAATATTGGGCATTGACTGAGTGAATGTTTGTATACCTGGGATGTGTCATTCAACACATTTGGGCCTTTCCCTCACTGACCTCCAGTTTCCCTGGGGTGTAATCATTTCATAGAGGCTAACATATGTTTGACAAAACTCTAAAATTCCTGAAAAGATAATCTACAAGTGATGATCTTTGATTGCACAATTTTGATAGCCTGCTAATTCTTAGCCTTAGCATGTAGAAAGAAGAGGTATTTCCACAGTTAATTTTTAGAAACAAATTTATTTAGTATTTATATTTTATGTGTATGGGTGTTTTGCCTTCATGTATGTCTGTGTGCCACATGTACCTGGTCCCCACTGATTCTAGACGAGGGTATCAGAACCTCTGAAATTAGAGTTGCAGATGGTTATGAGCTGCCATGTGGGTGCTAGGAATGGTTATTTGATAAGAAAACAATTACTTCTTAATATTTAATTTCTTTCTCTGATGTCCAGTATGTTTGGTGAATTAACATGGAGAACTCTTACATTATAATAATAATAATAATAATAATAATAATAATGATACAAGGCTTTTGCTGGGCAGTGGTAGCACATGCCTTTAATCCTATCTCTCAAGAGGCAGAGGCAGGAGATCTCTGTGAATTGGAGGCCAAGCCAGGTCTACAAAGTGAATCCTAGGACAGCTATGACTATAACACACAGAGAAATCCTGTCTTGGGGGAGAGGAAAAGTCTTTCAACTGACCTGTTTCAATTGCATAGGGATGAAAAATACATGAATAATTTAGATAGTCATTATAAATATTCACTCTGTGACTATATCATTCGGGGTTACAATCCCAGACCTAACACTCTGTGTCATTGACAATGTGACCTGGGAAGTACTCGAGATATTTATCATATGTGAAATAGAATTGGCAAGTATTTCTCAAGCAGAACATTCAAAGATTAAGTAAGAGATCACACACACACACACACACACACACACACACACACACACACACACACACACACATCCCTGCATGATATCTAGCCTACAACATAAGTTGTCCCTATTTGCCTATTGCTTGTCAAGTAACAGGCTTGAAAGTGCTGGGCGTTGTCTCTTGGAGACTATGGCTACATACAATCTGCCATCAGATGACAAATCTCTGAAAGTCACAGTTTACAGAAAGGACCACAGTTTATATTCCATGGATTTGACAAATATCATATTACATACATATATCATTATATGATCATGACATGATCATTTCACTGCATTTAGAATCCCCTGTGTTCCACCTATTCATTCTTTCCTCTGAGTTAGACCCGGGCAACCACTGATATTCTTGTAGTTCCATAGCTTTTCATTTACAGGATGTCATATAGTTGCCATCCTTCACTTATTAGTATGAGTTTGGGTCCGCCACCCTTTTTGTTACGTTGTGGCTTGATGGTGCATTTTGGTGTCAAATAATATTCCATAGTTTATCCATGACAGTATATATTTTACTTTCCTCCTCATAATGAACATCTTGATTGTTTCTCATTTTCAGTGATTGAGTAATGCTATTTTAAACATCACCAGTAACAGCAAAACAATGAAAAGGATGATAAACCTCTATAGCTTGTGTTATGACTCAGATACAGCAGGGGGCGCAAGGCTATTGGTTCTGTCAAGCAGATGTGGGAGGTAATATCTAAGCATTTACACCTATCTTGTCTTTCCTCTGAGATAAAAAAAAAAAAACGACAGTTAGTTGTTATTTTAATGTAAAAAAAAGTCCTTTCTTAAATTGATGTATTTTTCAGCCATGTCAATTTTTCCCAGGTAGCAGGGATAAAGGGAATGTTCTTGGCTAACAAGAAGATTGACAACCAAGTGAAGACTTTCATCACTTACAACAAAGGGAGAGACTGGCGTTTGCTGCAGGCTCCAGATGCAGATCTGAGAGGGGACCCTGTACACTGTTTACTGGTGAGTCCTGCATTCTGCAGCAGCATGTGCCACATGGGAAAGGGCTGGAGTTGGTGTCCAACAAGATGTTAAAGATAGCTTTGGGACTTCTGTTCAGCTGATGAAAAAGGTGGGCCTATCATTTGTGATGATCAAAGAGAAGGGAACATATCTCAGACCCTTGTTCCACAAAAGGTTTCTTGTTTCTAGCCTGACAGTTTCTGAAGGTTTTGTTTGTTTGTTTTGGTGTTTTGGGAGGTATTGGGATTTTCTTTTTTCTTTTTGTGCCAAATTGTTCTCTGCCACTGAACTGTATCGAAGCCCCACCTCTCAGCTTCAGACAAGTACCTCCAGTTTGATGTCAAATACAATGCTTTTGCTCTCTGGTGAGGCTGTTCCTTGAGCTTTCTTGTAATTCAAGATAATCGCCAGTTATGGAACTACTGCTACATGTATTTTTTTGTGAAGTGAATGCAGACTGTCTGAGTGTATTATCATGCAGACACCTATCATCTCATTTTGAAAGAAGTTTATGATTCAACAAAGGGTTAAGAATGATTGATTTAAGCATCCATTTGCTTCCTCTATATATTCTGTTGAGTTTATCTGCTTCAGTCTATAATGCCTGGACTGGCAAAAAGTCTGTGACATGTAGGGAAAATGTAGCTCAGCACTTGTTTTTTTTTTGTGTGTAGTATTTTATTGGAACTCAGTCACAATCACATGGTTGTTTCTTGTCCATAGCCATTTTCATTTTACAAAGGGGAAACCAGTAGCCATGTGCGTTCAAACAAGCCTAAGTTATTATTTTATTGCCCTTGAAAGGAAAGTTTGCATATCCATATCCCTTCTTTACATCATGGCTTTCTTTCACAGTCCTTTCTTTATCTGATATGTCAGCAGGGAATTATTTGTATATTAAATGATAGAATGGTGTCTGAAGATAGAGAGTGCTATCAAGGCATTTTCAGCTAACGAGACAGAGTGAGACTATATTTATAAACAAAACATTTCTTAGTTGCATAATATTGGCTCTGATGATCATGCCATTCTCAGCACACCAATGGACACCTGTGAATATGTTCTTTAAAACAGCTCAGAAGTTATGTTTAAGGACATATAAAGGAGCTATCAGTGTGGGGAAGATTACTTACTTTTATAGAAAGGTCTTGAGATGTGCATGCATGTGTATGTGTAGCTACTAAATCTATCTCATCTTTTTGTGCATCTGTTGTTGATCACACTATTCACAACTCTGGTTTTGATTTCAATTTTACCCTGTTTCATTCTTTCCTACAATTCGGGAGCAGTCACTTCTCAGATTCATCTCACATAGCAGTAGGTAGGTCAAAATCTTTCTTAAAAGGATGCTAGACATTTAAGTTGTCGCTGTGCATCAGAAAAGCAGTCTTAAATTTTAACTCCCACTCGGACACCATTGTTATTACTGACAACTTACAGGGAGAAAATAGCCATTTGTAATAGAGAATTCACAGACCCAAGATAGACTAAGTAAATGTTAACATACTTATTGAATATTTATATTAGTCAAGGTATGGGTCAGTATCATTAAAATACATCAGTTTCCTACCCAATTACTCTAGGCTATGGTCCTATGATGTTCAAAGGTAGTACCAGTTTAATAACTTCTTCCACGCCGACCACATGTCTTGAAGATCAATGCCTGTGAGAAGGACTATTAACCATTTCACCTAAACAGGCTTGTCTCTCCTCTGTGGCATCATAAAGGGACTATGGAAAGTGTATCTTCTTAGCAAGACACTGAGCAAGGCACCCTTTCTCCCAACCTCAACCAAGAGTTGTGAAGCTGTATTAGTACACCTACAAAATACAGATCCAGTATTAACCTTCTTCCTCATCATTATAGGATTATGCTAATCTAAGAATAATCACTTATTACTTGGTGCTTAGTGATAGACTCTTATTGAGATATTCTCATTTCTACCTGGCAACCCATTGTTCACACAGTAACCCATTAAAAATTCAATTCTATTGAGGTAAATTGCACATAAAAAGCATCAGTGATTTTGGACAGATGTGTAAGCCATGTAATTTCCATCACCCTCAAAATGTTATTTGTGTTCTTCTGATGTTAGAAGCATACTTCTGGCCCTAGATGGCTACCATATCTCTTTCACTTTGTCATATACTGGATTTCTCGTTTATCCATTTTCATCAAATGGTGTCATATAAAAGTTTGAATTGCGTCACTTACCTAAGATTTCTAATGACACCTCTAGTTCAAGTACAGTAAATCACTTTATCAAAAAACCTATATGGTCTCCTGTGATCTGGCATTTGTCTGATCCTTCTGCTTAGACCCTACCCTTTCCCTCCATCCTTCTTCACCCTCAAGCCATTATGGAAAGGAAAGAGTTCACTTCTTTCCATGTTATGAACTTACTATGTTCATGTGTGTCTTGCAGTGGGATTTCCTATTATTTCTTTTAAAATATACCACTTTCAAAACAGCCCCTTTCTTTCCATTCAGATCCTTGCTTCTTAGGTGAGTTTTATGAGTATCTGGTGATGCCAAATCTGTTTAATTTCTCATTTTTATTTCTTTTGTTTTTAGTTTGATGAATCAGTAAATTTATTGGGAATATGTAATCACTGGAGCATGAGTGTGGAATTATTCATAGTGTAAGAGCATAGTCATTCAAAGGCAACAATGCCACTGAAAAGCTCACCAGGCCTGGATAACAGCCCACCAATGCTACACCCCTGAGGCTCCCTACCCAACATGAAGGCAGCTATACTGAAAGGACTCCTCTGCCCCCAGAAATTGTTTACTGCTTAGATAACATTAGAGAGGGACTTTGTGAATCTTGTAACTTTATAATCTTCCTGAGTCTTGCAAATTTGTGAACTTCCTGAACTTTGTATATTGGCTAGCTTCTCAAGGCTTATACGCCACTCTCCCCTCTCCAACAGGAAATAACTACAGAAATCATCACTTAGTCTCCACAGCTTGACTAATTATGAGTCTCTATGGTAAACACTGCTCACTGAGAATAAAATTTCTTCCCTGGCGAAGGCTGGAAAAAAATAGTATTGTATGGACATAGAGATCAATGTCTAGAAAGCAATGAGATTTTCACATTATATCTGTTTAACCAAAATAAACAGATAATGTAAAGACCTATAACCTCCAAAACTTTTGCCTGGATTTCACCCTAAAGAAAAACAGGCCTATGAAAGCACAAGAAGCTTACAGAACACAAAATAGACTGGAACACCAGAAACATCCCCTTGGTACATAAGAATTAAAACACCAAACATACATAATGAAGAAAGAATATTAAGAGAAACAACGGAAAAAGGTCAAATAACATATAAAGTCAAACCTATCAGAATTATTTTCTCCTTTTTCTTTATAATTTTTACTATCTAAAATCAGCACATTTGGATGCTGACTTTCTTTTCTGTCTTCCTGCCTTAAACATATACTCCAAGAATACAAAGATGGTGACCATCTTTATGACAATTCCAAAAATTTGCATTAAGAATCATACAAACTTGCTTCATGAAGGATTCAACATATGTGTTATATTTTTGTATTTTGTGGTAGACAAAGTCATTCCATTGGAAGGTGTTTGACTTTTAGATTTGATTGTAGAAAAAGCTGTGCATTCCCTCTCTGTTATACTGAAGGGTTTGCTGTAATATCCACCTTCTGACCTCAAGTTGACCCCAACATTAGCAGAATCAAGAGATGTATTGAGATTAAGGACACATGAATGATTAGGATGTAGATGAACAGATGACGGAACCCAAGAGTCTTCAGACCTTCCTCCTATATTAATCCTGTTGCTCAAAGCAGTTCAACATAATCTCTAAAAACCAGGAAAAAGTAAAGAGGGAAAACTGACAAAAGGAATAGGGAAGAAAGGCCAAAATCACTTTACAAAATCACACTGCCAAAGGCACAAAATAGGAGAGAAAAGTCTTTGAACTATAGGATACCTAGACTGAAAAAGAAATCAAGAAAGAAACCTTCTAATGCTTGGGAAGCAGTGACAGAGAGGAGATAAAAAGTGATTTTAGATTGGGAGTACTTGGAAAGTGACGGTGTCACTGAAAGCACAGACCAGTGATTAGAAAAGAGATTTTCCAGCAGGGCTGTTACAAACGTGGAACAAGTCCCGAATTACAGCCCCAAATGGAATGTCCCTGGTAAGATGTATTCTATAGAATAAGACATCCAGAGTAATTTGGGGCTGTATTTTTAGGACTTTCAGACTGATTGCCTAGAGGCACAGCTGGTATTTCTTTCTTCTGAAGACTGTGTTGTACAATTAGGTAGGGTATTACAGGTCATGGTCCATCTTTCTCCAAAGCCTCAGACTCAGGCTCCCAAGAGGCAATATGTGAGCACACCTGAGCCGGTGGCAAATGCTTGGGCCTCTGAGGAAAATCACAGGTTTTTATGGGGAGAGACCCTGACTTCTTTGCAGATTCATTTCACTTAAAAAATAACTAGAGCTTAGTAGGGAGCTTGTATGAGAGACCCCTAAGTCTTTAGATTCTGTGTCTCCAAATATTGTGCTAAACTGAAATGGTACTAGATGCCCCTTAGTCAAACAACTCATCTGAGGGCATTCCTCTTCCTTGTGATTGAATCTTTACTGAATACAGTAGGGATTATTTGTTATAATTTGGAATAAGAGATGTACAAAAATCATGTATGCTTCAGGAAGTATTAGAGAATGCTATTTTGGGACTTAGTGGCTATAGTGTTCCTCTTAAACCCTCTACCCATGCTTATAGTAAACCCTTCATATTAGTGACAATGGGGATGAGTTGCCATGAGTATAATATGTAAAGACTGTTATTACAGAGGATGGAGAGAAAAAGTAAACTTTAGGACTAGTTCTATATAAAAATCATCCCATATTTCTTAAGTTCTTATATTTATTGGAGGAGAGTCTTTTAGCACCAGGTGATTCCCCATTGTACTTGATGAAACACAGAAGATAATTAATGAACCACTGAAAAACACTATGCTAATTATAGTAAACAATAGTCAAAAAAAGACAAGTATGATGTATTACTTAACTATGAGATGTAAGTAGTGGTGCTCTCAGCCTAAAAGAGCAGAAAGTCCCATAACAGGGGATGGGGAGTTTTATAAAGGGGAAGATGGTAGTCAAAGGATGCCTAAACAGGGGTCACAACTGAGCCAGTCTCAGACAGCCAATCAATCAAAACAGAAAATAAGTAAACAAAAAAATGGTAGGTCACAGTGTTTTAGTTAGATAGGAGGACTGAATGATGAGTATCTAAGATGAAGAAGCTATATATTGATATAGTCCCACTGCATGGTACTCATGGGACACATATGTTGGTGAAAATAGTTTTGTTGGGTAAAAGAAAAGACCAGGGTAGGCAAAGAATGGTAAATTGACCAGGAGATTCACTAATGACCTTTAGGATTTGGGAAATCCCTGAAATCAAATGAAACTCTGCACATTCCTTTCCTTCCTTTGTATGGTCTTTCATGGACGTCGGATTCTCAAGATACTTTGTACTTCAGTATGATAATGTTAGAAACTAGAAAGCTAAAGTCTCAGAGACATTATATAGATTCATAATTTGTCATGGCTGATGAACTGATTAACGACATAAAGGACAGTTTCTGACTGTGGATGCTGGTGACTCCACCTTCTATAAGCCAGCTGCCAGAATATGGTTGGTGTCGGTGAATATTCTTGTGTTTGTTTTGTATGGAAGGAAGGAAGAAGATATCAGGAAGTACCCTTGAAATATCCCTTTCTTTGTTCTGTTGGAGAAGACCCTGGAAAGATCATTGCAGGTACTGCAGCTGTGAGCGTAATGTAGATCGTTCATACCTGTTGGCCAGTGAGCAAAATAAAGACAGGAAGGCAAGAAGAAAGGATAAAGAAACACTAAAAGCTCCTTCCAGGCCAACATGTACATGAGAATTCAGAAGCCTTTTTCCACATCAGCCATAAACTTGATGGTCCTTACAATAAACCTCCATGTTAGTTTGGCATGGAATAACTTTTAATACAGCAGGCCAAATACAAAATGTTAGCTAAAGTACAGTCACTCGCTCCTGGTTTTCTTGAGACATTGGTGTCAGTCATACAAACTCTTGGATAAATAAAATGAAAGAAAGAGCAAAAGATGTCATAGAAAATTCTCCAAGTACCAGCTGGGGGCAATCCAGTACTATGATTGTGAGAGATGAGGACAAGTCACAGAGATCACTTCTAAACCTAGCTGCAGCCTTTTCTTCTCAAATTAATGTTTTGGCCCTCTGAAAGCAAGAGCCAGAGAGCAGTTTTGAGATAGTTGATGGAAATGCCTTCTTCTGTTTGTTATCACACATTTCCATACCAAATAACCACTGGTTCAGATACCAGCTGAGCTTCACAGTCTTCCAACTGTTGCAAGCAGCTGGCTCAAGATTGTGACCCTAAGTGACATTAATGACCCTCCATGAAAACTTTGTTTAGGGATAATTCCCAGGATGTATAGCATTCCTTGGAGTACTACAACGGTGATGTCATCATTGCTCAGATTGATTTATTTCATGCTCTTTTCTTGTTCTGGGTAAAATAATAATATTTCCCATGTAACAACAAAAAAAGCGTCCTTGCTGTTTGTTATAATCCTTTCTTATCCTTTTAAAATTATATCCAAGTTCGCACAGAAGACATAATATAGAAATTGACTTGTTTTCATTTCTAGATTGAGTAAGATAAAATTGTACCACACCTGAAATATATCATTCAGGATTAAACATAGTAAAATAAATGTTGACAGATAATACAAAGGGAGATCTATAACCTACATGTGGCAGGAAACCTCCTATAGTATTTTGGCTCCATGTATCCTGCTTTAGCATGCTCTAGGTGGCCCACAGCATTATCCATGGTTCCTGTCTTCTTCCTGATGAGCATAAAGAAGCCAGTTGTTTGATACTCTCTCTTTCAGAGCTGTCCTTTCTTTTTCAGAATGCTGTGAACAGGAAACTTTCCTTGAAAGTGCTACCTGAAAATTTCATACAAAACCAGTAGTTCATTGCTCCTTAAGGGCTTTACTTCCGATGTTGTTAGTGAGAATTCTGTTACTCTATTGTGATCTGTGATTTCATTTTGTAGTGTTTGGCTGCTTTTATTCCTGAGTTTCATTTTTACTTTGTCATTTGCTCCATCCTCTATAAATTTAATCGTTGCATTCCTGGAGCTCTCTGAATATTTACTGGCTGAGATTTACAGAGCAGAATAAAGTAATAACTGAGATACACTGGTGATTCCCAAAACTCAATTCAATAAGATTAGGAAAGAATCTTCCTGAGAAATGAAATGAAATGGGGGTGCAAACACAGACTTGTATTTTTGACAGTTCAGCATATGAAATTCTTTAAACAAAATTAATATAGGAAATACACATTTTTGGGAGATCATTGATATCTTAATCATAGAATTTGATCAAGGTTTCCAAGCATAGATAAAAATATTTCTAAAATTTTCATTTAAAATTATGTTACTGATGCATTTTGTCTATAAGAATGACTTTTGTAATGAACGAAACAAAAAAGAGGGAATAAGAGAAGGGCTAAATATGATTAAAGTGTGTTGTTTACATGTGTGAACATGTCAGTGATAAAACTAATTAGTTTGTAAAATTAATATGCATTCATTAAAAACAAACAATCCCATGACAACACGGTGCCAATTGTTTGCAGACATTAGGACAGTTTCACATCTTATACAGAATTTTTATGCTGAGACCATGTTCTGGGTACTAATGGTTGAGCTGCCAACTGATTTCTTCCAACTCCTCCTCGATCAATTGACCCCATTTCTTAGCTTCATGTCCCATTTTTCCTTTAGTCTTTCCTGGATACACACTATGATGCTCAAACCATCACCTTCTTTTTCTTTATTATTAGTATGTTCCAAATCTCCTCTCTAATAGCTTGTTCATATCACCCAAATTCATAACCTACCCATCCACCCTCAAGTTGTACTTTCTCTTAGGAGCCAGTCTTAATTCCAAACTGGTCTTTGTCTTTTCAACATCTAGAGTTTTATAATGTTTTGTTTCTGTCTCTATTAGGAGCGCTAAAATAATTTCTTTACTCCAAAACCAGTAGAAATATCTGACATCCTTCTAAAAATATCTGTAGTGGCATAAATCAAATTTTTATCCAGAATTGCTCATGAGTTCTACCTAGTATTTACAGTTGTTAAAAAGTTTTTTTACTAAATATAATTTAGGTAAATTAGGACTGTAATGGAGGTGTTTTCTTTTCACCCACCTAAAAGCTCTCATACTCGGTTCACACTAGATATTTGTGAACATAAAAATCATGGATTGGTGGACAGATGAGCACAACAGGTGGAAGACGATATTTATAGATGGAAGAAGACAGACTGGATAAGTGGATGGATAGATAGGCACATTAGATGTCTTGAATTTAGGCATTTTAGTTTATTTTGTTTTGTGCTTGCTTAAGAAATGCTAAGACTCTCTCTAGGCATCCCTGGAACTTGAGTTTGTAGACCAGGTGACCTTGAATTTGTAGCAAGTGCTTGGCTACAGAATCTGGGCTTCAACTGGCCATTCAATTATGTATATATATATATGAATTCACTTCTCTTCTTCCTAGCCTTACTGTTCACTACACCTTCATCTCAAGGTCTCCGAGAATCCCTACACATCTGGGATCATTGCCAGCAGAGACACAGCCCCAAGCATTATAGTAGCTTCAGGTAAGAACCATGTATGCTTTGCTTGCTATTGTACATGCGTTTATTTTAAGAAACTAGGCATCTGTGGTTGGGATTTAATGAGCAAGCTAAAAATAATTTTGAAAGCCACTAAAACCATTGACCGTGAAGCAAGTCTACTGAAAATCCCTGCTTAGACAGAAAGTTGGTAGTTGAAATCCATCTCAGGCAGTGCAGACTGCTGATGTGTTTCCTTCTTGGCTCTCTGAGAATCTTCCTCCCACTAATGGTCATGCCCTTTTTCTAGGTAATATAGGGTCTGAATTGTCAGACAGCGACATCAGCATGTTTGTCTCTTCAGATGCAGGGAACACTTGGAGGCAGGTAAGGAAATACCCTTGGTCTGGGATATGCTGCTCAAGCTCTAATTCATAGTTCAACTTATTACAAATCTAGAAACCTAAAGACAGCATCATACATAAATCTTAACATGAATAATGTGTTTCTTTTTTTTCCTTATAAGGCAAGTTTGCAATGAACCAAGACAAATTTATGCAGGGTGGTGTTTATCTTCTGGTAAAGATATTTCCTATCAAGGGTCCATACATAAATATATAATACATAAAGGCATCTGAAATCAAGTTCTTATGTAAAAGAAAATGGAAAATAGAGTTTACCATGGAAGAAACTTGGATCCTTCAGGGTGGGCTGTGTACATAAAACTTAGTTGTCTTTATAAATTCTCCTTGCCTCAGAGAAAATAAAAAATAGCCATTACCCAGGTGGTATCTGAGATGTTTTAAATTATATGTGTAAATGACAGAGTAATAACTATCAGGCTACATATGGTCAATAAATACAAATGGAATCGTTTCAAACCAATGTACTTAGCTTAACTGCTTCCTACCTTTCTTCTGAATGAAAATTAGATTCTGGCAGCTTATAAAGCAGGCATTTAATGAGGTTTAGCTATCATAACAACGTATGAGCCTAATGGATGTATGCTACACATCAATAAATATGTTTTAACAAGCCTCTGGTGCTTAATTATCATACAATAGTTAGCAATGTAAATTGAAATCTAATGCACAGGTAATCACACTTAACAATGAGCTCACTTTGCTTGGTATTTCATGAGAGGAGATAGGAAGTCATGGTAGTCCAGTTCTCTTTCTTACCTTTAAGTCCTCAATAATACTTACATATTTTGACAAAAGAAGACAGAGAAGAAAATTTGGGGGTCGGAAGGAAGGCATATAAGCCTAAGGAAATTTGAGGGAACAGTGTCACAATTTCATTTCTTTCTTCTGACACCAAACAAGGCATAGAACTCTCTTTAAATACAGGCTGGGGCCATATCTTGAGTGTTAGAATTAATGAGGCTGGAGAGTGGTTGTGTGGTTAAGCCCCTTTCTGAACTTCCAGAAGCCCCAAGTTTGATTTCCATCACCCACCTCCAGAAACTCATGACCAACTGTAACTCCAGCTTCTAGCCTCATGCATATCTCACACACACACACACACACACACACACACACACACACACACACACACACACAATTAAATAGGAGAGATTATGTCTGTAGTATAACTTCAGATGAGTCTACCATAGCATTGTAACTGAGAACCCAGAATTCATTTTATATAGGAAAATTTAGAGACTCTTTCCAGAATGTCTCCATTTGATTTAGATTTGTTTCTCAACATCCTATGACTCAATTTTTAAGTATGACAATAGTAAATACTTTTATTTGATTAGAACTATATGTCACCTGTAAGGATATCTATGGGGCAAATGAGAAAACATCTCAGACCAAATGTGAGAATTTGCAAATAATTAATTCCATCTGAAGAGGGCAATGTAGTTCAGTGAGGCTTACTTTCACCCATTCTCAGCCTACAAATTTCAGTATATGTATAAGAATATTGTACTAAACTGTTTCTAAGTTTCCTTTCATCTAGATATGTATATTATTTACAGTTCCCCAGTGTTCTGGATCCTCTTCAAAAATAAGGATTAATAAGTATTACCACAAATATAAGAGAATACAAGCATGGATATTTGCTGTTCATGCTTAAAATTTATTTTATAGAACTATAAAATTATTTTATATAGTATCAGTGGTAGATCCAGTCCACGTTGAGAAGCATTGTTTTATCATTTACATTTCATCAAAGATTTATTTGACATCTATTTCTATGAGAGATTTTAATCTTCCTACATAAACTGTACCCTGGACACCCAGTGCAGATATAATGTGGTTGTTTGCCTGTGTGTTCTTCTTTTTCTCATTTAGATCTTTGAAGAAGAGCACAGTATTTTGTACCTAGATCAAGGTGGAGTCCTGGTTGCTATGAAACACACATCACTCCCAATTCGGCACCTTTGGTAAGGGGACTTATAGCTTAAGAAAATGCATAAGATTATTTATCCAGACTAGCCTTTGAATTAGCCATCATGCTATGGCTGTGTTTGTTCTAACTGCCATCATCTATTACCACCTCCTTTCACTTTTGTTCTGTTGAAATGAGACTGTTGGCCCATATTTTTGAAATGGGAAGTTGGGGACAAACCGAAGGCTGGGCAAGTGTTTCTACTCCCAAGAGACCGATTGCATTGCAGTTTTCAGATGTGAAATGCCTGCATCACTTCCTTAGTTCCTCAGTGCCATCACCTGGATGGCTTCATTAATACTATCCCATAATCTCTGAGCAGCGGACAATACTTGCAAACACTCATCCCTAATGGCATCTCATGAAGTTTAGTATCTACACATCTTTGCGCATCCTATCCAGAGACTTGCCAGTCATGACTATTTGGCTCTTTTCCTGTTTCACCTGTGTGACTTCCTTAGTTCCATTTAATGTTGTGACAATCCTCAAACCTACCGGTGTCTTGTAATGATGAAGGTATAAGGCCTGATGTCTACAGGGGTTTCTAATGGGTTTCTTCATCCATATTTGGAAGTGATCCACTACACACTGAAATTGTGCAAAGTCAAAAACCTGATTTTCCTTCCATATTTGATTGTATTAATGACCCTAGGAGAAATCTGCAAAAGATGAACTAAGGTTGATCTTGAGGGAAGAAATATACAGAGAAAGACAAGGATAAAGCATACCCTCCCATTCAGTTGTCTCAGTCAGTGCTCAGGGTCAAGCTACTGTTAACAAATGCCATAGCAAGATAACCCACGAACAACAGAAATGTATTTCTCGTAGTTTTGTGAGCTAGAAGTAGAAGACGAAAGTGCTGGCCAAGTCCACCTCTGCTGAACAACTGCTTTCAGATTCCTAAATGCTGCCTTGTTGCTGTGTTTCCACATAGCAAAAAGGATAGGGCAGCCCAACCTTTTTTTTTTTTTATAAGACAATAGTTCCATTTGTGAGGACTCTACCCTTTTGATCTCACTTCTACCCAAGTATCTCTTTCCTAACATCCTTAGTGACTTTAGTTTTAGCATTTGGATTTTGGAGAGAACATATACATTTACATTATGCAAACAATCAGAAATGCAGACTTCTCTTGCCCTCCTCAGCCCATTCTTCCATATGCATTCACTCAATGAGATCAGCAAGGATTTGTGTAATGTAAGTAGGACTAGCTTATGAGCTGATCACTTAGAGATAGATTTGTTTAATATTATCAAACTTGCAAGGGCACATACACCCAGCAACACCAATAAGAGATTGCAGATTTGGAGACAGTCCCATGAGGTAAAAGAACTTATAAAACATTTAAATTCTTTCCCACCATTTAGATTATTCTCATTTCATTTGACTCACCCTTATTCATACCCCAACACATCTTGTCACAGTAGCTTGAGTAACTCTGCTTCTGCCTTTTGATATAATTAAGTACATTTACTTGTAATTAAGGCTGAATGTGTTATTATTTTCTCTGCTGGTGACTAACTTCTTTCCTTAAACAGAGATGTGATGACTGTTAAACTGTTCTGCCATTAGGTTGAGTTTTGATGAAGGGAGATCTTGGAGCAAATACAGTTTCACATCCATTCCACTTTTCGTGGATGGTGTCCTGGGGGAGCCTGGAGAAGAGACACTAATCATGACGTAAGTGGTATGATATAATCCCATCTCACTATGACACAGCAAACCTAGAGAGGTGTTTTGCCTCTAAGCCTGTTGAATCTACTACTGTTAGTTTGTAGGTTGTTGGCAATGTTAGTACATCATTCTTCAACAGCTTTCAGCAAAGGCAAAAAGGAATGGGAACCATTTTTGAAGACTCAGGCTGAGGGATGGTAGGGAAAGGCTGTAATCTATTCTTTCTGTATTCAACAAGTTTAGGTAAGTTAACAGGAACTGTCTTAACAGAAAATAAATATATATTTATACATATTTTAAATATATATTTAAAAATGTAATAATGTAATGCAAACTGGATATTTAGAAAATTCTAGACCCTTAAAACCATGATGTTTCATTTTTCGCTGACTCTTGGCCTTACATAATTGTGAGGCATGTTAAGGAAACCATGGTTTTGCAAAATTGAATTCAAAATTCATTCTTGTCTGGAAATCATGGTCATTAGTCCATTAAATATTTGATTAATGAGTTAACTGGATATGAGTTTCAGAACTTGGCCTTTGATTTCAAAATATGAAAGTATGATATTCCCTGTTCTTAGAAAATTGGTCATGAAAAACCTGGAAAGGTGCATCTAATTCCAAAGTAGTTGAACCATGAACTGGTAAACAGCTGACTTAAACAAGGGAGAGTTCATGAACCCCAGACTGATATTTGAGAGGCCAGCATGGGACTGATCCAGACCCCCTGAATGTGGGTGTCAGTGAGGAGGCCTCAGCATTCTTTGGGGCCTTGAACAATAATAGATCAGCATTTATCCCTGGCATCCAGATGGACTTTGAGGGCCCATTCCACGTGGAGGGATGCTGTCTCAGCCTGGACACATGCAGGAGGGCCTAGACCCTGCCCTGGATGACATGACAGACTTTGGAGATCCCCCATGAAGGCCTCACTCTCCTTGGAGAGTGGAGTGGGGATTAGGTGGGGGAGTTGGGGAAAGGCTGGAGGGGTGGAGGGGACTCGGGAGGAGAGAAGGGAGAGGGAGCTGGGATTGACATGTGAAGCAAGCTTGTTTCTAATTTAAATTAAAAAATAAATGTCAAACTCAAAGTGAAAAATTGACATTTATTTAAGCCTCCTAACTTTAACAATGAGAAAAGACGAGAAAAAATTATTATGCCCAGTATCTATGCTTTCTCTTCAGCACATGGCAAAGACTGCTAGAGTAGAAGTTTACTCAGTAGTTCACTCTTATTTCATGGTTATGTTTTCAAAATATTGCTTTGTACACAGAAAAGGTTATCTGAAATGCTACTTTGTAGCCTTTATACTATGTCTAGTGACTAAATTCTATACTAACTGAATCTGCATGAGAGCAGGATTTAAAAGGTAAGAAAAATTGTAATTACTTGGTCCTCCTGTCCACTTTTTGTAGATCCTGATGAGAAGGTAAAAGAATATGGAAGCCATGGGACCAGATATATTAACAAAACAATCTAGAAATTTATGTTGGACCACCTAGAATATAATAATTGTGGTTGTTTCTTCAGTCGTTTTCTAAACCATTCTTGTGGCTTTGAATCAAGTATTTTGGGATCTAATCTTCCCAGTTAATATGGACAATACTGTTATATCTGAATTGAGAAAAATCTTTGAGACTCAATTTATCCATCTGCACAGTGCAGTCACTGATAGCATCCTCTTCATAAATGAGTCCCACAGTTAGGAGTTGTGACTCATCTAATGTGACTAGCCACACTCCTTCTTCACAGCAGACAATTTAATATAAGCTGTTATTATACTCTTGTTGTCTTTATGACTGTGACTCTTACCTATCACTGTAAACCCTGTAGAGTATTTGGACACTTCAGCCACCGCTCCGAATGGCAGCTGGTCAAGGTGGATTACAAGTCCATTTTTGATAGACGCTGTGCTGAAGAAGACTACAAACCCTGGCAATTACACAGCCAGGTAAGAGTTGGAGAGATGAGCATGAACCCTGGGAAGGAAGCAGGGGAGGGGCG
This sequence comes from Mesocricetus auratus, assembly GCF_017639785.1. NCBI lineage: Eukaryota > Metazoa > Chordata > Mammalia > Rodentia > Cricetidae > Mesocricetus > Mesocricetus auratus. The sequence continues at coordinate 11,141,130 of NW_024429182.1, forward strand.
AAAGAAACAAACTATTCTTTATGGCTTAAGAATTCCGAGTTCTCAAGTTCACAATGTCCATTTTATTCTTTCATGTGTTATGTCTTACAGAATGATCTAACTAGGCATTTATATCCTATTGTGAAGTTGTTTCCGTTTTTATGCTAAGATATAATGATATAAAAGTTCAAATGTGTTTAGATTTATACCTCAAAATGAAATACTAACTCAGTACTGAGATGCAAATGTAATTTGTCTGAACATGGCATAGGGCTGTATGACAGACACAGTGAGGGACAGTTCTTCTGTTCAATGAGCAATGTAGGACAGAGAGATAAGACATAAAATAGTCAGCCAATGCTGGATGAGTGATGCCAGAAAAGTCCTTCCACATGGTATAAGACCGTAAAGTTGCTAATAGAAAACTGACCTACATCATAACTCCCAGTTATTCATCTCATATCAAAATCCTTGGATCACAGCTTCTCTTTTTAATTTCCCAAGATAGAAGTCAATCTTCACAGGCTAGTCAAAGGATATGGCAGACACAACCACTAAGAAGCCATGCCCACATTCAGGAAGAGGAATGTCTTATACAACATGGTCTGGCTGAGTAGCACGTTTACTCACAGTGGGAAATGTGGGGACAACAGACCTTGGCCAGAGACCCACTTCCCCATCAGCCTGGGACCAGGCAGCCTTAAGACAAAAACATGTTTATATAGAACAATACAATGCCCAGGGCAATAAGTTCCTGAAAAGGGCTTGCCCACGGGAACACCCTGACCTCGACCTTTTCCAAAGACTAACCGCCTCTTCTGAGCCACACAAGTCAGTCTCTGGTGTCAGACCAGAACCAGCCAGGGGTAAGAGAGGGAGCAGACACTTTTCTGGAGGGAAGCCTTTCTTGGGAAGTCTTCTTGAGCCTTTTTGGGGCCTGCTTAAAGTTTTCTTTACATCGTTGACTGGTCTCTGTGTCATCAAACCCGACACCCACCGCACATTCCAGGATACAGGCTGCGAAGTGGGTGCAGCAGGGAAACAGAGCCAGATAAAGACAGTGTCCTCTGCAAGGACGGGGCAGAATAGATTTAAAGAATTCTGCTCTGCTGATGGAAGCAGAAGCAGACACCCACAGCTAAACACTGAACTTGGAATCCAGTTGCAGACAGGGAGGAGTGATGGACAAAGGGGTCAAGACCAGGTTGGAAAATCCCAGAGAAACAGCTGACCTGAACAAGGGGAAGCTCATGGATCTGAGACTGATAGCTGGGAAACCAGCATAGCACCAACCCAGAACTTCTAATTGTGGGTGTTAATTAGGAGGCTTGGGCAATCTATGGGCCCTCTGGCAGTGGATCAGTATTTATCCCTTCTATACAAATGGATTTTGGGAGCCTATTCTACATAGAGGTATACTCTCTCAGCCTGGACACATGGGGGAGGGTCTAGGCCCTGCTCCAAGTAATATGACAGACTTTGAAGATCTCCCATGGAAGACCTTACCCTCCCTGGGAAGCAGAAAGGGAATGGGATAGGGGAATGATGGGGGACAGGGGAGGAGGGGAGGCAGAGGGAGCTGGGATTAACATGTAAAACAGGCTTGTTTATAATTTAAATAAAAAATATGAGAAACAAAAGTATGCCCTGATTTTTCAGATACACAAAGGTGCTGTATTTGACAGTGAGTGCAGCATTAGTAAGGAACACCCACTCTCATTCCCAGGCAAACCAAGAGCATTGTCACTCACATCGCTGCTCTTTTTCTCCTTGGGATGCATCCACATTTTGATACTTTATTTATTGGAAAAAGACTGAGCTTGGCTTTCTTGCTTCTCTGGTAAATGATCATAAAATCAGTACTATAAAGTAATGCAGAAAAAATAACAAATTGAGATAAAATGGATGTTTATGTTTCTTAGCAATGTTCTTTCATGTACTTATGAATGACCAACTATGGAAATCTTTTGTTATAGTAAAGCTGAATTAATCATTACAGGTTAGCAGTCAATTTATTAGTTCCAGCCAACCTTACATTCCTCTGTGACCTTCCTTGCACTAAGCCTAATAGTTTGCCAAATAAAGGTTTACTGAATACATAAGGAGTCAAGGCTATCATTAGAAAAATCTGCATTGCTATGTCTGCCTTTGTGCTCATACTTCATAATCAGCATCAAAAGGAAAATACCAATAGCACAAATTGGGCTGCCAAACATCCTGCTTATAATTAATGTTTGGATGCATGTGTAGACAGTATCTCACATAAATCACTCATTTTTTGATGACTATATGTATATATATGTATATATATATAAGCTACTGTAGGTACATAACATAATAAGAATGATGAATAATGTTAGTTCTCCAATAGGAGAACTCTAAGCATGTGCTTGGTTTTGTGTAATATTTGTCTCCTTACAGGGTGAAGCATGCATCATGGGAGCCAAAAGGATATATAAGAAACGAAAATCTGAGCGGAAGTGTATGCAAGGAAAATATGCAGGAGCGATGGAATCTGAGCCTTGTGTTTGTACAGAGGCAGATTTTGACTGGTGAGCTTCCATAGCTGTTTCCCAAATCTATATGACATCCCTGAAGCCCTCGATAAAACCTTAGATTTGAGAAAGTGATTCCATACTTAGGGCTAAGTGGCAGACCTCATGGTTTTATAAAATTCTTCTCTTGGAGATATCATGGTTTTTATTAGCTGTGTGACTGTGTCTTTCAAAACACCAACAGTTTCTTTTTTAGATTTTAAGTGGCCTTGCAAGATGATGGGCAATTATCTTTATAATGATGATGTATTCTCAGAAAAAAAAGAAGTCAGATCTATCTTGGGCTGCTTTAGATAGGCAGATACCAACATGGGAAATAGTAATTGGAATTCTCAGGGAGCAAATACATTTATGTGCTACATGAAATCTTCCTAGAATCTAGCACCCTTGATAGGCATAATAACCTCAAAAGACATAAATTCTCTGTCCCTGAAAGTTTTCAATTTGTGTTGGTCAACTAAGCACAGCTTATGAGAGATTAAGAGAGTGACATTTATAAACTCAGTGCAAGAGTGAACTCAATTTGACCCTGTGATCTGAGTGGTTATGGAGGTAAATTTAAACTGGAGAAGCATAGGGACATTGGGAGGCATCAACTAAAGAGAGCAGCAGAGTTCTTCCAAGACATAAGCTAAGCAGAAATCTATATTGTAGAGCCAACCATGCTTTTGACTCATTCTGGGTCAGTGTTTAATGTTCAGGCAAAATTGAAAAATTATTGATGAAGACTAATAATCAATCCCATTTTCTGTTGCTCTTACCCTCTTATATTTTTTCTTATCTATCTCATAATATATACTAGAGGAAGCCATTAATATATATTTACAGAAATGGTAAAAACTCAAAACTTGGACCATATATACATTATTCATTATTATTATTATGTTGTGTATCTACAGCTCATGTATATATATATATAATATATATAGTCATCAAAATATGAATGATTTATGTGAGATTCTGTCTACACATGCATCTCACATCACAGAAAAGTTAGTCTTCCCTAATGACAGAGCAATGGAGATGTTCTCTGAATTAGTGGTGCTGAGGAAGTCTGCCAGTTGTCCCAATAATCCTTCATTTCTGTCTCTTGTTGATGAACAAGAAAAACCAAGAACCATCACTGTAACTCTTTGCACTTAACTCAAGGGTATCAGAACTTCACCAACAGTGGAACACACAGTAGTTTTAGAGGGGCTTCCCCAACCTGGACTTCTGTCAATGTTACATACCTGCAACAACAAAAGTACTTTATCCCTCTCCTTCCCCTGGGACTGACACTCAGAAAGACACAGAAACACCTACACAGAGATTTTTAAGTCATCCATCACATCCACCTTTCTGGAGTCTGAAAAATTCTTGATCGTCTATCATATTGATAGTTTGCAAAGGAAATCAGCATGATATATTACTGGAAATCTGTGGTTCTGTAAATTAGCCATTCTTCAGAAAAAATAAAAATTTCCTCTAATAGAAGACCTAGGCAAGTCAGTGGTCATACACGCCTTTAATTCCAGCACTTGAGAGGCAGAGGCAGGTGGATCTCTATGATTTTGAGGCCAGTCTGGTCTACGGAGTGAGTTCCAGTACAGCCAAGGCTGTTGAAATCCTGACTCAAAACCAACAACAAACAAGTGGGGTAAGATATGCCAAATATTCTGTTTTTTTTCATAAAAACATTTTCTTACTTTGAATTTTTTGTGAGATTTCAACACCAATATTTTGGTTTTGTTCAAAGTAAAAGCAGCACAAGACAAGGAAATTAGCTAAGTTTCTCTCCTTGACAAACCTCCATGTCTGTCTTGTTCACATCCTTGAATTTGATGGTGGCTGGAGTCTGTTACTAATCCCACAGACGGAAGAGTGTTCTTTGGAGTAGAAAATGAGTCTTAAGTAGTACTATTGTAAGGTGTTCTGCTCAGATGGAATTTTTTGTGATGGCATGGTATTTGAAAATATCTTAGAAGGCCCACCACACCCTTGTTGGGCTTCTGTTAATAGCTGAATATTCCATAATCTTATCTGACAGCAGTATAATGAAATATACTGTCATTGGATGCTCCTTCAGCTTCTGTAAGGTATTTTCCTGGAGTGCACGCTGGGTGCTCTGGAAGGGGCTCTTCTGTAGTTGTCCTATTCACGCTGCGTTGAACCAGGCCCTAATCCAGAGGGTATGCACAGAATTCTCAGTTCCAGCTGCCTGATGACAGGCCCCTGAGGCTGAGCCCATTTCTCCCTCCACGCACACCGTGTGCCAGTGTCTCACCACTATTACAACGATGGGCCAATTCAGACTAATGCTTGCCCATTGCTGCCTGTGATTTGTCTGTGCATGTGGAGGTACAATTTGTTGTCCTTTTCTGTGCCCAGTTTCATCTTCCAGAAGCCAAGAATACCAGAGGCCCCTGGAAGCAAGAATGCATAGAGACTGAGAGAAAATTCTTTTGAGGCTTTTCAATGCAGAGGCAAGATTTAAGACAGTTAGTACCAACTGGCACTGTTAACTGCTGAGTATAAACGTTTTCCTTGGGGAAGTGCTTGAGATACTCCTGAAGGGCATTTTCTTTTTGGCTGTAACTCTGAAGCATATGGCTTCTACACAGAGAAACCTGGCTCTGTTCTACGTGTTACAACCAGATGTTTTGGAAGAACATCCCAAAGACATCACTGGTAATGAGGACTGAGCCACATGTGGCTGTGTTAACCTCTGCAATGATGTTTTCACTAAGACTCAAGCTTCCGACACTGCCAGTTTCCTAATTTCTGTTTCTAATTACATAAGAACTAATCCACTCCTATATCTTGAACGCACTTAAGTGGGAATATTGGTTCTATGAGACTTTTTCATGGGTAATAGATAGAAAAAAATTTAATGTTTAGAGGGCATTGGTTTAGGAAATGCTCATTTTATTGACAGATTAGGAGTTGGTTGCATACTAAAATGAAATAGTTCTGAGTAAGTTTGCATCTGGCTAAAAGCTTTGTCTTGGGTGTTTCCCTAACAGTGACTATGGCTATGAGAGACATAGTAATGGACAATGCCTGCCAGCTTTTTGGTTCAACCCATCCTCACTGTCAAAAGACTGCAGCTTGGGACAGAGCTACCTCAACAGCACTGGGTGAGTTTCTGTGGTAGTGGCCTTCAGGGACTAACCTCTTCTGCTAATGAGCACATGTTACATGACACAGTTCCTTCTGACCAAAGACCAGACTTGTTTTCCCATAACACAATGCATTTTTTGATAGAATGTTGTTTCTTGTCACTATATTGCTGCCATTAAACATTTAACATGCATGTATCTTTGTGTTTGTGTGACTTGTACATGTGTTTGTGCAGGTAGTGGGGACACATGCATTTGGAGGCCAGGGGTTGAACTCATTTGTCTTCCTCAATTGCTTCTCACTGAAATTTTTTGAGACAGGATTTCTCATGGAATATAGAACTCACCTATCTGTTCACACTAATTTGTGGTGATATTTTTCTAGCACAAATAAAGCCTATCTGGAGTCAGAGAAGAAGCAAACCACAGCACACCTTACCTCTTTAGCATCTCAGCAGAGAAGAGATTGATTTCCTGTTTCTCCCTGCTTATATCCTGTTTCTGCTCAGCTACCTCACTTTCTTTCTGTCTGTACAGACCTCCAGACCTCTATGGTTAGCTAGTGACAAGCTCCATTCTTTGACCATCAGACAAGCTTTATTTGTACAATGAGCTTCAGGGATTTGTCTACCCCCATGCTACTAGTGTTGTGGTTACAAATACGTGCACCATGCCTAACTTTTCACATATGTGCTGAGAATTTGAACTCTGATACTTCCTCATGCTTGTGTACCATGTTCTCTCTCTAGCCTAGATATTTGAGCCTTTTGGTTCACATATTTAATTTCAAAAAAATAATATAGATTTGTTTTCTATATTTAAAAATCCAATTTAGTTCATTACCTTAATATTGGCCCTATTTCCCTTATACAACTGTGATCTGTGTGTTATGTACATTTCCAAACACTTCTTTGCATTTTTACAGCAATTGATTGCTTCAAGAAAAATATATAAAATTGACTTGGAAAGTTGTCATCATATGATTTACTATTAACTATATTATCCTTTAATTTTCCTTTTTCATTCAAAACTATATCTTAAGCATCTTTCCAAGTTTGAAAGGATGGGGATCTTTCATCCATTTTTTATTTCACCTCACCAAATACTAGTGGATTATTTAATTATCTTTTTTCTATGGACATTTAAGCTATTTTGTTTTTGTTGTTGTTGTTGTTTTTTTTCCCTGCCATTATAAACAAAGTTACAATTAAGTCTCTACAACATCCCTTGTTATTAAAACAATTCAAGATAATTAGGGTTTCTTTTGTTAATTGGAAGTATTTCTTCTAGCTTGCAGAGCAAATTCCTGCAGCCAACTGGTTCCTTCTTAGGCCCACATATCAGGCACTGTTAATGTTTCTCTCACAAAGATGAAAAAGATAGGTACCGCTCAGATGCTGACCAGGAAGCTCACCGACTAGAGATTCATAGTAATCAAGAGCCATCCTCTTGAAAAGCCAATGCCAGTGGACTCTGCAAAGGTCAACTACAATGGAAGGGAATTACAACTTTTTTCAAGTTGAGCAGTTGAGAAATGTCAATTCAGATTAAATGAACACTAAGACTGACCCTGGTGCCAAGATCCACATGAGGTATTTTCTGGAGGATAATGTCACACTGTAGTTTAGAAGCATTTTAGAATGATGTAACCAAGTTGACACTACTCTCTCCAAGGCCACCTTTAACCCCTGTCCTCATGCCTAGTCCAGTGTGCAGCCTGTGCTAGCAGGATGACATCTAGAAGACTCAAGACCATAGGATTGTCCTGCCAGAGCATGCTGGCCTACCTGTTGCTCCCTACATAATCCACTTCCTACTTAACCCTTTGTCTGATTGCAGAGCACAGAGTGCAGACATACAGTCAGAATGTGAGCTGAGTGAGGTCTTCTAGGTAAATCACAGCTAAGGCTAACGAGCACCCCACCCCTGAGAGCACATTCAGAAGGGTGAAGTGAAGTCTGCGCTCCATATTTATTGATGTTTAAATGGTTTTCTGTATAGATGGTTACTCTGATTTTAGTATAAGCCCATTACTCTGTGTATCCAGCAGTTTTCCTGGCCTCACCCACTTCACCAGGATAGTTAATTTCAGCATGGAACATTATTATGCCCAATAAAAGTATTATTTTCAAGAGAAACCAACATTTTGATTTATCAACTTTTGACTGTGTAGAGGTCAATGGCTTTACTTTCTTTTCGTCAGCTGATAGCCAGCATTTAGAAGAGATAGTTGTAATAACAAGTAAACGAATGAAAACTGCATCCAGGTGTCCTCTATCTTTGTGGTTTGGTCCAGTGCTGTCATCCACATTTGGAACAGTCCATCAGCGACTCTGCTGTGTCTCCCACTGCTGACCCCTCTGTCTTTCTTCTTTTGCCTGTAAAACTTTTACACTTTGTCACAGCCAGAATTCAAGTGAAGAGGCTGAGTTGAGTTTTCTGCCTGAGATGTGCTGAGAATTAAATATGACAGAAGAAGTCTTAGTTCAAAAGAGGGCTCTCTTGCTATTTGTCGTTAATCTTTATCACATGGATTTGTGTGTGTGTGTGTGCGTGTCATGGTTTCTTAACCTGTGGGAATTCCCTATTTACATTAGCTCCCCTATTTACACGTGATTAAATATGGTACTGTAGAGAGAATATGTAGCCCACGAGGTGGTCATTACTTTGCAAAATGCACATTACAGCTCTAGCTGTCAGTTAATTATTTCTCTAGAGTGGGGGATTAAAAGAGGAAGAAAAAACCCTTTTATTCATTGTGAGTGCTTAGTCTTGACATGGATGATCCTTAATGGCCACTGCAATGTTTGTATCAGAGATTAATCTACATTGCAGTTTCTCATCAGTTAACCAGAAACAGGGATCTCTAAAAGCCAATGAAGTCATGTGATTAGGAAGTGAGTGCCACACACTGTCATAAAGTCTCCTGATTAGGACATGAAATATCAGTCACAGTAAACCAGACACTGCAGCTATTCCTCTGCGCCACCCAGACCAGATAACTAGCTTGCTTGATTGTTAAAACAGATTCTTTGTCTCAAATAAAATGGAAACCACATCCATTGGTTTATTTTATGGCATGTAAATAATCAGATACCCCTAAAGCCACCTCTGCCCACGGTAGTGGTTTCCTGCCTTGCCAGTAAACGTGAAACCACGCCCAAAAGGTGTGGCCACCACCACAAGTTCACTAGCGGGACAAGAAGCCACTCCAGCCCCTCTTTTTTTTTTTTTTTTTTTTTTTTTTGTTTCCAGCAAAATTTCTATGTATCGCAAGTTGTAACTGCACAAGATTATTTGGTAATATGTGGTGTTTACATTTTTTGGAACCAGGGAGCATACTGAAAATTTAAGTTGCTAAATTAACTACGACATTGCTTATTTCATGTTACAGTGGAAATGGAATCAGTTTACTCCAAGAAAACTAGGCAGCTTTCTTCAGGGACAGATTTCTTCTTGTTATTAAGTTGGGGATGTTTCTAGCTGTGATCAAAAGAATGTGTACAGAAATCTCTATCTGTGGAGTTTCTTTATAGGAGTCATTAATACCTCATGGAGTAATATTCAAATACTGTTGTTCATGGTTAGTTGCTTAATATATAATAAGGATGTTTACTCGAGAGTCTAGCTTAAAAAATGTGAGTGAAGTATCTACATAAAAATATTCAGAGGGCCCATAAATAAAATGTCAAATATACATTTAAGTAAAAGAATAACTACCATATCATTACCATATACTGAGATATTTTAAAATTATGTTTATAAATTTAATCCTCTCTCCACTATCCATAGACACAGACCTTGAGTAATCTGCTATTCTCATGCAATTTCTATTTCTGCTATTCCCATGTAATTTCTATTTCTAGTCTCATTGTGGGGGGGGTGAATTCAAGTTCTCCCCACCTGAGTATTCATAGTGACCCAAGGGGATCCTGATGTTCTGTCTGATCTAAACTCTGTAAGATTTGCCTATGTGCATCAAAGAAAATAATTATCCTTAAAAGCTGTGCATACATTGAAAGTCCACAGAAAGGAAATCACTTGCATTATTTATGGACTGATCCCTGCAGGGGCCCACATAGCTGCTTTCTAGCCAAGACTCCTGTGGCCTCACAGTGGGGATACAAAATAATGGTTCCCTGTGAAGTTTTCTCATCTTTTCATGGGAGGGCCTAGCAGCTGGGAAGTGGATAAGAGGCATGCCACCATTGTGAAGACTCATTCTTTCACATGACTGCTCCTACCCACACCAGCCATAATAATTGTAGATGTCCTCACAGGTGTTATGACACTGTGGAGTTGCTACTTCTTCATTGTGTCACCTTGGGCACCTCCGTCATCTGTCTCTCCCTTCCCTGTTATGAAAACAGAGGTACTGTAGTAGATATTTTGAGATGTGTTCATCGCTGCCATTTTATTAACTGGTTGATGTTGCGACCGCCTTGACCAGCAAAGAAGACGCAACTCAAAGAAGACGCGATTCGGGAACTCTTCTCCAAGCGGTTTATTCAGGAACCTTGAAACAGTCTTCTTCTTCTTTGGGGAAAGCCAGCCCACAGCTTATATGGCCTAGGCATAGCCAACCCTAGCATGCCACTTAGCGATAGCAGATAGGTCCACACACACGGAAGCAAGCCCTGAACCAGAGCCTTGACCAAATATGGAGTTGTTTACTCCGAGAGTGCTCACCGTTGGGAGGGTGGTAGGCTGGTAGGCGGAAGCCTGCGACATCTTTAAGGCACAGCACATCGCAGCTCTCCACAGGTTGAGATGATTCAAACGTAAAATTTGGCTTGTTTATAATGAAGTGGAAGGAAAACTATCAGATTTAGTTGTACTAGTTGACTCAGATGGAGGGTTTGAGGAGTCCCGCTCAAGACTGTTTCCAGTGAGTCATTTAGTTAAGTGTGTCCATATAAACTGTTTCATCAAACCCGTCTTTCAAGATTAAGCTGGATTCCATTTACTTTTCAAGTTGAATTGTGCTTCTAGACAATTTGATACAAGTAAAACTAACTGTCCACCTAGACCTGGCTATATCTCATATGATGCCCTCAATTCCTATCTGAATACTTGGTTTAAAGGAAAAGTACTGGGAGTTGTTACATTGATTAAAAACAAAGAAAACTGTGCAAAAAATCCCCTGCTTAGTAAGCCATGGAAGTCCATTCTTTCTGAATAGAGATGCATGGCTGCTATGTTTGATCATTGTTACCTTGTGGGCACATTCCATCCTAATTAAAGCACAAATGCCCATTTTTGGTTGTATATGCATACTGACAATAGCTGTCAACAAGTTCTGCCACCCTAGGTGCCAGGTACATTCCATACTCAAAGAAAAGAGACAATCTGTGTCTTCCCCATGCTGGCTTCCATCAGTCTCTCTAGATGTGGGGATGAAATAAGCAGTTTTTGTCATCGTTACCAAGCTACGCTACTGTAGCTGCAGCTCCCTGATGCCAATGACCTGTGATTATTTAGATCTTTTCATTTACAGTCATGAGCATGTACACTGCTGATTTTCTCGCTGTATGCCTACCCTCCTAAAACCTGGGAATATTTCGAGCCTTTGTCATAGACTCTTCTCAGCAGTAGCCTCCATTCTGTCTCCCTAATGCTTGTTTTTTCCCTGCCACAATAAGTCTAGAGTTACCCTTGCAAGCAAAGGCACAAAGTGCAGTCCAATTATTGAAACTGTTTTATTTTCTCACTGTGCGTGGCATGGTAGCCATCATTGTTCAGTGACAGTATAGCCCACCTGGGGGACAACAAGACCTAGAGCTGTAATTCTAGCTTTGCCCTTACATGGGATGAATACAGTGAAAGAAAAGAAGTAAGTTCACAGAAAAGCATGACATCGCAGCTGAAGTTTCAAGCACGAGTCACACAATGACCGGAGGAAAGAGCACCCTCCTCAGAATGATCAGCACAGGTAAAAGGAATCGGGTAGTATCCTCACAGCCTAGCATCCGAAGTACTCTGTGCAAGAGAAGGAGATGAAGCCAGGAAAACCAAGGAGAGAGGTCAGGTTACAGACCTTTATTTTGTGCCTCGACTTTACTTTCTTTTTGGGATATGGATTTCTTGGATAGAAAATTTGAATGATTTTATGAAATTACGGACATGGTTGGATTTTTGTCTCAAGATGGTCTTAACAATAAGGGCTTCCATTTTAAATAGGAATAACTAACATTCAATACATATAATATATAGCCTTTCACAAACTTTTGACATTTTGATATTTATTAAGTTTTAAAACAGTATTTCTATAGCTGTGTATGTGTATGTGTGTGTGTGTGTGTGAGCGTGTGTTATGTTTACATGAGTGTGCAGTGTGTATGCTTATGCAAATGCATGTGGAAGCCAGAGCAAGACATTGGCCATCTTCCTTCTATTGCTTTCTAATATTTCTTTGAGACAGGGTCTACACTGAACTGGACTCACTTATTTACAGATAGTGTGTCTTTCCCGAGTTTTCAGATCCAGCTGTTTACGAGGCCCAGTCAGTGGGGTTGCAGATTGAGTAAGAAAAGCCCCATTCCTGTTTTTTTGCATGGGTGCTTAAAATTCTAACTCAAGTCCTCATGCTTACAGAAAATATTCTTCCTATTGAGCCATCCTGGCCGTCTCTGTGCTGAGTTTTTAAAGTATACCTTCTTATTCATTCCATTCTTTCAGAACATTAACAAGATATTCTGCAGTTGTCCCTGTGTCATAGGAAATGGTGCTAAAGATTTGTAGAGGACAAGTAAAAATTTCCATGTTTAGGTTCTTGAGAGTTTTCGTTTGAATCTGAACAATTTAGTTTTAAGACACTAGTCTTAGCCTCTGCGAGATAAAATCACCTGGGAAATGAAATTAAAACAGGTGTCTAAAGTTCTCAAATTAGAATTTCCTGTGGTTAGGTTATTGACATTCACAAATTGTAAAGTTTCCTCCAAATAATTCAAAGATACACAGGAATGGTATCACTGCACTGTGGGATACTAAATGAAAAATTGTGTTCTCGTGGTTAATTAAAGCATAATTCACAACTGATGAAAAATAGAAATAATAGAAATAAGCTAAATCCTCATCAGTAGATGAGTTAATAAGCAAAATGTGAGCTACATGAAAACTGTCAACTCATTCAAGAGAGTGAGCCCCTATCATTTTGAACAGGCTGGAGCAGTGCATCATGCCAGGTGAAAAAATTCAGGCAAAGTAACACAAACACTGTGATCTCCTTCATATATGGTGATCTCATGGCAGCTGAGAGCAAAAGGTGAGAACGGAGGAGGGGTAATGAAAAAGGTAATGTCAATCAAAGCACAGAAAGTTTTAAATAGTCTGAAGAAATAAGTTGTTATGATCCATTGCACTGCATGTTGACCATAGTTTTTTTTATCATTTTTTATTTTAGTTTTAAATAGCTTGTTTTACATGTCAATCCCAGTTCCCTCTCCCTCCCCTCCTCCCGCATTCCCCTTCCCCCCCCCCACCCTCCCACCCTATTGCCAAATCCTTCCACATAGGGGATATCTAGAGTCTGTCATTTTACTCTGGGTAGGGTCCAGGCACTCCCCTAAGAGTCCAGGCTGAGAGAGCATCCCTCTTTGTGCTATAGGCACACGAAGACTGTTTGTATACCAGGGATAGACACTGATCCACAGCTCAGGGCCCCATAGGTTGCCCAGGCCTTCTCGCTGACACTCACATTTGGGGGGTCCAGATCAGTCCCATGCTGGCCTCCCCACTGTTGGTCTGGGGTCCAAGAGATCTCCCCTGTTCAGATCAGCTGTCTCTGCTGGTTTTGCCAGCCCATTCTTTGCCAATTTGCTCATCACTCCTCTCTCTCTGTCACTGGGTTCCTTGGGTTCAGTTCAGTGATTAATTGTGTGTTTGCCTCTGCTTCCATCAGTCACAGGATGAAGGCTCCTGGATGGTTATAGGCATCAAGTTCATTATCAGGAATGGGCATTCGAGGTGGTCTCTCCACTATTGCTTAGCTTGCCAATTGGTGTTATCCCTTTAGATCACTTGAGGTCGCTCTGGTGCCTGATCTGTATTCGATCCTATGATTCCCTCTTCCCCCTATTCTACCACCACTCCCTCAACTTCCTGTTCCCCCATGACCAACTCTCTTCCTCTTCACCCCCTCTCTTCTTCCCAGGTCCCACTTCCCTCCACCCCTCGCCGTGTTCCCCATCCATTCAGGGGATCTTGTCTCCATCCTCTTCTCTTGGGTACTATGCATATATGCATATCTTTTAGGTTCTTTCCTCTTTCCCAGACTCTCTATCAGTGGAAGTGCAGACTGGCACTATCCTGATCCATGTCTAAAATCCATATATGAGTGAGTACATACCATGTTTGTCTTTTTGCGACTGGGTTACCTCACTCAGGATGGTTTCTTCCAGTGCTATCCATTTCCCTGCGAATTTCAAGATTCCATTGTTTTTTTCTGCTGAGTAATACTCCATTGTGTAAATGTACCACATTTTCTCTATCCACTCTTCAGTTGAGGGGCATCTAGGTTGCTTCCAGGTTCTGGCTATTACAAATAATGCTGCTATGAACATAGTGGAGCAGATGCCCTTGTTGTATGAACTTGCCTCATTTGGATATATGCCTAAGAGTGGAATTGCTGGGTCTAGTGGTATATTAATTCCCATTTTCCTGAGGAATCTCCATACTGATTTCCAAAGAGGCTGTATGAGTCGGCACTCCCACCAGCAGTGGAGGAATGTTCCTCTCTCTCCACATCCTCTCCAGCATAAATTGTCTTTGGTGTTTTTGATTTTAGCCATTCTGACAGGAATAAGATGGCATCTCAGAGTTGTTTTGATTTGCATTTCCCTGATGGCTAAGGATGTTGAGCACTTTCTGAAGTGTCTCTTGGCCATTTTAGCCTCCTCTACTGAGAATTCTCTATTTAGCTCTGTACCCCACCTTTTAATTGGATCCTTTGGTGCTTTGGAGACTTGTTTCTTGAGTTCTTTGTAAATTTTGGAGATTAGCCCTCTGTCAGATGTAGGGTTAGTGAATATCTTTTCCCATTCTGTGGCCTGCCTTTTTGTCTTTTTGACTGTGTCCTTTGCCTTACAGAAGCTTTTTAGTTTCAGAAGGTCCCATTTGCTAATTGTTGATCTCAGTGCCTGTGCCACTGGTGTTATGTTTAGGAAGTGGTCTCCTGTACCAACTCGTTGAAGAGTATCTCCCACTTTCTCTTCTAAAAGTTTCAGTGTGGCTGGATTTATGTTGACCATAGTTAACAATTACATTTTACATATTTAAAATATTCCTGAAACTAGTTTTCATTGGTTTCATTCTTTTACAGCTTTCTCATACACATGTATTTTATATATTACTGTCTCCCTCCACCCTCCCTTACAGCTATCACAGCCTTACCAACCTTCCCTAACTATGACCACAAGTCCCCTTCTCAAATCCATGAGTTTTGTTTTTTATTTGTGACCCATTTAGTTTATTCAGGCTCATCTTTGTGTGACTGGCCACTGGATTGGAACTACCCATTAGAGTCTATTGGACTATCAATAGGTATTCGTTGGAAAGCAATGGTGCCCTCTTGAATCTATCAATAGTAATTAGCTCAGCACTGAGAACTAGTGCCTTCAGTGGTGCCGTGTCCACTGCGCAGCCTGTGTCCGAGAATGTGCAGAGGGTGCTGGCGATAGACAACACAGAGACTCGTTCAACAGTGTAAAGAAAACTTTAAGCCGGTCCCAAAAAGGCTCAAGAAAACTTCCCAAGAAAGGCCTCCCTCCAGAAAGGCTTCTGCTCTCCCTCTACCCCTGGCTGGTTCTGCTCTAACACCAAAAACTGATCTGGGTGTGTCAGAAGAGGCGGTTAGTCTTTGGACAAGGTCGAGGTCAGGGCGGTTCCTGTGGGCCAGCCCTTTTCAGGAACTTATTGCCCCGGGCATTGTATTGTTTTTAGTAAACATGTTTTCAGTAAACATTGTCTTATAGCTGTCTACTCCCAGGCTGATGGGGAAGTGGATCTCTGAACAAGGTCTGGTGTCCCCATACAGTGGCCCTCTTCCATCCATACCCAAGTGTTAAAGGGTCCAATTTGTGTGCAGACACAGTACACGCACAGGAAGTTAAAGTGAGTCTGTGATTTAGGTGGATGCATTTTGTACAAGGATAGCATTTTGAAGTACGGTCTGTCTTCTAGTTTTTACATTCCTTCTCACATCTACAGTGTTCTCTGGAACTTACAGGGATATCACAAAGGTCTAGTTTAGGGTCAAGCATTCATCTGCCACTTATTCCTAACACCTAGTACATCCACCAGTCTGCCTTGCAGTCAGTTGAGTTCAGTGGGAAAAAGGGGAGGGGTCTTCCCTGATTAAAGGTGAGAGTAACATTTGTCAATGGATATAAACATTAAAAAGAAGAAGCTCAGTTTTGACATTCTTGCCACAAAGTTTGGATATGCTGGTGAAATATGGAACATAGCAATTGCAATGTCTCCACAGATCAAACATTAATATTATAACACATAAATCAAATGTTTTTCTATCAATTAAAAAGAGATTTTAAAAATAAAGACACGCTGAATTCAGATATGCAATGATCAGGCAATAATGCCGTCTTATTATACAGTGATTGGCCGTAAACATCTGCAGTTTAATAACACCACCACAACTTCAGAGGACAAATACTAAGTTGAAAAATCATGGAAGGTACCAGCTTTTACTGTTTCTTTCCAGTTTCAGTTTTACAAACAAAATACATGGCTTTCTTTTTAAAAAGATTTTCAGGCAGGATAGAAAGTAAAATCAAAGAAATTGGAAGGTTAGGAGGCATATGGAGATGGGAAGGAAGAGAATAGCTGGAAATGCACTGTTGGAGTAATAAGGCCCTGTCTACTGATGAGCCACAGGTAATATCAAAGGCGCTTTTACAGAATGTTTCCTTTTCAGTAATTGTAAAAAGACTCCCTTGCCATTACAAAGCACTTTTCTTTGTGGCAGATTGAAGAATGCTTTTCCAACTAAATGCATCCCTGTAATATTCAGACCTCAGGTCCAACATAATCATAAGTTGTCTTGTTATTATGGAGGTAGCAGCCCCATTTAATAACATATTAAATGCATTATTCATTTATGTAACTCAGACCCAGGACAGCTGCTGAGATGAAAATAGAACCATTCTGTGATGCAAAAAGCAGGTGCGTGCTTACTTGAGTAAATTAACTCTGTATTTCTGCACAATTTTCTTCTAAATTTCAGGGACAGGTCTGGTTAGGCTAATGTGATGCCATTTTCATCCAAGACATAAAATGGTTTCAGAATGGATTTTAATGGGCATTAAAAAAAAATACTGCCAACAGTCTTCTCTGTGGCGGATTCCCAGAGGGAGAGATTCATGCTTTGGATTTAAGTAGAGTCCTGTAGCTACAGGATTTGGGAAACCCTGAGTGATGATTGGTTAGGACAGCAGCAGCAAACAAAAGGAGAGCTCTGTCTCTGATGATGCCAGTGATGATGAAGAGTCCAGGCTTCTACAGCTGCTTGCCAAAGCAGAGTCACAGGTGTGTTTAGATACTGAGCAATTAAAACTCCTGACCACCTTCCATTTGAACAGCGCGTTGCTGCTGGAACATTCGTGCAGCTTTGATGCAGTTACACATACAGTTTATTATCCCAGAAGGCCTTGCTGACCAATCTCTTCCCATCTTTGCTGGTACCAGAGTACTACCATTTTCCAATACCTACACTAGTTTCGTCTTTACTTCTTTTTCTTCCATCTTTTCTCTCTTTATATCTCTTTTTTAATGTCAGCACATCCTCATAAACACCTAGACTGCACTGCTTTTCAAAATCCTCAGACATGACAATGCAGCGCCTCAATGGATAGTGATCTTAATGTTAATGAAAGAGTTTGGAGGTCTCCTGTTGGTCCAGATGTTAAACTTTTACGTATTGGACAATCAAGAGAGGACATAATCCATACACATTTATCAGTGTGTGAGGTATTTGAGCCAATGGTGATAACCCTGCAGGTATTTCATCTTTTAAGTTAGTGCAGTTACGCCAGATTGCACCCTCTGTTTCCTAACCTTGCATATATCTGGGATACAGGGAGACCATCAAGAAACTTAGTTTTCAAAGTCATAGATAGGAAGAAAATCATACAAGGGATTCTAGCATGTAAATAGATCCTTAAGTCTCAAGAGGTCAGATCAATCTCACTCCATTTAAAGAGACACTGAAATATGGTAGAAGAGAAAGTATATGCTCATGTGACCAATGATCCAGGACCTTGGCTGTGTGATACTGAGAATACTAGTTAATACTTCTAAGTGTCAGCTTCTCTACATATTGGGAATGATAGCAATGGCTTCCTCACAAAGGACATGTTGAGAATTAATGTGAGAAGTCATGTAGAGAGCCTGTACCATATCAAGAGCATGGGAATAATTACGTAATGTAAATTTGTATTTTTGTTGTTGTTATTTTCCCATTCTAGTCAAGAAATTATTTCTGAGAGCATAAGCGGCAAGCTGTACTGTAAAGAGTGGGTAAGCTCTAGGCAGCAGGTGGAGCATGGAGGAACAAACTAATGTTTTCTAGGGGATTAGTGAGAAAGATTTGGCTGGAGCCAAATGATCTTGCTTGGGAGAAAGAGTTCAGAGATGCAGAAAGGAGGTAGAAGGCTTATAGAGAGCATTAATAGGTGGCTCAGAGGATTTGCAACATGTCCTGAGGCTGGTTGAATGCTGAACAGGTTGGGAACAGGAAGCTGAAGTCACAATTCTTTTAAATAAAATAGTTGGTGATAGTTCATCAGCACTTACCAATTTAATCTTTGTACCTTAATTCATTTATTGTTGTAATTATCCTACAAGGTGAATTAAGTATTAATTGTCGACTGAGTCCTAATCCACTGTGTTTGAAGACCTTTAACAAAAAACATCTCATTTGGCTCTCAGCGCTAGTTTTAGGTAGTCAATCAGGAGCCATGCTTATAGAGGAAAGCATACTTTCTAGATATCAATGGTGTAGGAAAGTGCCAGCAGGTCAAGTCCTGCCCACTACCAGTGAAGTAATGAATGCTCTTTAACAGGGAGCTGAGTTTGTCTATGCCAGTCTCAAAATTTATTATCTAACCTTTGGTCTAGAATAGTGGAAAGTTTGGTATAATAGCTTTTAAGGTGGATTCTGCATTAACCCTAAAAAGGTAGGTTTGGGAAATCAGGTACATTAAAGTGTTCACTGCACACATTGCAGCAGGTGACACAGAGCCCCAGAAATCCTAAGGCTGCTGTTCTAAAATCATAGGCTTAATTTACCACAGATAGAATGAATTACACAGTATACATTTGTAGAAGGATCCATTGTTTCTGTTAAGTTTGCATCTATAATGAAGTCAATAGTTTAGCGGGTTTACTCAGTCTGAAACGTTTATGTCTCTTCACGATAAGGCTTCCAGGGCTTAATCAGAATAAACATTCATGAAGAAAGAGCAGATATTACCAAGTCTTGCCATCTTTTCCTGCTCTTTGCCACTACTGGTAGCCTTGACTTCAGTTTGAGTCACACACCCATTATAATCTATGTTTTCTCAGCATTGCAAATAGCCTTATAATATGCACACTTATCCTTACTCTCCCTTATCCATAGCTTTACATTTCACAAGTTTAGCTACCCAGGCTCAACCATGGTGTAGAAGGAAAATCACAGAGATGAATGTTAATATATTGCATCCGGGATTAACTCTTTCCCAACTCTGTTTGCCTTTTCATGTCTGTATCACTCACATAATTTCATCTAACCATATAAACATAGCCCATTTTTACGGCATCATCAAAGGTGTGAGCGTAATTTTATGACCATCTTCATTATAGGTGTTTATCATTAGCTTTCATTCTAATAGATTGTTATGCTTAATGTATAAATTAATTTTCATTTATAGGAAAAAAAGTACACATATTCAGTACTTGGCTTTATCTGCCATCACAGGTGTCTCACTGTGTGTCCTGGAACATGTACACAAGGGGCAAGAGAGGACAATGATGGTGCCTTTTGTAATTCATAAGTGTGTGTTCTTTGAATCATCACCTAAATTATCTCCTTATGTATCGTCAACTAATTGTTAACGTAGTGATGCCACAGATCATGTCTTCACCTCTGTGCGTATCTCAGAGCTCCCCATGAAGCAATGATTCATCTGCTGAGTAGATGACTAAATGAAGTTTATGGCGGACTACAGATGTGGTTCACAACCAGCTGTGACTCCTGTTCCAGGAGATTCAAGGCCCACTTCTGGCCTCCACAGCAACTTGCTTGCTTGTGGTACACATACATACACTCATGTACGCACACAGACACACACACAGACACACACACACACACATATACACAAAATAAAAAGTTCTTAAAAGTCCATGAAAATGCTAACTATAGGTGGTCTTATTTGGTTTGCTTTTCCTGTTTTTCCGTTGGGTGTCAGGTCCATTACAAACAGCTGAAGGTAGGAGAGCACTGTTTTCATTCACAGTTTGAGAGACACAGCCCCTCATGTCAGGTAATAAGTGACAATTGGAGCTTTCACTGCAGCCTGTTTGCACCTTGATTGATCAGGAACCAAAGAACTCCACCAACTTTAAAGCTCACCCTCAGTAAGAGGTTGCCTCACAGGCCCCCTGCAAAGAAAGTTCCACCACCTCCCAAAGCAGCAACGCCAGCTGGGTACCATGTGTTCATACAAATGAGCCCATGCAGGACATTCTACATTCAAACAATAGCAGGTACTTTATATGAATCATCTCATCACTGCTAGCAGCACAAAAGGTAGGCAGTTTACTGGTCCTCATACTAGGCTATAGGTCTAGTTTAAAATTTCAGTATTAATATGAGTAATGTGAACTGATGTATGACTTGTGGTTTTTCTGCCCTTAGTTATAGGAAGGTGGTCTCCAATAACTGTACTGATGGAGTGAGGGAACAGTATACCGCCAAACCACAGAAGTGTCCCGGGAAGGCCCCTCGAGGGCTCCGGATTGTCACTGCAGATGGAAAGTTGACAGCAGAGCAAGGGCACAATGTCACTCTAATGGTGCAACTGGAAGAGGTAAGGCTGACTCTCGCCCGTTCTCTGTTCCATAGGGCAAGTGACATTCCTACAAAATCATGGCTTCATTTACACATCCTTGTTCACAGTCTCGAGTTCAGTCAAGTAGTTTTGCTATTTTATTCTCCTTTTGGCTTCATGTCTGCTATTATCATCTGTCTTTCCCTGACACCTTTCCCAGTTTCCATGTACTGCAAATTGGTTTTCACTCCTTTCCATCAGTGGCTCTTTGGATTTAACTCTGCCTTATTGGCATTGTTAGAGAATACATTCTCAAAATGTGTGAATGGTTTCCCTGGAATAATTTAACACAGAGACTTAACCAAGTGATCAAAGGATGCTCTTTTGCTTCTCACTTCTTGACATCATTGCTTTTCTTTCCAAAGGCAACAGGCTAGTTAAATATACTGATCAAGTATAGCACCAAGGTATGAATTAGTATAACATCTTTGACAGTTAAGACTTTGTATCTTGGTAACACAATGAGAATATCATTATGAACACTGATTACTCTTTGACAAATGGTGTTGTTTGTCTGAAATTTCTGACGATGTAGGTGGTGAATAAAAGAAAAGCGTGTTCTATGTATTTAGGACTGTACAAAGGCAAACTTGTCATCTTGGAGCTGGGTAGATGTTTCTAAGAATAAGTGTGTTAAATAAATTACCTCAGTTATTAAACTTGGTTATCATTATGTCTTCAACCACATTTTCTGCGTATTAAAATTCAGCCAGCATTGTACCGACATTGATGGAGACAACAGGATTTTAAATGAATGTAATGAAATTAGCACTGAAGTATACAAGGTTGATCTCCAGCTTTCTCTTCTGATAGCCAGTGGCCATTAGTCTTTAATATGCTTAAGTGACCTGGCAGATGCATGGCCACAGATACACATTCTCATTCGGTGATTGTTGTAGAAGTTAAGAATACTCATTCATAAGAAATTTACTGTTATACCCAGTCTTTTCAATAGAAGGAGACAAAAAAGGCAGGACAAGGATTGAGAGTTGGAAAAACGAATTCAGGAAATTTGGAAGGTGATTGAAGAGGAAGATGAAGGAGTTAGGATTGTTTCACCATGCTTAACCAAAACCATAAGTATTTTTCTTTTTTTTTATTTTTCAAGACAGGGTTTCTCTGTATTGTTTTGGAGCCTGTCCTGGAACTTGCTCGGTAGACCAGGCTTGGTCTCAAACTCACAGAGATCCACCTGCCTCTGCCTCCCAAGTGCTGGGATTAAAGGCATGCGCCACCATCGCCAGGCTAGTATTTTTCTTAAAATAATTATTTTTTTGATTCTATAATTACACCATTCCCACTCACATTCATATTCATGACCTCTGTTTCTTTAATTATACATTAAATATATAATTAATATATTGATATATTTAGTTATGTTATATATATATGAATGTGTGTAATGGAATCATAAATATTATTTTAACTTAATATTTCCATCATTGCCTTTAACTGTTCCCAGACTTCTATGAACTGATTCTTAAAAATTCCTTATTGAAATTTGAAAAATCACAAGTTATTTTAGGCCAAGTAGCATTATTCCTATCCATGTAAGCTATCTGAAATCTTCTGCTTCAGGCTGAGATTGATTAGCTTATAGCAAGCTGTATACAGAGAGAGAATGAGATGGAGAGAGACAGAGAAAGAAGCAAAGTTAAGGAGAGAGGTGGGGACATAAAGGAGGGAAGGGTGAAATAACTGCCAGCCAGGATGGAAAGCTGTGGACTTTCTGGAGAGATGAAAAAAAGTCATCAGGATGAATCCATTATGTATTTCACACTGAGTTTTCCATGATAATTTTGGGAGTTCATATGTCACATTGTATTACATGGTAGACCAGGTGTTAAATCCCACATCTAGATACAGGCTGAGTAGACAGAAATAAAAAAAACAGATTAGGTGACAGAGAAAAAAAAAAGACCATGATTGAGAAAAATTACAAATCTTATATTAAAGATAATTTATAGTGGCATCAAAATTCAACAAATATTTACAGAAAAATTTGACAGCTGATTTTCAATAGTTCTACATTCGAAAGTGCAATGCATCGGATCTGTTTAAAAATGACCATAAATGAACAAAGAAGTGTTATCATGTCCATGGATGGAAAGGTTTGATATAATGAAAAGATGTCAATTTCTCCATATTGACCTAGGTGCAAGGCAATCCTAAATAAAAGTTCCCAATATTTTTTGTGCTAATATTTAACAAACTATTAGAAATTGCATGAGATAATTCAATAGCTAAACAATAAAAAACAGTAAAAAATAACCTGGAAGATGCTTCCCAACTTTGGATGACTTAGTGCTGGACGAATGGGTGGGATAATAAAGGTGCTTGCCACCAAGCCTGATGACTTAACTCCAATCCCTGGGACCTATGTGGTAAGACAAGAGAACCAACATTGGTAAGTTGTCTTTTGAACTTCACACATATACTGTGGTATGTGTATGAACATGTGTGTATATACACACCATTAAATAGTAAATTAAAAAAAAACTAAACTGGGGTGAGTTATGGATGGATTTATTATATAGCTCTCCATACAAAAACCAAGTAGGGAATGAATGGTAATAAACACACACATGTGTTTATAGTATATAAGGGTATATATGTGTGTAACTTCAATAGATTAAATTATAATATTTGCAATAAATTGCATAGGTATTATGTAATCATATGAAAATATATGTTTTATCCTATCATATGCAAAATAATTCTATTGTCAATATATATTTGAAACATAGAAGTAACTGTGGTAAAATACAAAATAAAGTACCGTCACGTGCTTGAGTCTGATCAAGTTTTTTAAAGGAGCAAACAAAATGTGCCAAGTGCAATGGAAAAAGCAATTGTTTTAGACCCCATTCCAATAAAAAATTCTGAACTTCATAACCTTATTCAGAAAATATAAAGGAATTTCCCCAGTGGGTAAAGATATAACACATAGTTACAATCAAAGACTTGTAACAAGAATAGTATAAATAAACACCACAAATCAACAAGAAAAGCATTAACGATTCAATTAAAATGCAAAAATGCTAACTTAGGAAGTTTTTAAAGATGGTATCCTAACAGGCAATAGGCTTATAACTATTGTCATTATTCAGGACTACAGAAATGACTGTTGTGATGAGCATGTACTCATGTACTAATCTTGTTGCAAATTCCATTCCCAGGATCATGGTGGCTCAAAAACAACTGTAACTCCAGTGGATCTGGTGCCACATTCTTACCTCTCTAGGCACGACACACACACAGGCTGCACAGATATAAATGCAGGGAAAACACTCATACACAAAAAGTAAAAATAAATAAAACATTTAAAATGTCTTAATACCAGTGCGCATCAGTGAAATGCAAATTAAAACTGTAATAACTGTAATAAAATTACTGCATGCTGCCAGGAAAGTGCATGTTAAAAGACTGATAATTAAGCTGTAGGGCATGCAAAGTAGCCAATCATCTTTGCAATGCTTGATGGCAGGTAAATTGGCATTGCCACTTTAGAGACATGTTAAACAGCAACTACCTCAGCTGACCCTTCAAGTTACCTATGACTCACAGCTTCATACTTCTCATGATTTAGTTAGCTACAATTGAATAAGGTCTAGAAGTATGAAATTATAAATTTCCAGAAATAAATCCTTAGCTTTGAAAAGCTTTTATTACAGTATATTACTATAGATATTCTATTTTATAACTGGTCAAAGTTTTTATTGTGCTAATAGGTCTGATTTATAAATTAACTACTATAAATATAGTATCCTATATGAAGTGTTTTATTTATATATTACATTATGCACACACACACACAACTTTCATATGTGTGGAGAGGGTTATATCTTTGTATCTGTTGTTTCAGGCATTCAGCAGAGAATTTGAAATTTAATCTCTTCAGATATGTGGAAACTACTGTATTAATCATTACTGTATTCACATATGCACTAGAAAATATGCAAAATTATCTGTGCAATATGTATAAGAGTCTTAAGCTAGAAATAATATAAGCATAGGTAATAGAATATTTTTAGCATATTTACATAGTGGAATATTATGCCATAGTGAAAAAGAACAAACTAAAGCTATGGACACACATTTGGGAATGAATATTATTCAAGCAATTAGCTATACAAGTAAGACTGGAAAAAATAATACATGTACATGTGTGACTTCAGATCTGAGCTGTTGGTTTGAATAGCCAATTGGGAATGATCTTCCTCAGGGAAGACTATTTCTCCTGCTGTCAGTATTCCTTAGTTTCCTGTAGTTCTTTGTCAAAGGTTGGGTTTCTCTTTCCCATTTCTATGTTAGCATCTCTGTGGGTGTCGTTCAGAGCAGTTTGTTTTTACATGTTTAGGAGTGTGTCTGTGTGTGTGTGTGTGTGTGTGTGTGTGTGTTTGTGTCTCTCTGTGTGTGTATGTGCGTAAACAATTTAAGAAAAAGAGGCCATGAATTCCAGAAAGAGCAAGAGAGAGTACAAATAAGAGTTGGAAAAAGGAAAGGGAAGGGGAAAATGATGTAATTATATTTTAATTTAAAAAATTAATAAGTAATAAATATAACATCATTCCACTTAATGAAACTGCAGAGAAAGCTAAGGCAAACTGATTTTAAAAGGGGAGTAATTATTGCTCTTGTGGGGGCAATGAACAGACAGAGGGGATTTGGACAATATGGAAAATTTTCAGTTAGTTGATCTGGTGACACTGAGTAGATATGCCCATTTTGTACGAATTAATTTGCATATTTTATAATGTGTGTGTTTAAAAACTTTTTATTCTTCAAAAACCCATAGACATTCAAACACAATAGTTTATGCTTGAGTCTTGGGATTGACAAAGAAAACCTATCTTGGATTTTTGGAGTATTCACCTTTCATACCAATACTGTAACCTAAACTTATCTACATATTAAATGCAGGTAGATGTTCCTTCTCAAAGGCAGAAAACCTACTTATGACACGAGAAGAATAGTCTCTTTAGGATCAGTGCATTGATACTTATGCAAGGGCAGAATTTAGACAGCATTCCATTTATATGAGCAAAATACAGCCAAGCTCAGGGAGTAGAACTTTCTGTCTAAGTCAGTTCTGTGCTTTTCATCATGATAGAGAACACAGTTCAGAGACAGGAGCCAGGCTCTCAGCTGCTCCACTCCCTCTCAGTGTAACAAGAGCATCATACATCCCATACTGGGCTGAAGATGTGGAGACATTGGAAAAATCTGTGTCTGAGATGTGTTCAGGGTGGGAAAACTGTGTCCTGCCAGTCCTTCCAGCTGAGTGCCCAGAGCAAGCACAGCAGGCATGCAATGTGCTGCCTTCTGCTGCCAGACACAGCTCCTTCCTACTCTCCTTCTGGGACAAAAAGCACAGTAAAGGTGACTCACCCTCAGATCAGCTGAGCCTGGGGATCTGACACACGATGATCAGATTCTGTACTAATGAATGACAGCCTGCTTCTGTTTTACCTTTTCTCTGTTGATTTTGTGCATCTGCATGGCTGATTCGTGTGACAAACAATGAAGAATAAATGAAAAGTCAGTGAGCCTTAGCATCTACATGAGCACGAACTGTCCTGGTTTGCTAGAGTTTTCCAGAGTTTCTTGAGAAGATATCACACGAGCCTTACATGGACAGGTGATATCATCAGAGGCACAGTAAGGCACGGTCTCTTACCTGAGATCACCCATCTACTAAATGGTAGAGCAGTAGCCAAACTCAAGCTTTGTAGTAGCTTACCATTTTATCGCTTCCCCTACGCACAAAGAACCAATTTCGATGCTAGGACCTCATGTATTTTCCAATCGTTCTCCAAATTTATAAGCATTGTCTGGGGATGGGTAGCAACTGTGATTGGGCGACAGAAGAAAGCTGAGGTATGGTACACCACAGCCAGACTGGCCTGTGGCTGCCCTTATATTCTTAAATACTGTTCAACAAAGCTATCAAAAATATCATTGTGGATATTCTAAAAGTACTCATAGGTTATGGAAGATATTCCTACAAACACAGACACTATTTCTTCTCTTGGGTTTCCCCACTTTGTATAATTCTGCCTTTATTACTGTGTACTTTGTTCTAAAGAGTATTGTTAAACAATATATGAAAGCAATACCCAAGGAGATTAATGTTCATGTACAAATGTATTAAAGATTAGTTTAAATTGAGCCATCATTTAATTAAAAAATGAACATTACCAGGCATGGTGACACATACCTTTAACATCAATACTTGGGAGAGAACTGGTTTCCAGGCCAGCCTGGTTTATAGCATGAGTTACAGGCCAGCCAGTGCTATGTAGTGAGATATTACCTAAAACAAACCAAAGCAAAAAAGACTCCTAAGTATTAAAAAACTGTGTTGCTACCCAAGTAAAACATGGGCCTATATATCCTCCTCAAAATTTCTTGAATCCCATTTCTTACTTGAATCTGATATTCCAGTTACTCTGAAAATAGTTCACACTTAGTACCATGTTTTGTAAAGGGAGAGAATTGTGTCATGCCTCTGATGTTGGGAAAACAGCAAGGCTTTCAGGATCCTAAGAGACCCAGATGCGCCCACTCCTTTCAGAAACAGCATCACAGTTATGGTTAATGCAGAGGGGAGGGAAAGATTCACCTCCTCATTCGGTATCAGAGTTATTTCATGTAACCTAAAGCTTGTGCTTCTGCCACAAGGTTAATTAATCCTTCACCTTTCTTGTTTTCCCTCTGTAGAGCTAGGTGAGGCTGAAGGCTGTTTCAGTCTTCCTTTGTAATTGCTAACTTGCATGCGAACCCATTCTATGTAATATCCATTTTCTGTGCATGCCAACCAAACCACTGAACCTAAGGAATGAAGTGTCTTCCCAGAAAGTTACATAAGACCTTTTGTTTTTCAATAAACATTTGCTGATTGCCAGTTTTTTACCATGTACTTTCCATTCACTATCACTTTGCAGTGTGAATGCATGCTTTGAGCTAACTGGGAGTCCTCTAAGATAGCAGTACAATCATTTGAAGGAGAAAGTACTAGAAAACCAACACAAAAAAATCTAATCTGTTGCGTGATATTGTAATAGCATCTTGCAATCTCTCAATAAGTCATGAATATCAGTGAAATAGAAACCGTGTCACCATGAGCTGCAAATGTAGTGTCTGTGCTCCAAATAACTAATATATCAGTAGGAAAGTTAAAAACAAAAAAAGTCCGTAAGCGTGTGCAGATTTGGATCACTTGCCCTAGGAGAATAAAGATAATGCCCAAGCTTGAAAGAAAAAGACTCTTAAATTCCAGTTGTATCTCAAACATCTTAAAACCTTCATCCGAAAGCAAAATCACTTCTTTCATTCTGAACTAGTGCATGTCCTAATTCTATATGTGAGTGTATCTGTGAAAACACTGCTGAAAACAAAGATAATGTCTTACTGACAGAAGGAATTCAATGGCAGGGAAGTGCTCATGCTCGTGTATAACCCTATGTATTATAGTATACACCCAAGCCAGAGTGTTGGTAAGTTTGATATAACAATCAAAACTTCTTCATGCACATAGCATATGGCATTTCCTTCAAAATCAAGAAAACAAAACAATTTAGTAACATCATTCAGAGTCCCAGAACATTCCTATCTGGTTTGACTGAACTCTAACACTATAGCTTTGTTATGGTTGATTAGAAATCCTACTGTCATCAATCCCATCCCTGTTGTTCTTAAAGTTATCTTGCATATAAAGAAGGACCCTCATCAGGAGCCATACTGCAGAAAAATGAGGATACCTCCATTTGAGACTCACTGTGGCAGAGCCAAGAATATTTTACACAAGTGCATGTCTGAATACACAGATACCCATTAAAATAATTATTGTTATTAACGACTGAAGCAATGCATTATTGTTTCGTTAAAAACAAAGAAGGAATTGTTCAAGGAACCACTCAAGACGGAAATGGAAGAATCCACAATTTTTTTAATCTAAAAATTTCAACATTTCCAGCTATGGATGAATATTAAGAAGCCAGTCAAAAGTACTTTGCACTGAAGCCCGAACATGTGATGTGGGCTGGCATCTTTGCTTGTAGCCTCCTTCAAGATGGATATCCTCTGGACCACTAATGAACACCTAATGAGCCCAAAGACTTCTATTATCATCACTCAGTTCTGCAGAGAGATCTGGTGCAAGCAGTGGCAGGCGCGGTGACCAGGAGGGACCTCATCAGTCTTAGGAACTCAACAACACTAATTTGAAAGCCGTTTATTTAAGAGAGATGCTAGCCAGAAGTGGTGTCTGTGTGCTACGGAAGATAATTAAATCCGTTAAAAACATCTGTACAAATAAGTAGAGGCAATTCTTTGCATATTTCAAGACTTTAAAATTAACTCTGAAGCAAGGGACTAAAATTAAAAATTCGACCTGTATGCCATTGTTTCAATACTTCAATTTATATACAAAGACTAGAAGTCAATAAACACAATTTTTGGTTAAAGTTTCCATGGGCTTAACTCTAAAGCATGAGAAGAGAGGACTGTGTCCTCACTAGATGGATTTATACCAACTTTAATCTTGGATTCTTTAAAGAGTTACACAAAAATTCCCCAAAATATAAAAAACACAAATAATGCAGGATGCTTTCTAGCCCTCAGTTGATAGAAAAGACCACTTGGGGTGAATCTTACCAAGACACCCTCCTTTGTTTGGATAGGTGACAGAATTTGACTTAACACTCCCTCCAGGGGAAAGGCTATTTGAAGC
Organism: Mesocricetus auratus; assembly: GCF_017639785.1. NCBI lineage: Eukaryota > Metazoa > Chordata > Mammalia > Rodentia > Cricetidae > Mesocricetus > Mesocricetus auratus. The sequence continues at coordinate 11,170,603 of NW_024429182.1, forward strand.
CTTAAGAAGCAGTAGGAAGAGATATCACACTGAATTAGTCTGGGGCAGGTATCAGAACTGTTGCCACTAAAGTCAGTTCTAGAAGCCTCCGTTATTTTCTCATCCTACACCAAGAAGTGGGAGCTGCTATCAATGAGCCATGAGATTTGGTATTTTCTCATGTCTTAGTCCTTGTTCCATTCGGCTTTATTCTCTTTGTCTCTAAGAATGAATTGAGTCATTTCATTTCTTTCCCCTTCTTGCCTGAGGTTAAAAGGAGGGAAATAAATGAGTCAGGCAATATGGGTTGATTTCTGGGAGTAGTCTACTGTCTTCCATTCATGTTGCATCAGTTAATAGCTTTTTCTTGGGTCCAGTTTTTCCTCTCTTCTCAAAACTGGACCCCATACATCACAATCTTCATATTCATTAGAGATGGAGATGGCAGATGCTTTTAGGTTGCCTTCAGAAGCAAAGAGAGAAACTCTGTTAGTGATAGTTCCAGTTCAGTGAGCATTCCAGAGCCTGTTGACATGTGATAGTTTTCAGCTTGGATTTTCAATGTCCTGCCCTGCTGGTTTAAGGCATCCCACAGCATCTTCATGGAAGACAACCACCTCAGGATCAGAGCTTCATTACATCATGTAATCCTTGTCTGAAAAGCAAGTATTCTCCTGAAGTTTTGCACTATTACTTAATTCCCTGCCCCAGATGCTCACTCTTAAATCTCACCCACTGCTGATGTGAAACTGAAACAGCAGCACTAGAATACATCCTTCATCTTCACCGAAATGTTGGTACCACTCAAACATCTGGAGAGATGCCAACGGACCTATGTGTTTCTAACACAAAAAAACCTCAAGAATAATACAGCAACCCCTGCTTATCTGAAATAGAAATGACAGTGGGTGTCATTTAAACAAGACAGACTTCGGTATTATAGAATCATTCTTCAACCGAGGTTATAGGAACCTCAGTTAGAAGGTTTAAACAGGCATTCCAATGTACAGTATACTCCAAAGGACATTTAGTAGACCTTCATAACAGAGTTGTGCATGTAGATATTTTAGGACACATTTCCTCTCATGTTGGACCTCAGCAGACCTCTATGAATCCACTTCTATTTCCTAAACTTAATGATTGGAAAAAGGAGTTTAGTGTCTTCCCAAGGAAGAACTCACAAATCTGCGTAACTTGGTTAAGTCTGTCCAGTGATTGTAGGTGCAAAATGCTGAAAGCTAATGTAAAACATTAATAACAAAGTAAAATAAAATCCAGATCTTGATACTGTTGTAGTTCTCTCTCTCTCTCTCTCTCAGTCTCTCTCTCTCTCTCTCTCTCTCTCTCTCTCTCTCTCTCTGTGTGTGTGTGTGTGTGTGTGTGTGTTTGTGTGTGTCTGTGTGAGTTCTCACTAGTGAAAATGGGATTCACCACCACCAAATTACATTAACAACGTCGTTTGTATATACAATTTCAGTTTTATTTGTCATCATTATGTGCACTTCCAAGTGAATACACCATATCTCTTCTCCCTTTCTACATTTTACTTTTAATAAAGCTGCCACATTTCTAGTATATATCTAACTACTAGGACAAGCTGGTTATACACATTTATTCCTAAGGGAATCTTCCTACCACTCATTTTTTAAAACGTAATTTTGCTCTTATTACATAGCTGACTGTTTTGCTTTATGATTGATTTTAAAATGTCATCCAAAAGCATTTATAAGATTGATGCCATTTAGTAGTCCCAGTGTTTTTCTTCCAAAGCCTATGGAGGTAAATCCTAAAACCACCATGCAGTGGTAGGTAATAAGACAGCAAAAGTCTCTAATTGCCTGAAGTATATGGATAGAGTAAAGAAGTCTCAACTTACAGCCATCTCGTCTGCTCACACCAACCATGTGGTCTTCCTGCCCTGTGTTCTGCTCACTGCAAACCTGGCCCAGAACAAAAACACATAAAGGGTAAATTAGAATAAGTGGGTTATTCAACAAAAGATATGGTGCTTTAGACCTTTTACAAGGAAAGGATTACCCCATTTTGTGAGAGTCCTATTGGAAACCCTGCATCAGAACATTATACCCAGAAGCATTTGCTTGTTTACTTGAACAAATTTTCAAAATCAGAGTCCTCACAGGAGCACTTGGAAAGCCAGGTCTCTGCATTTCATCCTTAGAGGTGAAACATGCAGGTCTTCGTGGTTCTGATCTGACTTCTGTCACTGAAGTATAGGTATACCTCAGTGTCCTGGTGAAATAATATGACATAATGTCCTTTTTGGTGTGGTAACTGTTAACCTTTTCAGTCTAGCCACTGTGGTTATTCTCTCTTTGCTTACAGAGAGGAAGGAAATCTACATATTTGGAAACATCTCTGAAATGGCAATAGAGAGGCATTGACTATCTTTAGCCACTACATAGGTATTTGACATCATCTCTGAGGTGTTCAGAGTTCTATTTTGAAATGGCAAAGCCCACAGGGCATGGTGCTGATGAGATCTGTCAGGAACAGCCTTTGCTGCACAGGGTGGTCACCCGAGAATTCAGCCCTGCAAGCTCCGGTTCAACAGAAGGCTCACAAACTGAGAATTCGCTCGAGAAAAGTAGTGAGGGCAAGTAAAAATCATCTGGGACAGGTATATTTTGTACATGAAGGGCTTGGTTTACACTTATAAATTACCACATGGGGTCATCCATTGTGGTTACCCTTTCCCTTATTAAGTTACCAGGGCTTGTTTTATAGCTCTCACTGTATATTAAAGTACATGGTACATGACACTGGGATCTCCTTACATCTAGAATCTCTGAAGAATTGGATCTTGTTCACAGGCTTTGTCAGGGTTTAGTTAGTCTTTGTCTGTCTTGTGGGGCTGTAACAGCATAATTCAGGCTAGGTAACTTATAAGTGACAGATATTGGTCTGTGGGGTTCTACAGGTGGGGCAGTTTAAGACCCAGACACTTACATGTGGTGAGAGCCTTCTTGGTGCATAGCTCTGGTAGAACATAGAAATGGAAAATCCCATCAACCACGATGTACCTCCGAACTGCTGAACACTGGCAACTCAAGAGTATGCCTCCTGGCAATAGGCACACAGGCCAAGTTCATTATTTATAGGAATCCATTTTATAACAAGTAACTTAACCCTGTAATAGTTACACTGATCTATTGATTCATTCATTGGGCCAAGGCCTTGCCTCTCAATGTACTACACTAGGACTCAGTTTCCAGCACTTCAACTCTGAAAGATGCTTTCAAAGCCTGGAAATTAGTCAAGATTATGACTTCTTCCTATAGAGTTGAGCTTACTCTTTGCCACCCATCTGAGAGGGGTACAACAGAGCAGATTTCATACCTTCTTTGAATTAGTAGTAAGAGTACTGAAGTTAGAACAAGCTGGCTCAAATTTGTGATTCTAGGAAAATTTGAACAGGTTTAAGTTTTTTAGGTTTAACATTTAAGTAGATAAACATGGCAAGGAATTTCTGTACTTCTGGTACAGTAAACATTCTAGAAGTCTTCTGTTTTCTCCCTTAATGAGCTGTAGTGGATGCCTTCATGGGAGCATATGTGTACCCTCATTGTACACTCAAGCCATGTGCCTATGTCACTCATGTAGAGTAAGTACATGTCTTGCCATTCACTCGTTCTCCCAGTTGCTGGCATCCCCCATTTGAACACAAGGGCCCCTTGTACTACTGTTTTTAGGCTATCATAGGTGACTTTATTTTGCCTAAATATCTTCAGCAATAGGAAGAAAGGGATAAAATATCACATTATTCTGGTTCACACTGTTTTGTACCTTAATTGTGATCTCAAGGGCACCAGAATAATAACAGATTCCAAAAACAAAAGTTGATTTTTTTTAGCTCCACTACAAATCACTACAAATCTGGTTCCTGCCCAAAATTTATTCCATATTTAAGCATGTACAGTAACAATAGATATAAACAATTTATTTTGCAACATTTGTTCTATTAATATGACCTGCATCCCTTTTTAAATTATGGTATTTCATGATTTTTCCCATTCCTTCCTCTCTCTTCCATTCTTGCTGGTGTCCTGTCCTTTGCCTCTCTCTACTGTAAAAGTAATCAAGCATTCTATATTCTCATTCCAGTGTTCAGTTCCATGAAATAGATCCTGTGTTATTTTTGCTTATGTTGAATAATACTCAGAGATGCTAGTTATTTCTCTGCGTTGCATTTTATTTCAGGGTGTCCATGTTCCTGCAACTTAAGTTTGTACAGTCTGAGGCAGAGCCCTGGCCAGCCTCTCTATGGACCAGACTCTTAACACAGACTATCACACGCTATGTGCACTGAACCTCTGATGATTTCAGGGGTGTCTCACTGTTTCTCTTCAGGACAGGATCTGTCAGGACTGAGTCTCTGAAGCAGTTATTTTCCCATTCTTCTCTGAGCCCGTGTTACAGGAACTGATGGGTTCACGTGCCGTTCATTTGTTCAGGTTAACCTTGTCGTCACTGTGGTCACTTGAAGAATTTTTCCGTCACAGGAGACAGTACAGCACTTGGAGTATTTCCCTATGTGCTCTGCGTGACTGCTGTGCCTTTCTCAGGCATTTCTTTTGAGCTAGGTCTGTTCTGTGACTATGCTCATGTGTGCAGATGGCTAAAGGGCAATGGAGGAGGTGAGGAATTAATTTGAGAATGCATTTGTTGGCTGGTGTTGTTCCAGTTATAGTTTCAGAAGGAATGACTTCTGATTTATTGAGTTGAAATAACTCTAAAAAACATACAAGATTTCTCTGGATGCTTGTCCCTTCTAGCCTCTTCCTTCCTTATTCCCTAAACATGATATTACTTCACCGACGAGCAGAGAGAAAGCATGGAGTCTGGAGTTCACACCAAACTGTCTTCACTTAAATAAGTCTGTTGACAAAGGAGAAAGTGAATCTCCGCATCTTGCTTCCATCAGTTACTAGTTGAAGGCTCTATGATGATAGCTAGGTTAGTCAGTCACCAATCCGATCACAGGGGAAAGCCAGTTCAGCCACCTCTACACTATTGCTAGGAGTCGGAGTTGCAGTTGGCGTCATCCTTGTGAATTCATGGCAATTTCCCTAGCACCTGGTCTCTCCCTATACTGAGACATCTCTTTCATTGCTTTCCCACTCCATTCCTTACCAACCCTCAATCATCCAGTCCCCCATGCTTTAATCCCCCATCACCCCTCCCCCTTACCACCACCCCTACTTCTCAATTACCCAGGAGATCTCATCTATTTCCCCCTCCCAGGGTGATCTATGGTCAAAGCTGGGAAAGGACTGATAGGAGAAAAAAGTGATGTTTTATCTGTGATACTACCTTTCCCTCAGTCTAGCACACGACTGAACTAGATAGACAAGTTAAACTACGGATATTTTAAAAATGTTTTACACTCTTTTATTAGCCAGATGGCATTAAAGATCTTATTGAACATGCCTCAGTTTCCATCCATTATGTCCGATAGAAACCACATCTCTCTTTCTCTGTCCCAGAAGTATTAATAGCCAAATGATATAATATATAAGAAAATATAATGAATCTATGAATTTTCAACAATATAGTTGCCTGAATAAAACTGGCACTAATGATAACACTTATTGACATGCTAGCATAGAGGCATGAAATTCCACAAGTTTCTACTCCTAGGTGAAGGGCTACAGGATGTAAGCGTTACAGCTCAGATAGGAAAGATACATAGGCTGTCACTCAAAGTCACACCACACAATAAACCTCACACAAGAGATTATTGGGAGAAGAAAACCAAGGAGGGTAGCTGCCTCTGCTTGGACAAAAAGCAGCAGAGAACTAATCAGAAAATGGGGTTTATATACAGTTTTTTTGGGGGGGACATGTAGGAGTTTCCCAGGGGAGCCTGGGATTGGAGCGATTACATGACCTGATCTTGGGCAAGCTCAGGGATTGGTGGAACTTTTTTCTGCAGGGCAGGTCTTCATCACTCTCACCTTAATGAGGTAGAGGGCAGGAAATGGCCATTAAGGCCATAAGAGAACTCTGGGGGTAGGCCCTGGCTGTTGGAACTCCTTATGCTGAGCATCTTGAGGGATCAGGCCTGGCCACCAGAGTAGCCTAGTGGTGGTAGCTTATGCCTGGAGGTCTCCAGAGGCAAGGCTTACAAAGAGAATTTCTGCACTGCATGACAGGGAAAGCTGCCCCATCTCTCTGCCCAAGTTGGCATAAATAGCCAACACACATGGTCAATGACTGATGAGAGGGGGGAAATTTGTTTCTTCAGAATTAAGCCTCCAATGTTAGTTGTACAACTCCAAGTTGTCAACCCTATACACACGTGCATATGGACAATGAAAAACAGACTCAGGATGCTGTATATATGTATGTGTAGAATGTATGCATACATAATTTAAATATGCATGCAACATGTAGTTTTCCTCCGCCAGCCACTTTGGTTTTTCCCCACTAGCCACTTGGGCTCTGCCACAGTTGCGGTCCCCAAATAACATGTAGGAGGCTATATTAATTATGAAGCTGTTGGCCGTTTGCTTGTTTCTTACTGGCTAACCCATAACTGTTAATCTAAGTATTTCTCTTACGGGAGAAAAGGGTCCAGACATCTTACTTCTCTGACAGGCTACATTGTCTCTGTGTCTCTCTTTCCCAGAATCCTCCTCAACTCCTAGTCCTACCTATCTTGCTTCCCTATTGGCCAACAGTGCTTTATTGACATATGCACAGGACTTCCCCAACATATGAAGATGTATTGAGTTCGGGAGAAAGAAACAACATGGGAAGACTGGAGGAAGAAGGGGCAGTAGTGATGTAAATGCAATATTTGGAAATCTCAAAATAATTAATTTTTTAAATAATGCAAGCACATTGGCCAGGCAGTGGTGGCACATGCCTTTAATCCCAGCACTTGGGAGGCAGAGGCAGGTGAATTTATTTGAGTCCCAGGCCAGCCTGGTCTACAACAGCAAGTTCCATGACAGCCTCCAAAAAAGTTAGTTGCAAAGAAATCCTGTCCCGAATAACCAAAAAAAAATGCAAACACAAAGAAATTTACACTTGTCAAATTGCATTGGACACAAAAGTTTTATCTGCAGGCATTGCATTAGGCATTCTTGATACTGACATTAACAAAAAAAATCACAGCATTTAAAAGTCACACAATCTAACTGTTTCTTCCCAATACACAATTTTCCTAGAATAGGTGGCATTTAGTTTTTAATTCTTGAGGTTCAGTTTACTCCATACTCCAGGCTGACCTAGAGCTCACTACATAACAAGGATGCTCTCAAAATAATGGCAGTCCTTGGGCCCCACACTCCCACGTTGCAGTGCTTGACTTTTACATGCTAGGGTTTGCAAACTCAGGTCCTCATGCATCTAAGGAAAGCACTTTGCCTATGAGTGTTCTCCTCTGTCCCTTGGGGGAAGACTTTGGTAAATGTCAAGGTCCACATGAAGTGTGTAACACTAGACTGCAAGGTCAAGTAATTGTAGAACCAAGTAGCAGCAGCTAAAATCTTACTCTTCTGAGTTGGGTGGTGACTAACCCCTCTTAGGAGAGGATAAAGCAGAGTTGCCTGAAGATTCAGTCACCCCATCTTGTCTTACATAGACCCTGCTTGATTCCTACTCTGTAATCCTGCCTCATAGTAGTCCCTCGGTCTCCAGTGGAATTTCTATTGCTCGTCTTAAGCACAAACAACTAGATCTACTTCTGAGGTTTAACTCAGACACTTGTTTTAAAATCCAGATTCCTTTCCCTCAGCCACAGCTGTGGTTGCCTTCCCAGTGACTCTGAAACCCGAGAAAGCATAGAAGTAAATGTACCAGGAACAGAAGGAAAAGATTCATCAATCCCCTTGATTTGCCCACATGACAGACACATTAGCAAGATTGCTAGCATTTGTCTTTATTAGGTAAGGGAATTCAAGTAACCACACAATGCCCCAGCCTGTGGATATTGTGTAGAAGCTTAAGTACAAGATTGTTTTGTTGTTGCTTTGGTTTTTTTGTTTTGTTTTTGTTTTTGGTTTTGGTTTTTTTGGTTTGGTTTTGGTTTTTCTCCCAGGGAAAGATTTCAGTCTGTGATGTCACTGAAACCTCTGTTCCCTCTGCCTGAGCACTGGCCACTGTTCATGTCACTCTGCGCTGCTGGGTGGGGATTGAAGCTGTAGGTCACAGATACTCGTCGGGTTTGAACTGCTTTACCTTTTTCTGTGTATTAATCCTTTAAATGTCAGAGTTTTAAAGTTGGCCTTTTCAAAAGATATGATACCACATAAAGCTTACTTAATCGAAAATACATTTCTAGTTCAAAGGTTTCTGTTTTGTTGTTTGCCTGAAACCGTTGGGCGGCTATCAAAAAAATAAAGTGTTTAAGGAAGGAAGCTTGATCTTGCCAGTTGAGTCTAAACAACATTGTTCCTTGAAAGTCTAAACCGTCATTCCAAAGGTCCTTTCTTCTAACAGGACTTTGTAAATGCAGACTTCATCTCCTGACGATACAGGAGAAACTTAGAAAAATAGATCAAAGTAAGATGTGAAGGAGTATTGTAAGTCTTATATAGCCTCAATTTCATATTTACTCAGGAGTTATTTATTTGCACAGCACTTTATACACTACTGTTTATGTGGCTTTTATAGCAACCCATTGAGTTAAGTTAGAAAAGTGCTGTTATGCCCATTTTGTACGTTTGATAACTAACACCGAGAGAAGCTGAATGATTTGTATGAAGTCATATAACTTGTTAATGGTGACTATGATTCAAGGCTGAGTCTGTCCTGCTTTAGCCATAGGGCTGACTCTCATCTACAAAAATCATTGGGAAATCCAGAGACAATTGTTTATGATCTCAGAACTGTAGCTTCCTGGCTGAGTTAACCTTCAGGAAACAATGAAGCTTTACTAGACTTCACGTTCATCTATGTAGATGTTGAACATTGCCTACTCTTCTCTCCAGGCTAATATTCTACAGAAATGCTTTGATAGAGCAATGTCTCAAGACAAAAACGTATTTACAATAAAAACAAACAAGCAAAAAGAATAAATATCATTATTACAAACAATTCTAATTCTCTTGTCATATCAGGTATCCAGCAAGGTATTTTTCATTCTTTCCCCAACTTGGCTAAAGAACTAGAAATAAAGAAGACAACTCATGGTTCTTGGAGACCTAGAAAATGGTCTTTAACTGTGCCAGATAAGACCATTAGTAAAACCTTCCAACTAACAATATTATGGGTTAGCTGAAATTGGTAGTCAAACACTTATTATTCTAAGTCTTGAGAATTTTTTTTGTTGGTGTCCCTTTGCCTTGGAGAATATTGTGAGCAAAGTGCTTAATTGTTACAGAGATGCTATTATAGCAGACAGATGATTTCAACTCTCGGAGGAAGGCAAGTGAGCCTTAATGCCCAAGGCTAGATCAGCCAAACGCTAACTCTTCTCCATTTAACTCTGCCCCCCCTCTTTTTTTGCAGGGGGATGTGCAGCGAACTCTCATCCAGGTGGACTTTGGAGATGGCATTGCAGTGTCTTATGTCAACCTCAGCTCCATGGAAGATGGAATAAAGCATGTCTATCAGAATGTGGGCATTTTCCGAGTGACCGTGCAGGTGGACAACAGTCTGGGGTCTGACAGCGCCGTCCTGTACTTACATGTAACTTGTATGTTATTACTGTTGTTGACTTATGACATATCTTGAATATTGTGCCTTCTTTTAAAATCCAATGTAGACTGTCCTCTCTAGAAGAAGTAAAGTAGATACCTTTTAGGAAGGGAAATTGGGAGAGACAGAGAAAGAGAGAGAGAGAGAGAGAGACAGAGAGACAGAGAGACAGAGAGAGACAGAGAGAGACAGAGACAGAGACAGACAGACAGACAGACAGAGAGAGACACAGAGAGAGAGAGACAGAGAGAGACGGAGAGAGACAGAGAGAAAGTCAAAACGTGTGATAGATAAAACCTTAGACTTAGGATAAAGCCAAATTGTTCTCAGTTCATCTCCTTCCAGGGCCCCAGGATATAAATACACAATCTGACTCTGATAGGTGATTCAGCACTTACTTGGAACCTATGTGTTTCAATTTTAAGGCAGGAATGATTAAAATCAAGGCAAATTCCAGCTCAATCATTGCAGGTAAAGAATTTCTCTCTCATAAGACTGGGACTACCTTACCAGGAATGATCCCATTAGTCTTTCTCTCCTTTAAAGAATGTGAATCCTGGGTTTTGATCTGTAAGTGACCTTTTATTTGGGAGAAGATGATCTAAGGAGAAATTTTATGTAATGTAAAGCATTCACTATATTAGGAATTAGATTCAAGACTAAGTGAATATTTGTGTCCTCCCCAATAAAGAACTTAAAATTGTAACTCACAAGGTAAAATAATAACTTCTAAATTTATTTGAGTAAGCTGGTGACACAAGAATTTGTAGACGCAAGTTTTCCCACAATGGTTGTAGGACTTGCATTGTTATAACAAAAAGACTTTATGCTAAAATGGAATATGCTGTTTTGTATAAATGGTCTTGTTCAAATTTCAAGCTCAAGGGCCAGGTGTTAACAATGGGAATTACTTCGTGCCTCTCCCCTGCACCTGGCCCATGGAATGAAATTGAATGTAGAAAGTCCCAACAAGAGCATCTCTTTGTAGTGGTCCAGTGAAAGGGATGGACAGCAGACTGTGTGACTGATGATGACTGGTCTGTGCATCTTCTGCAGGTGTGAGTGTTTTTAAAGAACACATTCCCTTCTCTGGTTCTGAACAGAGTTAAACCCGATTCCCTCTGCTTGCCCGGTCTTCCTCCTTTTGGTTACATTTTTGTTAAGCTCCTGCGGTGTGTTCCAGCCAGGCTTTGCACCATGCACACTTTGTGTGCATTACCTCCATTCTGAAAAACACCCATGAGGTAGGAATGGCTAGAACCCGTGCTTTCCTAAGGCTCACAGAGCTAAAGTAAATTATTTAATGAGTCTGACTCACACCCTCATGGTGCCAGGCTCTATAGTCAGGTGTGCATGTCTCAACTCCTCATCCCCAAAGTAAGAGGCAGTGATGAAGTCGGCCTAGGTAGCCCTCATCAGCAATCCTCTCCTGTCACATAGTTCCGGACACAATTCGAGTTTAGTTCATGCCATGTTTCATCTCTTCTACTGCCTATATGACCTTAAGCTTCATATGCTACCTAAGACACAATATCTTCTACCTACTGTGCTTGTGGGGATAAAAATGATGACAGGCTTGGAATAATCTTAAGGTCTTCAAAAATGTATCACAAATAGTATCAATAACAAAGCAATTTGCCAGTGAAGTACAGTATATTTGTCAAGAATGACTGTGTATCTCGTCTTACCTCTTCTCACAGTGAGGCTCGGATTTTGCTGGAAGTCTGTCATTCCTAGGAATTGTATCTGCATTCTGTGTCTCGCAAATTTCACAACCCCTTCTATTCTGATTGTCAGTATGACTTTAAGATTCAATCACAGCTTCCTGTCCACATTTTCAAGGATCTTCCAATCTAGTCTTGTGACTCGTCCTTCTTATACCTTGTAGACGCTTCCTCTTGCCATCACTTGTTCTCATTCATCATGTTACCACCTCTCCTCAGGACCCAAGGTTTACCAAGCCCTGAAGAGGAATATAGACTTCACCACCGTCCAAGAAATTAAGGATTTCTAAAGCCTTTACTTTTTTGAGTGTACATACTACACTAGTTTTATTACTGTTGTGGTGATAACTTACCCAGACAAAAACAACTTTAAAGAAGAAGGGGTGCATTTGGCTTACAATACTAGGTTAGAGTTCGTCTTTGAAAGGGAATCAGGGAGGAATTTGAAGCAATGCATCACATCCACTAAAGAGTAGACAGAAATGAGCGCATGTGGGCCTATACTCAGCTTGGCTTTTTTTTTTTTTTTTGATTTTTGTTTTGTTCTGTTCCGGTTTTTCTGTTCTTACACAGTCCTGGATCCAAACCCATTGGATAGTGCTGCCTACAGTGGGCATGCTTTCACCAGTGTGATTCAGAAGTCTCTCACAGACATGCACAAAGGTTAATGAGATGTAAACCGAGACTTCCTTCACAGCAAATTCTAGACTGTGTCAAGCTGACAATTAAAATGACCACCACACTCAAGAAAACTGGAAATGTATATCACACAAAACATGGATGCCCAAAGCATCATTATTCATAATAAACAAAGGATGTGAACATGACTAGGTGTGGATGTGCACGCCTTTAATCCCAGCACTCTGAAGGCAAAGAGGCAGGTAGTTCTCTGCGTTTCAGAAGCCTTTACTTTGAAAAGAAAGGACATTTTGTATAAACGTATTTTTTATTATTTTGTTGGAATAGCTATTGGGTAAAATATTTTGCCTGGATAATAAACACAAAGGCACTGGGTAATCACATTGTGGTAGTATTAGTTCCCTAGTTCAGTGCTGTGACAAAATGATATAAACTTATTTTAGATTACTATGGAAGGTGCAGTGAACTCTTGACAAGAATATGACACAGTTGCTGGTCACATTGTGTCCATGGTCAGGAAGCAGAGTGTTATGAAGTTTGTGCTTGACCCTTTTTTTTTTTTTTTTGGTCTAGGACCTGAGTCCATGGAATGCTGCTTTCCACACTCAAGCTGGGTCTTGCTACTTTAGTTATCCCAATCCAGAAGCTCCCTCATCAGTTAGAATTTTTGAGCATTGCTTGACACTGCTTGACACTGGTTGTTATTTTGGTTGAGGGGTTCCTGGTACTTGGTAGAATTTAGATAGTTTTGACCCATGGATGATTGTAGATCCTGTCAAGTTGACAATCAGTATAACCATCACAGTGACTAAGGACAGATTCCTGGTTGAGTGAGTCACTCTTTCTCTTTAATCCTAAATTCTTTCCTCTGTCATGAGATACACATTCTGCTCCCAGAGAGTCTATCGAGCAAGTTATATGGCATTCTGCCACTTAACACGATTTGGTTTTTCCCTCACCACCAAGTAGCAGATGTATTTGTTCTTAGTGCGCTCCGAGTTCTTAGCTGTCACACCTCTCCTCTGTTCCCTCTTCCCCTTCCTCCCCAGCCTCTCCCAGGAATCGCAGTGGTAGCTTGAATACACATTCCCTCCACTCACCAGAATAGAGAGGCGATGTGATTCTAAATCAAAGGGTTTTCAATGTGTGTTTGCAAAGGTCATCAGAAACAAATGGAGCTGATGTTCCTGCTGTAGTGTATCCAGGGGTGAGCATGCAGCTCTTGCAGCATGCCAGGGTAATCTATTGAAGCCTGACAGCTGGAAACTCCTTGGGAATAGTATTCCCTGTGCACTGCTACTTTGTAAACTAATGAGACTTTCAGGCCTTCAGCTGGGTGGGGCAGAAAACTGAGAGGGTATGAGGATTTTGACTCAGAAAACTGATTCATCATGGCCATCTCTCAGGAGTGCAGGGGAATGGGGTGTTTGCAAATCTAGAGAATGAAAAGTAAATGACAAGAACAAGAAATGAACTGGGTGCTTTATTCCATCCTAGATCATATCTTTCACTCTCTCCACAAAGGAGCAAGAGCCTGTCTTTCTGATGCCAAGCTCTGACCTGTGTGACTAGAAGTCATTAGAATTGCAACTCTTGACACCATGGTTATGTTGGCCTGGAAATGGCAGAGTAGAATCATATGAAGTATGGTTTAGTAGGTCACCTGCCCCAGTATTAAATGATATACACGTAGTGATCTGGGCTCTAGCTCAAATCTAGTGAGTATCTACATCTGAAATATAACACTAATAACATCCTGCAAACATACATGCACAATTCCTATGTACACTGAAGTCTAAGGAGTTATGATTTAAAATATCCACATATCCTTCTTATAGTTTGAATAGTGTTTACCTCTAGCGGAGTTTTCATTTTTTATCTTTTTAAACAAATAGCAGTCTGATACATATACAAGACTTAATTAGATACATACAAACCCACTTATCTTTAGAACATAAATCTAAGAGATAGGCCAGAGCAGTCATTAAATACACACATGCACACTGTTTGTTCTCAGAGACATCAGCTCTTACATGCATTCAAGAAAATCTCATCAAAAGAAGAGAAATCCAGTTCACTCATGAAAAGTGCCAGTTTTTCGATCATATGAAATGATGCAGCGCCATCTGCTGTCGGTTTTCTGTATCACAAGTACCTGTAAGATAAAACTATGAGTCGGCCTGCTGAAGTATGTAGCTGGTCACCTTCAGAGCCAGGAGTTTCACTTTCTGTTCATGGCACACATGGCACATTCCAAAAGTATAGGGTCATGAGTGACAAGAAGCAGGTGTTTTACAGCACCACAGAGGATACAAATGCAAGGGACTGTAGAAAATTGCAGTATGAGTTTCATGCTTGTACACACACACACACACACACACACACACACACACTCGCGTGTGTGCGCGAGTAAAGCTGCAAAACACATGTGCATCTACTTCAGGGCCTACAAATTCCGCGTGCACTGGGTCCTCAGCACCTCTTGGATGTCCTCGGCTGCATGCCCGTCCACCATCGTTTCACTCTCCCGGCTTTCCTTGCTCTCCAGGTAGCATGGCAGGCAAGGGCGTTCCCACTGACTCTGTTCTCATCCCGAACATTCCAAGTAGATTCTCGGCACGGCCCTTCTCTTCATCCACTGCTGCCTGATGCCATTTCTGCGCAGCTCTCCTTGAACACGCCGGAAACAGCAGCCCCTCCTCCCTAACTCTGCCTTGGATGTTCACTGCCTTCTCCCTTCAAAACTACCCAAGCTCCACCAAGTGCCAGTTGCTCCCAGCACCCAAAACCACATCCAGTGCCCAGTGGCCCCCAAATCTTTTGAATAAGTTGTTGGTCATCCAGTCCACTGGTGATTCTACCCATCATCGCCACAATGACACCTAGACATTGTCCTCATCCTCATGTCCTGACTGGAAAAACGGAAACAAGAACAAAACTGAATGCTCAGCTGTGACATAGAGTAAATGAATTCCTACTGGACAAACCTAGCATTTCTAGAGTACACTACCTACTTCTTATTTTTGGTTTAAATTGATTTATTCTCTCTCTCTCTCTCTCTCTCTCTCTCTCTCTCTCTCTCTCTCTCTCTCTGTGTGTGTGTGTGTGAGTGTGTGTCTGTGTGATTGTACAAGGTGAGCTGGGAGTGTGCACATCACAGCATGTGTGTAGAGGTCAGAGGACAACTCTGTGGTGTCTTCTCCCCTCCTACCTGTCCATAAGTTCCAGGGAACCTAACTCAGGTCCCTCGGCTGCTATAACAAGCACCTTTACTCACAGAGCTGCCTCTCCAGCTCCTTGTCTGCTGCTTCATTTGGCTCAGAATCATTGACTTGAAGTGTCAAGGAGGAAGGTCTGCTTGGTATGAGGGTCACCAGCACAGGAGAGAGCTCCGTAAACAAAAAGTCCTGGGAAGACCAAGGCATTGCATGCTGGGAGAAAAGGGAGCCCAAGAACTGTATGATAAGTGAACACCAGAGTAAAGTGGGTTTGTCTGATGCCTGGAGATTATTTACATGGAACTCACTTTCCATTTGTAAGCAGCTTAGGTCCAGGCAAGCCTACTTCAACCCCAAATGCCGATGTGCTGATGCTAGCCTAAGCACACAGCCCTTGTTTCAGATGTGGACAGAGCCATATGTATACATACCCATTCTTGAACACCTTAAAGTCCAAGAAAAATCACTAAAGAGTGGTTTATGAGTTTGCATGTCCTCACACACAACAGCTCTTCCAGAGTCCCTGGATCCTGTTTATCTCTGAGAATAGAACCTTCTGGGAAGAATCTGAGTCTCCCTGTGAAATCTTATATTTTAGCTGCTGATGTTTAGACTTCACGAGTTGCTTAACTTTTGTCTTTTCCACGTACATAACTTAGACCCAGTAGATCAATCAGTAAATTGAGTGGTAATACGTGGTTGCTCATGCCATGGACTTTTCTCTGAGTAGTGAAAGCAGCAGGCACTCCCCTTGGAGAATGTGGCTGCAACGTTTGGGGGTTCCTAGGCTCACTGTGTATCCTCTCAGAGCAGAGAAGGTGGAACTGAAGACTCTCTGCTCTCTCTGTGGCCCCTCTTTCTCTGTGCCTCAGGTCCACTGGAACACGTGCACCTGTCTCTTCCTTTTGTCACAACAAAGAACAAAGAGGTCAATGCGACTGCGGTGCTTTGGCCCAGCCAAGTGGGCACTCTCACTTACGTGTGGTGGTACGGAAACAATACCGAGGTGAGCTGACCTACCAAGTGGTGGCCAACAACAGAGGTGTGACTTGTGCTTGCTGGAACCAAACAGAACGAGATGACTGATGGCTTTGAGTCTCAGTGTAGCCTGAGCTTCAAGGCCAGCAGGCCATCTGGGCTCTAAAACCTCATCAGGCTCATCCCGTCCCTCACCTCCATCTATGTCTCCAGCTCCCTCCCCTCTCTCTACTTTCTTCTCCCCTTGTGTTCTCTAGGTGAACATCCCATGGCATAACTCTTAGCTGAGATGTCAGGATGTGGTTAGTATTTATCTGAAAATCATCACTAGAAAAAAAAGAGAACTAAACAAAGTTGTTCCGTTTGTTTTCCCCACCTTAAAAAAATCAAACAAAATTTCCAGCATACTGCAGATGAGACCTCTTAGACAGGGTGCTAGTGCTTTCCCTATTGTGAATCATTTTTGGTTTTTCAAGACAGGGTTTCTCTGTATTGTTTTGGAGGCTGTCCTTGAACTTGCTCTGTAGACCAGGCTGGCCTCAAACTCACAGAGAGCCACCTGCCTCTGCCTCCCGAGTGCTGGGATTAAGGTGCACCACCATGGCCCGGTCCTATTGTGAATCTTGATTTTAAAACTGATCAAGAAAGAAAGAAAAAAAGGATTTGTGAGGAATAAGTCAAGGGAGGTCAGTAGTCTACTATTTTTTTCTTTTTCTAGGACATGATTCTCTGATTGTATTACAACACCAATTTTACAGCACAAGTTTTTTCCTTTAGAATTCTTAAACCGCTATCCAATTAGTGTTTGTTTCCATTGCAACAACTTCCAGGAAATTGGTGATAGTGCTGCTAACAGGATGATGTCACTTTCTAACTAGAGCTCACTTCTGTGCCTGGGACTGTTGTATTCCAACATAATGCTTTATAAATAGTTTATCCCTGAAGATGAATACCAGGAAGCTTAGAATTTCTCACTATTTGTTGATACATTTGAGCCTTCTGGTCTTCATTTGGCCAAGTGGTTCATTGGATTAAAAGTTCTGCTCAGTAGGAGATGATGCAAGTAGAGATATATGTATCCTGCCAAGAGGCAAGGTTTATCAGACATATTGATTTCCCCAGTCCTGACTCAGGTTGATATCAGGGGACAGGTGTTTATTTCTAGGAGAGACGTGGCATCACTTGCCGTTACCTCTGCATTAGCTTTTGCCTGGACTTTGGCTGATGGGGAAGCATAGATAGTTATAGAGTGAAGGACGGGCGTGAACCAGTCTCCATTTGGCATGTGGGGTGACATGTAGAGACAGAGGCAGCTTCAGCTATAATTCTGACTTTCCCTTCACTCTACGCCCTTGTTTGTTTTAGCCCTTGATCACCTTGGAGGGAAGCATATCATTCAAGTTTACTTCCGAGGGAATGAATACCATCACAGTGCAGGTCTCAGCTGGGAATGCCATCCTGCAAGACACAAAGACCATCGCAGTATATGGTGAGTGCCCATCTGTGCTGATGCACCTCTGTCCTTGTGGTCAGATATGATTGGTCCCATGATTCTACAGACTTCCCTGGAGTAGAGATGGCAGTACTTGAGAATGAGTTAGGGTGGTCTTAGCGAATGTCATTCCCTAGCCGAGCAGTGGTCAACATATGCTGGAAGTTTCTGCTGCATGCAGGGAGACTCTTAGCTCCATCCATTTGGATCGGATAGACTGGGCCTCATCATGAGTAAGACTAACTCGTTATAATTTGGATTCCCCCACCCCTGGTATTTGAGTAACTAAAACCACTTATTAGGAAATGGCTAATTAAGAGAGATTTTGTCTTTAAATTCCATTTTAAGAAATTTTTTCCATTATATAATACTTTTAAACTTCTTCCACAAATCTGTACATGAAGCAACAAAAAGAAAAATGTATGGCACCATCAACAACAGCAAACCCTCTACTAGAATAAAAGCAACAGAAATGTTACATCCACCAGAGGCCAGGCATGGACTAGATATCAGTTGGAAAAATAGCTGCCCAGTACAGTGTTTTGATCAGCTGGGGAAACTAATATATTCTAAGTATTAGATGAGATAAAATTTACTGAAATGAAAAAGGTAGGATTATTGCTTCATAATGAGAGATGGAAAATAGTTTTTAAAGATTGATCCCACTTTGGTAATATTTTCTCTATATAAAATGCTAATCAGTTGGATATGAACTAAGTGTTGCCAGCAGATAGTAAAGATGTAAGTTTTTGTTATTAATATGAAAGTGGTACATACATATGTATCATGGGAAATTAAAATTTTAAAAACAAGATTTTAAAACTAGGTGCATAATATACTTGCTGGAGAAGGGAAAACATGTGAAGATGGGAGGGAGAAACGAAATATGGGAGAGAACTTTTTTTTTTCAAATATCAATTTAACCCAGTTCCAGATCAATTGATTCCAGTAATATAATGTAGGTCTAGATTGCCCTTTAGGGCATACAGCTCTTTATTTCAATTCCTTGTTGTGCCAACTTGACCTTCAAAACCAGAGAGCAATTTGTAAGCAACTGTGAACACGTCTGAAGAGGAAAAGGCCTAAGGCTATTGTTCTAGAAACATCTGGCTCGGGGTTGGATCTCATGGTTTTGCCTCTCCCTCCACTTGGGAGTGGTTTGATCAGCTTCGACAGCAAGAGGAAATAAACCTAGATATGAGGGATACCCAACCCTAGGGCTATAGCACGACCATGTATGGTAGGGAGAGCTGTTGATTCAGCTTCCTTACCTTTCTCCTTTCTATGAGTTGTGGATACATTCAAACTTTGCAGAAACACTAGCATAAGGGAAGAAATTGTGCTATTTGTAAGTTTCCCCCACTGGTAATGGTTGGAGTTAGGCTTCAACCCCAGCACATCTAAGCACACCTAAGTCTTATACTCAATCCCAGCACATCTAAGTCTGATACTGCCCTGTGAATCAGTTTCTTTTCAATTTCTATGCCAAAAAAAAACAATGAAAATATTTTGGTTCACTTTTCTAGAGGACTAGAGCCCACTATGACAGCAGCAGGTGGGGAAGTTGCCTGATAATATCACATCCATCTTCAGGAAGCAGAGCAGATAGCACCAGACATAGGTCAGACTATAAAATCCTCAAAACCCACAGATAGTAGCAAATTCCTTCTAGTGAGGTTCCACCTTCCAAAGTAGTGGTTCTCAAACTGTGGATCACATCAAATGATCTGTTCTCAGGGGTTACCTAACACCATCGTAGAAAACAGATATTTACATTATGATTCATAACAGTAGTAAATTACAGTTATGAAGTAGTAACAAAAATAATTTTATGGTTGGGGGTCACCACAACATGAGGACTGTATTAAAGGTTTTCTGCACTAGGAAGATGGAAAACCACCAGTCTGAAGTTTTCATAACCTGTACAAACAGTGCTACCAGTTGAAGACCAAGTTCCAAACACGGAACACGTGCACGTCATTTCACATTCAAACGACAAGACTCTAAATAACTTGACTCACATCTTTACCCATGGATACTCTTCCCCTTCTAGATGGATCCCTCTTCCTCTTGGATGTCACAAATGGTCTCTTTGTCCAGGGGTGTGGATGATCTCCTTAGTAGCATCTCCCAAGGATTCTTAAATCTAGAAATTCTCTGTGTTGTTCTTATCCAGACCATCATTTACTGAATGGAAATTATGAACAGGCATGGAAAATTGCTGGCTTAAAATGGTTCTGCTACTTTGTGACAATTCCATTAGTAAGAACTGTGTTGGTGACACAGGCTAGTATTGATAAAACCTGTTCTAATCACCAGAATCTGTCCCAAGCACATGAGATATTTGAACTGCCTTATTAAGTCCTGTGCACAGGCTTGAGAGGAAAATTCTGTAATTATCCTGCTTTACAAATGAGAAAGCATGGCACAAGTACAATGAACAAACACAGCCTAAGAATTCTGTGTCTAGAAGGGTCATTTCTACACCAGCTTCCCCTTGTTACGCTTTGGTCCTCACTCTCAGTCTCTTTAAAGGCATCTTCTAAAGTTAGAAGTGTGCAATTATCTATCCACCCAACCATCCATCTATCATCTATCTACAAACAGTGGTGAATCATGTATCTATCTATTTTTCTATCTATCTATCTATCTATCTATCTATCTATCTATCTATCTATCTACATACAGCAGGGGATCATCTATCTCTTCATTAAAAGCAGTAGTAGAGCAGATGGCCGACTCTATCCTTCATTCACTCTCAATCAGACAAGTTATCCAAGGAGTCACATACATGGTTTGAAATGTTTTGTTTATTTTTTTGTTTGTTAGGACAGTATGAACCTGGAGTGTCATACCTGTTAGGCAAGTGTTATCACTGAACGATAACCTCTGCCCAGTGATTTGAAATGTGTAATGCATTGTGACTTCTTAAATAAAAATTACACTGGCTGGAGTTAAAGGGGCAGCCTTTAACTCAGCAGAATAAAAGGAAGAGTGGGTTTTTAAACCTGGGGCTAACTGGCAGAATTATATTGGAGAAGTAATGGAATATGTGGGGTCATTAGTGTGGTTAAGCCACCTAAAGCAGCTACTGTCACCTAGGGATTTAGTCTCCTCTTTCCTGCAGAGGCAAGAAGAGGACAACTCTGTCTTTTTTGGCTATGGCTATATTTCAAAGAAATATCTCCCCCGTGGTCCTAGGGGGAAACACATTTCTAAGTTATTCATGATTAACCTCTTGAAATGACAGAGACAGAATCGACAGCTGCAAGTTTTCTAGATTGAATACCCCAAGAAAAAAGGCCAGCAAATACACCTGCTCGGAACTTTGCAAAACAGAGGGAAAGTAAAGACCATCAAGTCTATCAGCAGCAGTCAAACTATTGAGGCATGATGGAGCAAGGCTGGTCTACCTAAGGCCATCAAACATACTGAAAGGAAGGTGATCTAGTTTGCATTGTTTCCTCTCAAATGTTCCAGGGCACAGGTCTGTCTTTACAAATGGTAATTGTATCAAATGAATTCATTTACTTTAACAGCTTCAAAAAGTGTCATTTATTTGGCTTGTTTTTTGGTTTGGTTTTTCGAGACAGGGTTTAGGAGGCTGTCCTGGAACTAGCTCTTGTAGACCAGACTGCTCTCGAACTCACAGATATCCACCTGCCTCTGCCTCCCTAGTTCTGGGATTAAAGGCGTGCACCACCACTGCCCAGCTTGGCATTTTTTTCAGCCCTCCTTCATGTATTTGAGTACTTAGGAGGAACATTTCTAAGCCATTCTAACTTCACTTCATGCTAAATGACAATGAGGAAGCTGCACCATTTGTGTCCTTTCACTAGGCTAGACACCTTCCCTTATAGATGAAGTCACTGCCCTGTGATGAGAGGTAAGGACAAAGTGAGAATGACATAAACCTCTGCCTTCAGAGTAAAGTTGGAACTCAGTGGGTGACTCTTCAATGCTGTCATTTATCATACCAAGGATTTATATTCTTGTAATTATTCTCCACCAGAAATAATAGTGATGTTCGCATGGGTGACCAGTGACTCACAAAATAGTCACTCTTTGAAAAACTTATCTTTGGAACAAAGCCACTATCATAAATACACATTTTATTATTTAAGAGTTTTCAAATCATGTGTTTGATAGCTCATTACCATTGTTAGGAAATGCACAAGTGGGCTTTATGCTTCCTAGATGTATAATTGTCATCACTGATGTCACTTAGCCCCCACTGAAGCACAAGGACATGCTTGAAACAAGAATTGATTGTCAAATAAGTAAATGCATAAAAACAAAGCCTTCATGGAAATGGAATCATTTGCACAATGAATACACATCCACAAAACCCATGTGTGGTCTTTAAAAGTAAAGTTCCAAGGCATATATATATAAATATATATATATATATATGTATATATATATACATGTGTATGTGTGTGTGTTGTGTATACCAATGAATATAAAGAAAGCAAG
The DNA here is from genome assembly GCF_017639785.1 of Mesocricetus auratus. NCBI lineage: Eukaryota > Metazoa > Chordata > Mammalia > Rodentia > Cricetidae > Mesocricetus > Mesocricetus auratus. Next base: position 11,192,775 of record NW_024429182.1, read on the forward strand.
AAATATCAGATGATGGAGTCAGAAGAGAGTGGGATGCTTTGTGTCTGGTAGTCAGAGCAGCCTGTTTAATGAGAGGCAGAGGGAAAGAACCAGGCATGCTATGATGTATGGCAAAGAAAAACATCATCTATGGAAAGTGGATGCATGATGGCGAAGTATCGGGAAGGACAGAGCTCAGGAGTGTAAGGTATGCAGGCAGGGAAGCCTTGTGAGATATGAGGTAGACTGCACAATGCCATGTGGAATGAAACAGATTATGGTAAGAAAATTCTTTTATTCTAAGTGTAATGTGGAGCAACTAGTCAATCATGGGAGAGAGTGCTGTGTTCTACATGTTCTGTGCACCAAACACTATGAGGTAGGGGTGCTAAAGACTTAAAAATACACCTTGACACTATATTCTGAAGCTCACAGCAGTCTGGGGTCTTAGCTTTTCATTCTGGGGACAGATGCCAGCTAATGACACAGTTTCACAGAGTACTAAAGCTTATGCTTTCTTGGAACACAGGGCTTCCTTTGCCAGTTGACTCCTGTCCTGTATGCCTTGGTCTAAATGTTCTCCATGCTTCCTCTGAGCCCCTCATTATTTTATCCTGGAAAATTCCTCTGGTAACATCACTGTTAGTTGAATCACCATCCCGCTTCCTGGAGGATCAAGACTATCTCAGGGACTACAGAGGAAACTAAAATATCTCTGATATCATTAACAACATGAAATGCCATCCTATGAAACTTGTGAGCAAAACCCCCAACAATAGAATAATTGCATTAATAAATATAAGTACATACTATACTAATTGCAATACCTTCATAAAAGCATAAGCTCAGTACAGTAGTATCATTTAAAAAATGAAATTAGAACATCAATTATGGGGAAGAATGTTCAGTCAAGAAAATCTTTAAATCGCTACAGATTATATTTGTAGATAGGTGCTAGAATGAATGGGCATTCCTGTTAGGGCAACAGGGTATGCATGTGTTCTGGCATCATAACATTGCTTGTGTACAGGGCCCTTGGATCATTTAATGTCCAGGATTTCAAAGCCTAGAGCTATGGATAATGATCAACGACTACAGAGTTAGGGATGGGTCAGAATCCACAGCTTCAGTTTAGCAAAGGAAGAGTTGGAGGGATCACAGGGACAGGATAGTAACTTTGCCTTCTAAAATCAGTCAACATGGAGAGTGTAAAGAATTTTGTATCAAAAACAGTGTTCTGACTGCTTTGTGGAGTTATTTAAATTGCAGTGATGGACTTACTGTTGTATCCACAGAGGAATTCCGCTCTCTTCGCTTGGCTTTTTCTCCAAACTTGGATGACTACAACCCTGACATCCCTGAATGGAGAAGGGACATCAGCCGAGTCATCAAAAAGTCTCTGGTGGAAGTGAGTACAAGCATTACCTTCTCTCCATCAGACATAGTCATTCCCTGCCATTGAATGGCTTCATGGAGAACAGACCCTTTGCAAAAGAAGAAAACAGAGCTGGAGCCCAAAGGAGATATCAAATTGGTATCTTAATATTTATGATCCCCATATGCATGCCTGTATTCATTATTGGGTAAGTTCATGCTCAGAAACCTGTAGCCCTTCCCCGCTATAAAGCTAATTCTTCTTCAAGAATGACAGGGACATCTGTGACAGTTATACACCTAAGTTTGGGATTTGGTAGACATTTCATTAGCAAATGAAAAATCAATGACTGTGCATAACTAAGGAGAACCCTGTCAAACTGTCTTCAAGAATAAGTGTAAATAGTAAGAGAAGCCCGGGCTCCAGATCCACGTGAGCACCCAGCTGCAAGAACACAGGTACAGGATGGCTACCCATATGTCCGTGTATAAATTCTTTTAAACACATTTCCTTCCCCAGAGAAGCTGATTTGTAGCCTTGTTTTGTAGAAAAAGCCACTGAGATAACTCTCCCAGACTCTCATGAATAATAGGTGACGAAAATAGAAAATTGAATTTAATGACCCGTTTTTCATGTCTGGGATCTTACAATGTAACACAGACTCTAATCCCCACTAAGCTTTCTGGAAGAGTATCAAGGTGACATGAATTATTCCTATGATGGCACAGGTTGCTGAAGACTGGAGAAGACAACTTTCTTAAATACCCCTTCCTCTATCTGCTTCATTTTCATCAGTAGAGCAAAGAGGGAGACATCTGCTTATGGGTTGATCAATGTAGTGTCAAACATGGGAAATCAGAAATTTCCCCACAATATGTTAATATTAGTTGAGATTTGCTAGATAAACAGAATTCACAGAATACATGTGTTTAAAGGAGATTTAGTAGAGTGGTTTATATGCTGTGGTCCGGCTAGTCCAATAATGGCTGTCTTCCAACACAAAGACCCACCCAAAATTCAATAGTTGTTCAGTCTATGAGACTAGGTGTATCACCTGGTCTTCAATATACCTTGGGATCCCAAAGAACTAGGTTCTAATACCAGTAAAGGAATGCCTTAGCAGCAGGATAAATTAACTTGCCAGTGAGAGCAATGGCAAGCAGGCAAAATGCAAAAGCTTCCTTCTTTCATGTCCTTTTACATAGGTTTCCAGCAAAAGGTGTGGCCAAGATTTAGGGTAGATCTTCCCAGCTTAAAATGGTCAAATTTAGAGTGGTTCTTCCATCTCAAGTGAATCAATGGAGGAAAATCCCTCACAGGTGTGTTTAGCTGGGTTTTAGCTGATTGCAGATGTAGTTAAAGTGACAACCAAGATAAGCCATCTTGTGTTCAGCACAGTAACAAAGAAATATCAGTATACCATTTGTATATGTTCTTTTCTGCTCCTAACACATTCTGTAGCTCTATGAAAAACACAGAAGTGGTGAAGACACTCAGATAATCTCTGATTAGGAAGGCAGTGGCACAGTTGGCTGTTAGTATCCGTCTTCTCACCTGTGCCTTTATTGATATTTAACTCTGGAAATGCCTCTTGTTTTCTTGATACTTCATATTATTTAACTACATTTGGTCACAAAAATAAGATATTCTTTTATGCTCAGTTGCACTTTCTAGAGGAGGGAGTTCAGCAAGGAGGCAAAAGCCATGTAATTAAAAGTCAGGGTGTGATGTCAGGCCCTCAGATGTAGATGCTTAGCTCCATGCAGTGCTAAGTATTAGTATGCAGGCATCTGTACTGGCCTGTCCTTGAGGTTCTGACAGGACACGCCCTCAGCTGGCACCACTAGAGTACCACCTGTGCCTATTCACTCCCTTCCCTTTTAAAAGGGCCCTGCCCACCTCCCTTCCTTCCCTCTCTCCCCCTCTCTGTCTGTTTCTCTCTGTGCTGCTTTCCTCTCTCTCACTGCTCCTGTCCCTGGAGGCCTGCCTTACCCCTCCCCTTTCCCTTTTTAAAAAAATAATCCCTTTCCCCAATAAAAATCCCCTCTGCTTGAACCCTGTCACATGGCATCCTTCTTTCATGCACTGGGTTTTCCTAAGTTACAACACTAATGTACTCTTCTTTTTGCCTTTTTCCATATAAATCAAGGGGATATTTGGTTGGAGAATGGGAACTCTTTGGATATTGCTGAGTAATTTCCATCTCACCTCTGTTTGCATTGCTCTTAGCAACTACCACATTAATAGTTCCATATTTTAGTAACAAGCAGGCTCAGTTGATGAACTACTGACCCAAAAGAAATTAGGATCATTGACTTTGGAATTGTCTATTACCAACCTACCTTAGATATCAAAATATGTCCAAGCAAGATAGGTTATCCCCTTCAATGAGTCCTTTCCTGGTTCTTTGGTCTATAATTTTCAAAGCACCTTGGTTCCCTGGAAACTGTGTGATTACCCCCAGTAGCTCATCAACAAGGCATTCAATCAGCAATGCTGAGATTCCTGAGGTAGATTTCTATTCATACCCATTTTCTAGGGATTGTAAACTATGAACATTTACCTTACAACCAGATTCCCAGTGGTCTACAAACACTGCTCATTAATATTTCCAGTCTGCTGTATATAATAATAGCCAACTGGATGCAGAATGACTGTGTTGGATAAGTATCCCTCAAGACAGGGTGGGAGTGATCTAGAGACTAGGAATAATTAATGCTGTTCAGTTTTCCCAAGAGGCAACTGATCTGTTCTATCATCCCAGCTGTTATTTTCCCCCATCTTTGAGATCAGTAATTATACTTGGCCACTTCATTAAGTCCTAAGGGACCTCATTAAGTATGTTCCTCCAACAAGAAGGACAACTTGAGTCATCTTGTTCACAGTTTATTCTGTTGCTATGTGACAGAGCTCTATATAAAATTGCTTATTGTTTGTTTCTTCACCAAATTGGCTTTTGATATGGATACAGCATAATGGAATCTTTGAATGAATTTCAGTCAGTAGATATTTTTTGCATATAATGGGGCTGCTTTGAACTTAACCTCAGAGTTTGAATCTTAGTAGGAACACGAAACAGTATGACATCAGCTGTAATCAGAGTTATATTGTGGCATTAGGATAAAAGAATCACAGAAGACAGGTTTTATTTATATGCTTCATGCCTGGCTCAAAGCACACAGTATTACCAAACCTTTCCCAGATGACTTTGAGCCACTGTCTGACCTTGCTGAAGTTTCTGTCTGCCCTGGGTCCTAGATCCCTAGATCCCTATTCAGGGAGAGACTTGTTGTAGCTGGGTGCTGCCTTGTTCTAATAGTCCTCAGAGTAGGTCATGTCAAGTAAATGTGAGTCTACAGAGTCATTTTTTCACTCAACTTAGATACACCTGAGAACCAGTCTACCTTTTTATGAGATCTCTTAAGGCTCCCATTGGGTTCCCATGGCAGTCAGACTCCTCCTGCCAATACCTGCTCCATTTCCTTCATCCTCATTGGAAATGAAGGGAAGATTTCTCCAGCACACTAGGACCATTGAGTATACTTCCTGAGGACCCCACCCTGAAAAGTGAGGCATAGTCATCCTTCAGGGGCTAATGGTGAGAAGCTGTGTATAAAATTGATTAATTTACTCAGCAAAACCTTGGGGACAAATCAAAAGGTACTAATATAGGATTTACTGCTAATTTTGAAAAAGCAGTTAAGAAATAATCACTACAGTTGGAAATCATGAAGAAATGTACTAAAATATGTAGTCTTTTTGATGACTTGTAGGAGATATGTAGAAACATACAAGCATAATAGATAAGAAAGAGATTCTAAGAAGCAGTGTCAGCATGAACAAATATACCTACAAGAAAAGTTAAAAGGAGAAATTGTTCAGAATTAGCTAGTGCAATAAAAGCCTATGTGAACTGTGGGTAGTTAGCTTGAAAAGGAAGAGTGGAACCACTCTTGAGCGTATGCTTCATTCAGCAGCAATGAGATTGCTTTAGACAGGAGAACATGGCTGAAGTTGAACTATAGTAGGGGTAAATGTGAACAGAGTAGCCTACAACAGTCTAGGGTTGTGACCTGAACAGCTGACTTGAGATATCAGCAGTAGTTAGATATCCACAAGGAGGAGTACAATGATCATTCATTCAGAGGGCAACAGGTTAAATTCTCACATGTAACGGGAGAAAAAGAGGACAGCGTATGTCAGAAGTGAACGGATGATGGTCCCAAACTTACATAACTGGAAAAACGTATATTTTGAATCACAGAAATGTAGAATGAAGATACGGGAGTGATAATGAGAAGTTATTTTTAATATGATTTTTAAAATCCTAGTGAAATAAACACATAGTATTTTGAGTGGTCATAGGGGAAATGTTGATTCTACAACCACCTTTGGGATGGACTTAGAGTGAACCCTAGGCTATTAGTGTGAGCACAAATGATTAAACAAGGAAGGAGCTTTTGAATGCTTTTTGAATATTTTATCTCTATTTTAATTTATATGAGTATGTATTAATTGTATATAGTGGTCTTCAGTGTGACATTTTAGTTTCATATATGTATGTAATATATGCTGGTTATTTTCATACCCATCTAGCTCTTGAATCCACCAGGCCACCAGGAGTGCTTTGGGTACTCAGAGTCACAAGGTAACAAGTCAGCTGTCACTCTTATAATTTTTCTAGCTAAGGAAACAGAAGCACAGGCACAGAGAACTGATAAAGCAGTCACTGTGACCAGGTGGTGGTGATGCACTCTTTTAGTCCCAGAACTTGGGAGACAGAGGCAGGCGAATCTCTGTGAGTTCGAGACCAGTCTGGTCTACAAGAGCTATTTCCAGGAGGCCTCCAAAGTCACAGAGAAACCCTGTCTCGAAAGTACCCCCCCAAAACAAAACAAAAAGCAGTCACTATGATGAATCTTCGATTGAACCTGAGTCAAACATTGTGAATCTGAGCCTAACTGATGACCCAATGAAGTTTATGCTACCACCTGCTGCCTGTAGTACCCAAGGCTCTGGTCCTGAGTCACCACTCTTCACATTCCAGTATGTCTTCTGCCTTTTTTAGTGCCCAACACCTGATTTATTCGTGAGCATCCTCCACAGAACTCATCCAGTCTCTTTGTCTCTCCCACAGGTCACAGGGATTCCCAGTCAGCACATCCTGGTAGCAGTGTTACCTGGCTTACCCACGGCTGCTGAGCTCTTTGTTTTGCCCTATCAAGATGCAAACAGAGAAAACAAAAGGTCATCAGAGGACTTGGAGCAGGTGAGTTGCCCAGAAGACATCCCAACTTCTCCCTATAGTATCTCTCACCCACAGTCTGTCTAGCCACCAATATAGCTCTTTGAATACTGATGGAATCTGCCATGAACCTTGATATGGTTTAATCAGAGCTCTGAGAGCAGGTGACTTCTTTGAAGGACATGCCACTTAGAATTTGGTACACATTTAGGGAGGTCTGAATTTTGATGCAGAGGTTATTTAAGAGAGACCTAAGCCAGTTTTGTAGTTTTATCACTGATATATGGATCTATCATAGAGAAGAAGCAATAAAAGACAATAGATTAACATTAGTAATTTAGCAAAAGTCACAGCATCCCATAGGTATTTTTGTTGATTGAAGAAATTACATAATAAAGCACCTGACTAACATAGTAGATGTTCAATAAATGTAACAATTATATTTATGGTTGTTTCATGATAGAAAACAATGTGCAAATAAGAAAACTAAGGTTTTTAGATTATTACATAGACTGGGATACTGAAGGGCATCTTTGGACGAAAAAATGTTGATAGTAAGGAAGTAAAATGATTGCTGAACTGACTTTCACAAAATGGAGAATCAAACAAGGACAGTCAAAAAATGGAAGAATATATAGGGACAAAGTGGCTAGTATCAGTTATGAGGTTTTATACTGAAAGAGGTACTCCTATACTTTCAGTGAAAAGCCAGATACCAAGCTAGAAGTTAAAAAAAAAAACACCGATTAAGGAAATTGATTATGATTTTGCCTGCCCCAGATTTTAGTCAAAGTAAACTCAGTGTTCACTTAAAACATATGAGAAATTAGTGATTTAGTTATGTGAATATTATTATCCTAATTGAAAAATGTAATGATGAAATTACCTTATAGTGCCCGGATATGTGTTGAGACTCCACAAAACAGGCTGCCCACTGGTAACCTGTAGTTTTCATTGTAGGTAAGGTCTGTTGATGCTTTTCTCAGTCACATAACTGAGGGAGTGGTAGGAGTGAACTTAGAAACTCATTTAATTTAAAAGTCCAGTGTAGGGATTTTCTCCATCTGGTCTCAGTCCAACTGAACTGGTTTTTCTCTACCCAATCGGGTCCCTAAAGCCATTATGCAATAACCGCTCTGGGCTTAATATCTATTTATAATTGTTTGGCCATTGGCTTAGAATTTTTACTGGCTAGCTCTTTCTTAATTATTAATCCATAACTATTAATTTGTGTATCTCCACATGGCCTTACCGGAGAATGCCCAGGTGTCCTTCCTTCCCAGTAGCTACATGGTGTCTCTTTGAGTTTGCCTACAACCTTTCTCTATCCCTGTTTGAATTTCCTGCCTGGCTAAATCATGCCTATCCATTAGCCAAAATAGCTTAATTCATAAACCAATAAGAGAAACATATATTCCCAGCATACAGTAGCACATTCCCCCATCAGTCCAGAGATGCATTTCAGGCATGGATAAATTCAGAACCAATCCCGACTGTTATCCATCTGCATTCTCTCTCCTCCTGTTTGTAGGACCTCATAGAAACGTCTGCAAGAATAGGAAAGCAAGGATGGCTGTGCAAGCCCCAGCTTCTATTGAGCTTGAGGCTAAGCCCACACTAAAGGCTGTATCTTCCCTCCAATATCACCACCAGAAGCTCCAGATTTACAGTTATGATGGGTCAAGTGTAGGTCAAGTGGACAGGCATCTCTTAATCCTTGAGGTCATATAGAGTACTGCTGCTAAAATTTCAGTTGTTCTATTAATAAATGTGAAAGCAGAGGACAAGGTTCTTCACAGAAAAATGTGAAGGAGAAGGAACATTGGAAATGGTTACACTGAAATGAAACATGCAAACTTTTTATGACAAATACAAAAGGTACAAGAAAAACAACAACAAATGAGCCCATTCTGTGACTGTTGACTCAGAAATGCTGCTGATCTTAGCTGCTCTCTTCATACTGTGGCCCCCTATTGCTAAAGAAGTTGTTCGGAATGCCCAGTAGGGTAAGAACATGGATCCTGTCTAGTGGTTCCTAATGAGTGGGAGGGAAAAACCACAGTGAAATATCTCTGGCTCTCTTCCCTGAGCCACTTCTCAGAGCACTCCCCAGGGAACAGAAATGTTAGTTGAATGGAACTATCTTGTCTGTGAAATAAATTGAGAATTCTTCACAGTGAGAAGCATGTGACCCCTTTATCAGGATGCCACCAGTAGGTTAATCAAGTGCCCTCTATCTGGGAGAGCTCCACCAGTCTGCTTTCAGATCTCCAGAGAGTGTGAAAAGGCTCTCTTGACCTCGGTGGCCTCATCAAGAAGAGAGCATCCTGCTGCTAAGACCAGCGGTTCAAGTCAGGCAGAAGTGCTGCCCACTGGGCCCTGCATCCCTTGCTTCTCTCCGAGTCCTCTGGGATGACAGGTGTGGATCAGTCATTCCTGGATGGAGGAGAGACCATCATGCTCTGAGAAGGTTACGATGTCTTGCTGGAGACAGAGAGGGCTTATGCTTGTCATCTTTCTAGCTGCTTAAATAACATTATAGGATGACCACACCAATTGGTTATCCAAAACCAAACACTCAGCCCTAAAATCATACATAAAAATGAAAATATACAGACTGAGCAGGTCAAGTGTGTGTGTGTGTGTACATAAACATATATATATGATAATGAAGGAAGAAACCGTAAATTCAGAAGAGATCAAAGAGAGTTATGTGAGAGGATTTACAGGCAGGAAAGGAAAAGGAGAAATATTATAATTGTATTATAATCTCAAAAATAAAATTAAATTTATTTAAGAAAAAGGGGATAGTGGAAAAATTGCAAACAAAATATACATTTTCTGTTTAATCTATTACTACTTCCAGATGGATATTGGAAATTTTGAGGGGAACAAAAGGAAAGACATTTATGAAAAATAGATTAATCTGTTGGTGGCATTTAATAAGCTTAATATTTGCTATTAAATGTACTCAGCAAAATGATTATTTTGTGTACTTAGGCTATTCATTGTCAGTCCTGAATTTGAAACATGAGGATTTCGGGTTGTAAGGTTAGTATGATATTGACGAGGAAGGTCATTAAAATAGGAAAACTGTGGTCCACATAAGAGTAATAATAGGTAAAGGAAAGGCCTGTGGCTAAAGCATGGAGAAGCTTAAAGCAAGCAATGAACCAGCCAAAGAAAGAATGCAAACTAGGTGAAGAAGCCTCAACTAGAATTTAGAATTTGGATCCACGGTCTCTCAATCATGTAGTTGTGTTGTATGAGCCCGGAAAAACCTTCCTCTGTTAAAAACAAAAACTTTCTCAGTTACTAGTGGAAGGGACTGCAGGTTCAGGCTTTACCAACTGCGTCTTCTTCAAAGTCACCCCAGCCTGTATTGTCTCTAAAGATAGCACCAGAATATTTGCTGTGTTTATATTCAGCAGGGTTTACATTCCTCAGACCAACTTTATGAACAATTGTTACTACTTCGGATCGGGGAGGCCTTGTCGCTGATAAATTTCCCAAAGACTTAAAAAAATTACTTGCTATGTGGGAATTTCAAAAATTCTGCATAAGAGCACTACATGTCTTTGCTGTGACCACAGAACCTGGCACAGGAGGACCATTCAGGACTATGTGTGCTTTGCATAGACTTCTGAGGATCTGCAATGAGAACTTATTAGCTCTTGGGCAGGAGGGAGGTGTATTCCTATGCTTGGGAGATACACCTAGCTGTAGCTGAACTAGGACACTTCAGAGAATCCATTTGCACATCAACACCGAGTGCCCCTAAGACCAAACTAGAAGTATCATCTAGTTGATGCAAAACCTAAGAAGTTGGGGTACCAGCAAACAGAGGTCCATCCAGATGCCCCCTCAAGAAAGGTAGGACAGATGTCCACATCAAAAGACACTACAGCATTCTAGCTCCAGAAACCCAGGTTTGAAAATGAAACCACAAACAATACTAAACACCAAGACAATATGTGTCCTTCACAGTAGAATATTATTCCCACAGTAACACATACCGAGGAAAGCAACTTAGATTATACACAAGGTAATAAGTTCAAAATTACAATTGTAAACATGTCCAATGAACTCAAAGAGAATGTGAATAAATTCTGGATGAAGAACGAAAAAACACAAACTTTTGAACGAGATAAGGAAAGCAATTCAACATCTTGTGTATATGGAAGTCCTGCCCAGTCCCACAGTCATTTAGTTCCAAATAAACACACAGAGGCTTATATTAATTATAAACTGTATGGTCATTGGCTAAGACTTCTTACTAGCTAGCTCTCTCTTAATTATTAACCCATTTCTATTAATCTATGTATCCCCATGTGGTCTTGGCTTACACTTAATTTCTCTCCCACATTATATATCTTTCATCAAATATCTTTTTTTTCTTTTGGTTTTACGAGATAGGGTTTCTCTGTATTGTTTTGGAGGCTGTCGGTCCAGCCTGGTTTCACAGAGATCCGCGTGCCTCTGCCTCCCTAGTGCTGGGATTAAAGGCATGCGCCACCACCGCCCGGCTCATCAAATATCTTTTGATGCAAGTTAAATACCATGAAACACATTTTGTTACCTGATTAATTTTGCATACCTGTCTTAGTTTCGTAAGTGATACAGACAAATCCAATGAAGCAATGACATAAACCAACACATCTAATTATTTTCATGAGGGACTCTCCTGAAGATAATAAATTAAAAGTATGTTATTATGATAAACTTTATTTTCTGATTTAGTTATTTATATGTCTCACTTGAATATAAACATGTTCTTCACTTCACTGGTGTGGAAGAGAGAAGTCCCCTGCTGTAGATACACAGTTCTATGTTATGGTCCTGATAGTTTCTAGGAAACAGGTCAGTTTTGTAGTTGCTTCTGAGACATCCTTTATGTTTGGACTAGAGTGTTTTTTTTTTCATTATATGTCTACATATGCTTGTGTTTGGATGTTTGCATGTATATGTATGTTAATAATTTATATGCATTTGTAAGTTTCAAAGTCAAAGCCTTTGTGATAGACACTTGCTAATAATCCAGTTTTTCCCAACAAGACCCCACTAACTGAGTGGTGATCAAAGATTTCAGAGAAAACACCTTTGACGAAATTTCTTGTGAATCTACTCTTCTTGTAAACCTAGATAGAGTATTAAGGAAAAATTTCCATGCTCATAAAAAAGTAGTATCTTCAGAGAGGCACCAAATAGTTTTTAGCGTGGTTTTGACACAACCTTACTTTTATTCATGGTCTCACAAATGACAATGTTTGAGAGATGTACCCTCAGTGTCATCCATGGGTCATGGGGAATCATCTATCATTCCTTTCATTCAACAGAGAAGTTTATGTGCAGGGCACTTCAGTTCCATTACCAACCAGTGACTTCGGTAATGGACTCCAAACTGAACCATCAGGGCCTACTTAATTATTAAGGCTCCACAGTGCCATTTTGACAACTTACTAGAGAAGATGAAACTCAGCAAATAAAAAAAAATGAAAGTAAAAGAATTTAAGTAGAAGAATAATGGTCAACATCTAATTAGACTTAATAGCATATTAAATAAAATATGAACTTGATGCTTAAAATAGCATATTAAAAAAAGGCAAGGATAGCAGATAAAAAATAAGTAGTACAGTTTTTCCTCAGAGGCTTTAAGAAATTCCTTAATATGTGTAAGCCAAGCATAATAATGAGCTTTTACCCTGTCTGTAATCTTTACTGTATGTAACTTCTACTCAAACACCTTGCTCTCGCTGAATAGTCCATGGTTTAGAATTCCATGTATCCTACAAACACATACCAGCTCCAGGAATGATTTAGCAAATGCCTATATGCTTGAAACAGACATTAACTAATTCATCGCTTAAGCTGTGGCTACATTGTATTTACTTGCATTGTTTATTATGTTATTGACAACATTTATTACCCAACAGTCATCAAGTGCTTACCTATGAAAGCCATAGGGATGGTTTAGAGAAAATGAAGGAAGTAAAGTTAATCACATCCAGAATGTGTGGGTTGTATCAAGCTACTACTTTGAAGGTCTTAGATAGAATGGAGCCTCCTTTTCTGTCATTTGCTGTGTAATGTTAGCAGACCTTGGTGAACATTCAGATTATTTCTCAGTGTGGCTGTTCATAGTCAATATGACAATTTTGGTGGCACTAACTATAACACTTCTTTCAGATATCTGAAGTTCTAATCCACAAACTCAACCAAAACTTGGTGCACTTCGAATTGAAGCCTGGGGTCCAAGTTCTTGTCCATGCAGCTCACCTAACAGCAGGTCAGTTTCTATATTTGGAAGTTCCTGCCAGCAACTCGACTGAAGGGAAGTCACATTCATTGTAATGAAGAATAGATGGTAATTATAAATTGGGCATGGTTCTTGAAAGTTTCCTTTATTGATGAATCTGCCCTAATGAGGAACCAGTTTGGCAAGACAATAAAATAGTGTCTTAGTCCGTGGAAAACAGTTCAATAAATACTTAGGTGCATGCTTTGTCTCAGCATACCTCAGAAAAGAACATTAACAATAATATAATGTTTTTAAATCTTTCTGCAGAGCCTTATTTTTAATTCATTCATTGCACAGAGAATTTGATTTCTTTATGTTCCAGACTATAGCCATACAGGTAAACAGAGACTTGGGAGAGACATAGAATGAACCTTTATTTGATCCTAATTTTGTAAATAAATGTTCTTTATCTTCTGTCTCTTTACTTATAAAAAGCATGCAGGGAAATTCTTCTAACTATTAAGAAAGCTTTCAATAAGAAATAAGTAATTTCAAGCATTTATAAATATATATAGATCACTGTGTGTATTAATAATTAATTAGATGAACAATATTTATCAGTTACTTGTTTTGGCAGTGTACTGCCAAATGCACTGATGCTTCATGGAGTACAAATGACAACTGAAAATCATTTGTATACTGATGAAACTTATAATATGGTTAGGCGTGGGAAAGTATGGTGATGGCCCTCGGTGGAGATATGCTATAGAACAGGAGCTAGTGTAGGTAGTTGGGAAGTCTCTCAATAAGTAAGTGTATGAGTGTTTGTGTGGAGAGTGAACACATTGCACATAAATGTAGTGATAAACTATTTATGATTTATTTAAACTTGCCTGAGGATCCAGAAAGGCAAAGCAGCTGGCCACTAATTCTTACCTCTACCTCAGGCAGAAAGGGGTGACCCACGAGCTATCCTCAGCATGGCTGAAGACTCAATGCCTCCTACTAAATGCCTGATACTTACACACATCTCATGAGTCCTGGAATTAAAAGTGTGAGCTATAATTCTCTTTTCTACTGATTCACTCTTGTGTAGATCTGGGTGGCCTTGGACTCACAGAGATCCGTCTACCTCTTAATCTTGAGTCCTAGGATTAAAGGTGTGTGCCTGGCTTCTGTGGCTTGTGGCTGACTTTGTTATCTGAATTCTCATGCAAGCTTTAATAAATCATAAATCATATGTCACTACATATAAGCATTTATCTTTTACAAATGTTTATTTTGTTTTGCTTTCTTTTTTTATTTAGACAGATCTTTAGCTTCCATCATTTTTCTTTGTGCATGCATAGAAATATTTAAATGCTGGGTGCCATAGAGATGGCCATGGAATGCAAGACAGTGAAGGAATTAGCTTAATTTGTGCTTAGGAGAATGAGTAGCATATGAAAAGTTGTTGTTTTTAATTTCTGTTTGTTATTAAAAAATTGAGGCAATCTAAGAAATTAAAGGCAGAGATGAACTGTTTGTTCCAAATGAGGTTGGATATTTTTATTAAAGGAGGTGTTATTTGGGAAGTTTCTTGAAGGATAGATAGGACAGAATTCATGAGATATTCCAAAGATCAAAGAACTGAGGGTTAGGCTGAAGAGGAAGCCAAACAAATGAGGAGCATAGGCAGAAGCTTTGATCTCAGCCTTCCATTTTCTTGGAGATTCTAGGAGGTTCCCAGGTCTGGAAGCAGGTTAAGTGTCTTGCCACTGTCTCCTGTTTTTCTCCCACAAACTAAGTACTCAGATACAATCCATAAGGAACACAGAGAAGGGAGGTAGAGTATGGAACATGCCATGTGAGCCCTCTGTACTTTAGTGGACTCTGAGACACCATATGAGTCTTTGAGAGGGTTGTGAAATTTACTTAGTTCATAAATTGATCTTGCTTAGAAGACATATTGCATATCATCATCCTCTCCTACATACACCAAGCTACCAATTTAAATCCCATTTAAATTTAGAGGCAGAAAGCAGTAGAGCCTGATATTCTATACAGAATTCTGCATTTGAGGGGATATATTTCATCTCTTGTAAAGTTTGTTTTACAGCACACTCAACTTCTGAATGAATTCAGAAAATGATAAATTCTGTTGTAGTGGGATTTGGTCAGGAAAACATCCCTTTTCTATGTATGTCAAGACTCCATTGGAGTGAGAGAGGATGGCCCACGACAAGCTAAACAGAGAACTAGCTATATTTCTCCACTTCCTCTACGCTAGATGCCAACCATGTTTTGACCCTCTACTTTTTCATACAGCTGTCCTTTCAGTTATTAGGTGTGGCAGCTTTACATTTCACCTGTTACTATATTCTATTTCAAATATGCCTCATATTGTTTTTAGGAATTTGGCATGCGGCAAAAGCAGCACTCAAGAGATGGCCAGTAGAATCAAAGCAAGTCTGGTTAGTTAGAATCCCTATCTCAAATACAAAAAGACCATAAATAGAAATGAGTTGATGGGAGGACTTCTTGTGAGAACTAGTTCAGAATTAAAACCAACTTAAAAAGTAGGTCATTAGATATCTGAGACCAGGCTAGCCCATGGCTTAGCCATGAGAGACTGATAGAGCAAGGGAATCGTAAGACATGTGTGGATCCATGGCTCACATAGAAGCTTCATTCTATTATTTTTTTGACTTTGATATATTTATTGTACACTTGATGCATTTAAAGACACTCCTGAGGGCAAGCACTGGATAGGGACATTATTTGACTTGTAGATATTTGTACAAAAGGCTGTTAAGACCACACAGTCAGTTCCCTCACAACAGGAAACAAAGGTTCTATGGCATTTCAGATCTCACGTGATTTAAGACATGTATCATTCCTGCAAGAATTCCGTGTGTGATATGTCAGGGTGGTTGGCTTCAGCCAGATAAAACACACTTGACATACACCACAGATCAGAGCTGTGTGGAGTGAAACCCCACAGACCACCTCGAATGCCCATTCCTGATAATGAACTTGATGTCTATAACCATCCTTCAGCCTTCATCCAGTGACTGATGGAAGCAGAGGAAAACACACACAGTTAAACACTGAACTGAACCCAAGGAACCCAGTGACAGAGAGAGAGGAGCGATGAGCAAATTGGCAAAGAATGGGCTGACAAAACCAGCAATGACAGCTGATCTGAATAAGGGAGAGCTCTTGGACCCCAAACAGACAGCTGGGAGGCCAGCATGGGACTGATCCAGACCCCCTGAATGTGAGAGTCAGTGACGAGGCCTGGGCAACCTATGGGGCCCTGGGTAGTGGATCAGTGTTTATCCCTGGCATACAAACAGACTTCGTGTGTCCATAACACAAAAAGAGATGCTCTCTCAGCCTGGACTCTTAGGGAAGTGCCCGGACCCTGCCCTGAGTGAAATGACAGGCTCTTGATATCCCCTATGTGGAAGGAAGTGGCCATAGGGTGAGACTCTGGGGGGGGGGGATGGTGAGGAGGGGGGTGTGGGAGGTAGGGAGGGAGAGGGAACTGGGATTCACATGTGAAACAAGCTATTTAAAATAAAATAATAATAATAATAAAAAGAAGCTTCATTCTATAGCTATGAGAATTTGTTTCCATTGGAGTAAATTTCAGATGCCTGGGAAAAATTCAAAGGTGAAAAGACCTGAGAATTGCCTCCATTTTATGCTGACAGTTCTTTCACAGGTGGATTTGGGAACAGGAGTCAGGTTTCAGGCTGGCAGAAAGAATAGATGTCATTGGAAGTCCATGTAACCATAACATTTGAAAGACAGATGCTGTATCAAAGGCATGATGACTCAAGGTTGTCCAGACAAGAGAAAAGCTACAGTTGTGGTGAGGAGGTGCTCTTGCACGGGGAAAACTTAATGAGAGAAAGAAAAATCTTTATCTTCCTATCATTATGGTTGTGTACTTTCCTTCCTACTAGACTTAATAGCAATGTCATCTGTTAGCTCAACTGCAAGCTTTATCAGTCATTATTATAAAGTTTGTGTGTTGAATGACTCAGCAGCTATACTGATGTAGTCTTATGTGGAACATTAGTTTCTGTCCAGGAAGAAAATGACCGAGACTGAAAGAATAACTGAACCTCAAAACGTTTGTTTACATAAGAATAGAGAACTAGCTACATCCCTAGGTACAGACATTCTGGCCTGGACTTTCATAATAATACGAACAGCCAAAACTTTGTGCCAAGAATGACACAGGAAGGTTGAGTCGGGGGAAGAATAGAGGAGAGTAGGATGAGAGATACCATAATAGAAGGAGTCATTATAGATTTGAAGAGAAATCTGGCACAAGCTAGATGTCCAGAGACCTACAAGGATGACACCAATTGGCTACCTAACCAATAGTGAAGAGGCTACTTTAAATGCCCTTGACTTCCTTGTATGCCATCCTAGAGTCTCCATCCAGGGGCTGAAGGAAGCAGAGGCAGACACCCACGGCTAAACACTGAACTGAACTCCTGGAAACCAGTTGCAGAAATGGAGGAGTGATGAGCAAAGAGGTCAAGAATAGGTGGGTGAAACCCACAGAAACAGCTGACCTGAACAAGGGGTTGCTCATGGACTCCAGACTGATAGCTGAGAGGCCAGCATGAGTCTGATCCAGACCCCATGAACGTGTGTGTCAGTGAGGAAGCCTTGTCATTCTTTGGGGCCTCAGGCAACAGATCAGCATTTATCCCTGGCATCCAGATGGACTTTGGGAGCCTATTCCACGTAGAGGGGTACTGTCTCAGCCTGGGCACATGGGGGAGGGTCTAGGCCCTGCCCTGGATGATATGACAGACTTTAGAGATTCCCCCATGAAGGGTCTCACCTCCCTGGAGAGTGGAATGGGGATTGGGTTGGGGGTTGGGGCGGGAGAGGTTGAAGGGGGATGGGGAAGGATGGGAGGGAAAGGGAGCTGGGATTGACATTTGGAGCGAGCTTGTTTCTAATTTAAATAAAAAATAATTGTGATGAAGATCAATTTCTTACTTGAAATTGATCCTGGTGTAGCTGTAACTACCTTATTCAGAAATATAAGAATAGCTATTTGAACACCAGTATATTGGACCGCATGTCTACCAAATAGAGTAGAGGGTAATTCCTTTTATGCATGGGAAACAGGACACATTAGGTGACAGGTAGGTGGGCTGAGGTGCTTGCTTGTAGTGATGCTTTCTAAAGTGAAACTAACGTATTTATGTGTGGGTAAAGAAGATTGTTTGATGCAAATATGGAATTTTGGTTCCTGTTCTCTTCCCATCCTTTCATAGCCCTTACAGAAAGAGAAAAATCCTTATGTAAAGGCCCACTGCCTGCAGCATTTCATATCTCTAAGCAGGAACACGGGAAACTTCACAGGGACCATTATCACACATTGCGGCTAGCATGAATTGCTCAGCAGATGTTCAGCGGTCTCCTTTATAAACTTTCAAGCCAGAGTATGCTGCTGGTGAAAACCAATGCATGGCTTGGTTATTCTCCCAGGGAAATGAACAGTCTCCTTTCAGGAATTTACTAGCCTTATTTTGGTTTTCAAATTCAGTTCCCTATTAGCTTTCATAGGGTCACAAGATGAGTATTCCTGTATGTCATCAGAGACTGTATTTTGCTTATCTCCTCCTGTATTCTCTTTTGGGGAATTCATTAATTTCTGTAGTGAGGCTAAGCTAAACTTTGAATGCAGTGTTTATTTTGTTTGTAGTCTTTCCTGTGCTTCTTGGAAACTGTGTGATTTCTCTTGAGGGTCTGGCTATGCCTGACAGATATGTTTCTAGAATTCTCTTTGCAGAAACAGGAAATTTGGCATTATGTGAGAATAGAGGGGAAATAATGAACATGTTGTTCTTTAAAAATAAAGAAGGCAGAGTCAAGGTCATGGCTTGAACAAATGCTTTTGACTTTTAGAACCTTAGAGCCTAGGACATTGCAGAACCCACCAGAGTGTTAGAACGTGGTGCAGAAATCAGTAACACTAGAGTTGGAAAAATAATACTGATGCTTGGGACAAAGTATAAGTTTGTTCATATGACCCACCACCGCCAGCTTCTTTAGCTCTCTACAGTCCTAAATCCATTTGTATTTTAAGGCTTAGCTCCGTGTCAGCATGTGTGTGGCATCTTTCTAGAAGGCTTTACCTCATTACCATCACCCATGTCTGAGCTTGCCAATTTTTAAATCTCTATATGATGATGGTGATTATGGCTATCTTCACCCTCCTTTTCCTCACACATACTGATTTCTTCTGAGTAGCATTCTTAATATCTTTATATTGTCACCATTACCAAACCCAGCAGAGAACTTCAGATCAGTTGCTTAACTAACTCTACTTTTACATATAATCAGGTTCATAATGCATAACATGTAGAAAGTGGAGCCTTTCATTATTTTATCCAATAAAATAGCTAGAGAAAACTATTTTCTCTATTTCTTATTCCATATTATGGATGTGGCAATGAATATTATTTGTACAATAAGGATGGACAATTAGAATGGAAAAAAACACCCATGTTCCTTGAAGTTCTATGTCTCAGAAAAAGAGAAGCAAGAAAGGATGGGCCAGGGAGGCAAGGGTCTGTTATTGAAAGAAGCCTGAATTAGGTGTAACTTATTGCCCCTTGCTTAGTGCTCTGTATAGCACAATTTAGAATCAGTATTTCACTGTCAGAAGTGTTTGCTGGCCACTTATGAAGGCTTAAAGTCTGGTGCAAGCCTTCTGATTTCTATTGGTTATTATAAAATCATAAAACTGACCCATCAACTAAATATCTGTAAGAGACATTTTTGTTTATTTCCATTGCTAGATTGGAATATACTCAGGAGAAATATCTGTTTCAGATTTATCATTTTATTCCTTCAATGTTCCTATCTTCTATGACTCATTTGGTAACAGTTCCTTTAAGTTTATGGTTCTGGCCGATAATATAAGACAAATTAGCACCATCGTTATTCCTTCTACACTGGACAGAGCTGAACCACAAATACTCATGAATGAACACAGTGGACAGGGCAGTAACAATGGAGAAAACAGCAGCAGGGCAGTCACCTACTGTAATGATTATTTAAGTAGTAGTTTGTATAATAGTTCATAATTCATTCTCTTTTTTAAGGGCAGTTGCAAAAATGGTGATTTCTTGTTTATCAAAGAAGGTGGGTTTACTGGCTTATATTGTGTTTTGTGCCATTAAGATTAAAATCTACCAGCAAGATGGACTAGGAGGTTGAATCTGATGAGGGAAGATTAAGACATTAAACTGTGTGCACTCCTGTCAGATGTTATATTCTTAGGTAAGAGAAGTCCACTGCCAGGAGAACAAATTCTATTTCTTGGTGCGAATATTTCAGGCCCCATCAAATGCCCTATCTTTGTGCCTACGATCATACATCTTCAGAATTAAAAAGCCCTTTTTATTTGACTGGCATGGGGAGTGTGAGGAAGTTATTGGTTTATTGGTTGTTCTATGTTAAAATATACAAGTGTCTACATAAGGATAGAGAGTAAGACAAAGAGACCAAGCAGATATTCTGGCACATTCCAGTTGAGAACACAATCCCAAACAGATAAGCCCATACTAAAATGTTAAAAAAATTCAGAGCTATTCATATTTCACCCGCTTAGTTTATCGTGTAAATAAACTGAAATTTAAATAATGGATCCCATAGAGGAGCTGAGGTTGACTGGTTCTTCAAACCCGTTGGGTAGATAAAGCTGTCTTTCATGACTGGAAAACCTGTCTCCAAGCCAAAGTAGGAGATCTTTGATACCCAGCCTAACCACATTTCAGCTAAACTAAGAAACACCATAAAATAGAGAACTGAGGGGGCTCATTGTATAGAGTGAGGAATTATTTGGGAGACCCAGGAGACTGGTAAACCAGGTCTTACTTTTGGATCAGTTTCTCCAGATTGTGCTCTCATGCCCGGTCCCCTTGCCAGTAGAGAGCATTCCATAAGCATAAATCCTTCTGCAATGAGGGATGGTACAGGAAAATTCCCTTCCATCATTAAACCTGATTTACAGCTCTGGGCATTCACTAAAACAGAGAAGCAGGGCTTGTAACTCTAATAGAGTAATAAACATTAAAATCTAATTTCTTGGCATGGGTGGAGGCCTTCTAGTAGTCAGAATGGGCAGATAACAGTGAAAGGAAGTAGGTAATAAATGAAACATACCTCCAAATATGAGATACACTATATCCATAATCAAGATAAGTGGCCAAGGGCAGCCAAGAGGTGTGGCTGGGAAGCTGTTAAAAATTATTAAAATATGAACTAGAATCTAAGTAGCAGAGGGAATTAAATAGCTGGAAGCTTTATAAGAGTTAAACAAATGATATTATCTACATGAAATTCATATGCTGATATGAGTAAAAATACTGAATTTACCTTTCATTATTTTCACCTATATTTCAGAGATACAAGGCTTTGCTCTTAGTTTTCCTGGTCTCTTAGAGTTTGGGGCACATATGATTAAAATTAAAAGAAGCTGTCATTTTTCAGCGGAAGAGCCTCAAAGCTCATATTGAATAAAAGCATAAAAATGCACACTGGGAATATTGTTCCAATCCCTTCTTGTCCATTAGTGCCTTGTTCAAGAAGCTACATTTAGAAAAATCGTCCTTTGTCAAGGGCATGTGTGGGTTTTGTAATAAAACTGTTATGTTGGCCTCTGTGCTGTTGCCAACTGATTTAGCTTCTTTTGCAGGTACAATAAAAAGATATCACAGACACATTAAAGGATTGATATTTCTAGACTTCAGTCACTAACACTGGATTGGTTGAGAGGGAAAGGCAGGGGTGGGGAAGACAGTGCAGAAGTTTTCAGCCTCATCATGACACTAAGTGAATTCTGCTGCTCTCTAGCTCCACCTTGGTGAAGGTACTGTCCCTGTGAGGTAGCAGTAGCCCCAGGTGGGATGTTGTAGAAACTAGAATGCAGTCAAAGCCACAGTATAATCGATGCAGATGCCAAATAGTTGCTGTGGAGCACTCAACTGTAAAGTGAAATAAATTGTTGCAATAACGTTTTCCATTTAGAGATGAAATTAGAACTAGTGAAGTTCTTCCACAGTCAATAAATTTATACACCTCTTTACTCTCTGATCACCCAGTTATTATTTACAAGTCAGTCATTTATGAGTAAAGCATTTTACTCATATGATGATAGCATTTCTTTCTTTCTTCCTAGTTTTCCTAAAATTAAATGTATTTTCCTCTTTAAATAACCAGATTGTTTCAGAGTAGCTTTTGGGGTTCTATAATATATAATAATAGGTGTCAATAGGCAAAAATATGTCTTTCCCTCCAATGTGATTAATTGACTGTGATATCTTCACACACACACACACACACACACACACACACACACACACACACACCAAGAATGAAGTAGAATCTCAGATTTTAATATACTGAACCAGTTCCTTTAAGAAGGCAATCTGCCCTTCAGATAACCAAGTGATTTCTTAGTATGCACAGGGCCCTGCCAGGACTTGATCCCGGTGCATACTGTCATCAGCAGCCTTGTGCTCTTGTCACCACACTTTCCCCGCTGTAGCAGACTGTCATTAGCACAGGAACCCAAAATAAACCCTTCCATCATTAAGTTGCATTGGTCAAGTATTTTGTTCCAGCAATGTGTAAAGTCACTAATGTGACCCCACACACATTCTTCCGAATGTTCGGATTATGCAGATTTTATATTTAAAATAAAACTGCATGTCTGCTTCAGAGTCAGGAAAGGAAAAACTAAAACTCAAATTAGAGCATTCTCCTGCAGTTTCTCAGCAACACTAGCATTGGAGATGTGTCAAGAAAGCCCTTTGCTAAACAAGACCGGAATTTACAAAGGGTCTATGACCGAATGAGTGTGTGAAAAACTGTGGGGTGACTAAACTTGTTTCCATCTGCAAGACTGGATACCTGTCATACACTTATGTGTACCAAGAATCTCAAGGTGAGCAATGTCAAGGTTCCCATTTCTCAAACTGACCTAACTGAGAAACTTTCTTCATCTTTCAGACCTTTCTGAAGGATGGACTCAGGAATATGGGAATATTAATACAACAGCATCAAGTATTAACAGTGTCTGATGTCAGAGATATCATCACAGTCAGTTCCATCTCATGACTTTGACAACTTTATTAAAGCAGAGATTATTTTCTCTTGGCTTTTTCATTTTTCCTCCTTTTTATTTATTCTTTTTCTTTAATACCATGCATCTCCATTCCATTCATTTCCCCATTCCTAAATATACAGTCTGTGCTCTTGCAACCTCCTTGAAGATG
This sequence comes from Mesocricetus auratus, assembly GCF_017639785.1. Classification (NCBI taxonomy): domain Eukaryota; kingdom Metazoa; phylum Chordata; class Mammalia; order Rodentia; family Cricetidae; genus Mesocricetus; species Mesocricetus auratus. Next base: position 11,215,916 of record NW_024429182.1, read on the forward strand.
TCACTTGAGTTTTTCAAATGAAGAATGGGATCTCCCATTCATTCAGGTATCCCAGAAAGGCAGATCAAGATCTGATTTAGTGGAGAGTGTATCAAATTCCTTGCACACGAACAGCTCTGGCTGGTTATTTAGCATTTCCTAAATGTCCGTCACTTTTTTGTGGATGTGGTAATATTTCTATTACAATAATCAACTCAGGTCCTTGTGACTAGTACAATAATTCGGAGCATAGCCTAGTTCCTCACAGGGCTTTAGAAACGATGTCTGAGCAGAGGCAAGGGGTGTCCAGTTTCCTGGAGCAATGCTTGTATCCATACTATCCTCTGTTCATTTATAATGGCAAAAAACTTGCCAGCGCTTTTCTTCCTCACCCCTACCTTGTTGAAGCTGCGATAGAGAGGGATTAATTTATACTAATTCCACACGACAAGACCAAATCCATTTATCAGCAGTTTCCATTCCTTAGTGATGCATACAAACACTCCTTACTCTTGCATAAATTAAGATATGTGGCTGCCTCTGTAAGGAGCAGTAATAGACCCATTTATACGCAGGCACAGATCAGCAAGCATAAACCAAACAAGGAGCACTGAGGGTAGTGCCACTCATCTCTCCACTGCTGTTGGCTCTGCGCCGCTCACTCCTGGGTCTCCAAGAAGTGGCTAAGAGATGCAGAACTGGGAGGTGGAATAGACGGTACACTTTAGTCCGCAAAATGTAGAAACTAATATTCTCCAGAGGTGATAATTGCCCAACCGTGTTAATGCTGCCACTTTAAGCATGGTGACCCGAGTGTGTATGATGTAAGATTGAAAACCTCAACCTAGAAAAGTAGACAGGAGCAGGAGGTGGAAGCAAGGCTAAGTGAAAGGGTGTCAGTTGTGTCTGTGTGTGCACACACATGTGAGCATGTGTCTGCCTTCACATGAGTAAGAACAGGGTTAAGGTAACTCTTTGATCCCTGCACTCAGAAAGTAGACAGAGGCAGGCAGATCTCTGGGAGTTCAAGACCAGCCTGGTCTGCACAGTAAATTTCAGGGCAACTAGGTCTATATGTAGAGACCCTGTTTCAAAAGAAAAAAGAATAACAACAACAAAAAATTGAAGTCTTACTCTTTCAAATAATCTTTGTGGTTTTCTTAGCTGCACCTCACTTATATTCTGCTTGTGCTACAGGGGCCTTCTATGTGGGAATATGCTTCACTCACGTCTGACTGTCCTCATCTATGGCTTCTCTGGAACTCAATTTGTTCACAGAAAATTAGTGGTTTATATTAGATTACCTTTACATTATATTCTCGTTCCTTTCATATGATAATGATATTTTGATAGCAAAGAATGAAGGGATAGGGAGGCAGAGTTAATTCAAAACAATGCAGTGGCTGATTGTGGGGATTGTATGCAAATAAAAAGATAACATAATTGGTTGTGAGAAGACAGTTGTTCTTATCAACTGTCTGTCTGTCTGTCTTTCCATGTTCCACCTCTACCCATACATGCTATCAAAGTTTAAAAGCATAAGACCTAGAATCCTAAGTATTCTTTTAAAGCATGATATTTTACCTCATGTCACTTGAGAATTCTTTTTCTGTGCTGCCTATCACCTTTGCCTTAGCCCTTTTCCTGAGAAATATCTTTTCTAATTTCTTGGTCCTTTACACCAGGTGGGGCATATAGAAATTGTGAGTATTTGTGTGTGTTTGAGTGACTCAGTCTTCTTTCTTCCATTAACTAGTTGAAGTCCTATAGGGTGGCATTCAGCAGTGAGCACAGGAACTGCTTCTGCTTGTGTCATGTGGTTAATAGCCCCTGAGTTCTGTCTGTTAAAAACAGTCAAGATAATATACATAACAATGGAAAGAGTCCTTTTATCCCATGATATTCTGCCAATAGCAGCATGCAATCACATGCATTTCTGGGTTTTGTTGATGGCACCAAGGGCTAGAGCTTCATTTTCTTTGTTTAAATATAAAGCACCCGATTTTGGGTGTTCCACTGCACTGAGGTTGCCTAATCAGCTGTCACACAAGGACATGCTCTCACTGTACAAAACTGCTAGACTTACAGCAGAGACAGAACAAGAGGGTTACTTATATTCAGTGCCCGCTAAGAACTGATCCTCCTGCATAAATTAAAACCATTTCCTGAGAAAGAAACTTATACTTTCACTTTGCTTTATGGTCATATGAAATATGCTTTCTAGTAGTAACTGAAACTTAATCTTACAAAAATAAGACAGAGTAGATGCAACCATGGGTATTGCCTGAGACCATTAATATTGTAGTCATTTACTCCTGAACTTTTCTGCTTGGATGACCAGTGCATCACCCTTTTGGATCTCAATAGAGAAAAGTCATCAAAAAGGTGCTTAAAGGTCACCTGCATTTCTGGGTATTGGGCTTTGCTTAAATTGATAGAAGGTAAAGGTCAGTGTCCATGCTTCCACAAGGTGCAAGTGGATTGTTTTCAGGCTTGAACTATACCACGTTTGGCAATTGTCAGTTCTTGACATGATAAAAATTAATTGCAAACACTCATTACAAGAGCAAGAGGCTTGACCTTGCAGAAGAGATTTGGAGTCGAGGAGTGATAGTTTATCATAGAACTGCCATGTAAAGACAACTCGGAGACAGAACCTTGGGCATGCAGGATTTCAGCTTAGTCCATGAGGAAGTACATGCTCTTGGGGTGCTGGAGTTCCTGGGATATGGTATTATAAATTTCAGATATTGTTGGGCTCCAATACTACTCTTCCCCAGAATCAGGGTATTGGCATTCCCAAGCATTCACTTGACCACAAACTTCCTGCCCTCCCTCACACACAAAAAAATGTTAGCATGCTCATTAGATTTCTAATTCTGTCTTGTAATTGCCAAGGATTAGATATGACTAATTCATATCCCCCACACACAAACTTCTTATTTATGGTTGACTGCTTTTCTACTCAGTGGAGAAAGCTTATGTACAATACATACAACGTACAGGAAATCATAATCATAATCTTTATACAAATGCAGACCATTCCTGACTTACAGTGTTCATCTTCTACTGCTTCTACCTGACAGTCTTGTGGGACTGTACCGATAGAGCCATTGTGCTGCTCCTTTTAGTATCCTACTCAGTAAATTGCATAAGCATTTAATGCTTTATTTGAAAATACTTTTCTTTCAGTGATTTTTATCCAAACAAGTGTTAAGTTCAGGCAAAGACTTCATTGACCTCTGTGGAGTAGGTTCTGTGTTTGATAGTTTCATCTCACAGTGGCTTTTTAGCAGGATGTAACCCCAACAGTAATGTGTTGGTTAATTAATAATAATGACACAGCAATGTTAGAATGAAAGAAAATACTTCCAAAGACACTGATGAGTATATATAACAACACAATCCTCACAGCTATCCAGGTATGTACTATTATTCTTTAGCTACATTCGATGCATTAAGGTGAAGCAACCAGCCCAAGTCTATACAGTAGGCAATTGCTTGAGTAGAGCTAGGACACCTATTTTCCCTTGATCCACTGAAAGGCTTGGATATAGCAGCTGGAGCATTCTCAAGATGGTGACACGTTTGGATGCATGTTTATTTGTGTGTCATGCATTGTGCCTATATATCCCACATGTTTTCCTGGGGTTTACGAAGCTTGTGTGTGAACAATATGGACTACTCAATACTCTACTAATGTTTGTACTTGTCTATTCCCCCAGCCCCACTGGTGGACCTCACTCCAACCCACAGTGGATCTGCCATGCTGATGTTGCTCTCAGTGGTGTTTGTGGGGCTGGCAGTATTTGTCATCTACAAGTTTAAAAGGTACGTATTCTCCCCCTCCATCCCCTTCCCCCAACTTTTTACCTCTTTCTGACAGGTTCAGAAGCAGTAAATCCCAGTGAAACTCACCTCTATAACAGAGCAGTGATACTTTCTGTTAATGTTTTTAGGAAGATCCCGGGGATTAATGTTTATGCCCAGATGCAGAATGAGAAAGAACAAGAACTGATCAGTCCAGTCAGTCACACTGAAGGCAGGCCAAGTGTCACTCACACTGACCTCAGGAGGCCTGGCCAGCCTGTAGATGAGAAGGTGGAATCGCAGCTCCTAGGTAAATGAAGCCCAGTGGCCATAGCTGCCCAGGCTGAGTAGTCAACACTAACCCGCCATCTAATCCCTTTTTTGGCTTCACATAACCCCTTTTTTCCTGCTCTAATCCTCACAAGAGAAACAGCTAAAATGCCCCCTTTCTTGCTCTTTTCTGGCTTTTTTACTCTCACTAAAATTCCCCCCCCCCTTTCAAAAACTCTGTTCTAAAACACCAAGCTTCAAAGTTTATGAGCAACGAGCATCTAGGTTTTTCACGGCTACTGTTTAAGGAGGAAAAGCTTCAGGGTCTGGGGGAGGTAGGGAGGATGTAAGGCAGTAACCAGGGTCTCAACAAAACTAAGCAGTCTCTACTACAGACATTTCCGAGAGAGACCAAAATGCTTTAGAAGTTCAGAAGAGCCCAAGATAAGGAAACTGACTAGCCTGAGCAGTAGGAAGCATTTTTTGTTGTTGCTGTTTTGTTCTGTTTTTGTCCAATGGCTGTCTTGGGATTATTGCCCTGGAAATGTGGAAACTGACAACCAGGAAGGGCATGCAGTTTGTAGAATACTTAGGATTTGAGGATGCTAAGAAGCCAACTGGAGATTTAGGCTAGAGAGGACCCCACAGATGTCCTCTGTGTTGAATACCAGTTTTGGCATTAGATGACAATGCAGCTTTGTTTACCTGGAGCCTAAGCTAGTGAAGCCTGAAGCTCAGTTGCTAAATCTTATGTATTTCAGAAGATGTTTTTGAGGAACTAAGACAAAAGTCATGGAAGACCATTGCTGATCCCATTTTCCTCCTTGGGTCCTGCTGTCAATGACTCACTAAGATGGGGAAATTTTATGTTAGCTGATGCTTCATGCTAAAGTCATGGTGCCAGATTACCCAGAATGCCTTAACAGAAAAGAGTTTTACTATCTTACTTGGGAACAAATGAATTTAAGTGGATATGAGAAAAGTCTGTGGTTGTATTAGAGGACGTTTAAATGCAATGAGTAGCATTAGCCAGAGATAATAACAGTGGCAGCCACATCTTGTGTCCAATTTTCACAGTTCATTTTTTTTCATTTGGTGGAGATAGGCTGATGAAAAGACACGATAGGTTTGGGTTAAAAAAGCCTTTCTGTCTTACTGTCCAGTGTAACACCATGTACTCTGCCTATTCTGTCTCACATGCTGCATTATTCGGGGTGGGGAGGGAGTCATTTGGTTCTCTGTGTCCATTTCTATAGTGTGAATCACAGTGGCTGTTTATTAAAGTAGCAGTTCCTCCTTTGCTGGCAACATCTCGCAGCACATTGCAGTCTCTGACACCTTTCCATTTCCAGTGTCATTAAATGAGTAAGTGTCACACGTTTTCTCTTAGGAGAGTAGCTTTACCCTCCCCTCCCTCCCCTTCTTCTCAACCTGGTGACTCATCTCTCCGATTGCAAAGACCAAGACAAGCCACTCCACCTTCATCGCCAAAGCGGGGATCTGCTGGGGCACAATTTGCAATTTAAGGAAAACCCCAAAGACTACAGGAGACCTGCTGATCAGAAAAGAATCTCGCTCTTGTCAAGTCCATCATCCTTCATGACCACTAACTTTATGTTTTTTTTTCTTCTGTTGTTCTGTTTCCTATTTTGCCAGGAAGTATTTCCATAGTTGCTGAGAATCAAAGCACAAAAGAAATCCCTACCTATGTAAATGTTTGCGTGGAGGACGCCAGTAAAACAAACAAACAAAAAATAAAGTAAAAACAATCAAAATCTAAACTAATAAATAAACACTCACTGCATCGGGACTCTTAAATTCTTCAGACACAGACAACAAGGGTTTTAGCTTTAAGCCTGTGCATGTGGACAATACCTTGAGAACACACTCGGAGGGGCAGTGTACAGGTGCTCTATTTTAATGGAAAACACCCCCTCCCTCTCCTCTTTTTCTGATCGGTCATGTTTGTAGAAAATTCATAACATATGTAGGCCAAGGAAATCTGCATGTATTTTTGGAAATATCCTTGGCTCTAGATTTAACAGCTATTTTAGCACTTCAGGCTGGTGGTTGGTTAGCCAACCCCAGTCTTTTCACAAGACACAAAGACACGCACAGGAGTTTGAAACCCTGAGCTGCTTCTCTGTTTTCCTTCTTGTTACTTTTCCTTTCTGAGTTAGTGTTAGTGGCTATGTTGGTCAGCAGTGACAACAGGCTTATTTCTCTCCATTCTCTGTGGCTACTGAGAGAAAGATCCTGGTTAAAGGTCCATATCCCTGTAGACAGGTTCAATAGGAACAGAAGGGAGGCTGGGAAAGCAACACATATCAGAAATGGACCTTTGTTTCCTGATCAACTTTTCTTCTTGCCCCAAGTAATGTAAAAATAAAGAGGAAAAAATGGGATTTTTTTCCAGTAAATATTTGTTATTTCACCTCCCATTTGTTGGTTATGTATGTGTGAACATGTTTCTCTTGATGATTTTCTATTTTTCCTCCTTTACCCTATTATTTCAACTGCTCTCACCTTTTCTCCTCAAATGTGTTGCTAGATTTTGGACATTATACCTAATATTTCCTAAAACTGGCCTAGGCCTTGCCAACACTAATGCCATCTATCACAAGAAGTCATCTATATCAGTTTTCTACACTCCCACGCATGTCAGCGTCACTGCGCTCTGGCCAGGCTGCGTCTTGCCCAGCTGGCTTCAGTTACATTTCCTCTTTGTCTCTTCTTCTAGAACCTTCTTTTGCCAAATACCTCTGTCTTTCCCACCTGGAAACATATACTGTGTGTGAAAGAGTTGATACATGCAAAGCAACCCAAATCTGGCCATATACTTTGGAAAGTAAAACATATAGATAAGTAGTGGTGGTTTTGCACATTAACAAAACTCCTATGTGGTCTGAGTCTAGAAGATTCTCATGAGACATATTTTGAATGTGTGACTATACTGCAGGGTAATATGTTCTATGATAGTTGCTGTTATCTGTTATTTCCTCTCTATAATAACCATATTTGTAAAATAAAACTGATTTTTAACCAGAATCAGAATCAGGTTAATGGACTTAATATATAAAAGTGTTGAAAAAATATAAAAATCAAATGAGTCTTCTCTTATATCTGGATGAGACTTTGATCATTTTAGATGATCTCACTGATTTCCTGTGTTCATTCTGATCTTCCGGTGTCATGGTATTTTTAAGGAAAAAAATAAGTTAATATAAAGGAAGTATAGCTGCTTACAGAAAAGTAAGGCTTACAACCCCGAGATCCTCAAAGCAAAAGAAAATCAGTTTCCTCAAAGGAATTATGAAAGGAGGTCTGCAGAAAGGAGCAGAGCCTGTGCTCCTCCCAAAGTCCTTCTGTGTGACTGAAGTCTCTTTATGTCTCTGGACTGAAAAAAGCCCACTCTCAAGTTAGAATGAGAGATGCTCTAGTAGACTAGTTCCAGAACCTTCCTCCTTGACTGTGTGCCAAAGCCAACAACAGGGTATCTTCAAGGGCCTAGGTGTATCGCAGTGACCAGTATGACTCCTGCCCTTGTGTGGTTGGTGGTGCAATGATCACATGACCCCTGCACACACATGTATGGCTGAGGAAAGAGTAGAGTAGGAAAGCTGTAGCCGGAGGTTATGCAAGCAGAAAGCTTTATGATAGAAGATGTCCCATGGGACTTTGTGCAGTAAATTATTCCTGAGGATATAATCAACCAATCTCAACCTTCTAGGCTTCCTATCTCATAGGAAAAAAAATCTTCTTTGATTCTCTTCAATTGGAGTCTTCTATATTTAACATGGAAGACAAAGTATTTGTAAACCAAAATACGTTCACTCAAACCAGCATAGGGAATCCTCAGAGTTGCAGTTCAAACTATTTTAATTAGAAAATCATTATCAAAAAATGAAAGACCCCTCTTGATTTAGCATAGTGCCTTGCCTAGAATATTGTGAAAATTATTTGTCAATGAAATTGCAGTGAGTGAATGAAGAGTCATAGGGAAGAAGGGGCTGTATGTAAGTCTTCCTTTGAAATAGAGATGGACATGAGATACCTGGCATCCTGGAAAGTGACCAAAGTGGTCTATGAAAGATTCAGCCTCTCCAGTGTCCTCGTGTTCCTCTCCCTGTAGCTCCCTCCCACCTGTAGGTGACTGATGAAGGGGAACTCATAGATTCTGTAACCTTGGCCAGTGGCTCTCAAAGTGTAAAGCTTAAGATGATACTATCATCATCATGTACACTTGTTTAAAATTCAGATTCAAACTAGACTGATACAGACCCTGCTATTTTGAAAATTCTAGTGGACCAATTGTATTGTTTTCTTTTTATGGGTAATGGTGGCTCTAACAATCTCTGTTTCAACAAGCCATCCAGGTGATTATGTTATATGCTCAGTTTGAGACCCTCTATACCAGGCCTTGTAGTAGAATCCCAAGGAGAAAGGAGCATTGAGAACCTACAAGTGGGAGGGACCCAAGTGCCTACCTCTCACTAATAGCAGCCGCAAATGCAATGAGCAGTCTCGGTGAATGTAAGGCCAAAGGAGTGTGGGAGGAACACACAGAAGGTAAGAATCAGGACAAGCTAAAAACTGAATACCGCAACATTTCTTACAAGCCCAGAGGGCAAACTGTGCACGCTGTACCCTGAATTATCCACCAACATTTCCCCCTTGCCTTATTCCTAATTGGATTCACTGTCCAAATTGCAGAGGTTTGTTTTGATTTTTTCCCCAGAATTTCCAAACAGCAACTTTGAAAGCAATGGGGTGCTTGGCAGCTGTTCTGTGTTTTCCAGGATTCCAACTGAGCATTGAAACCCCTCATTTGCCAACTTATTTTTATAGAAAGTCAATTTAAAAAAAAATGAAAGTTTTCTTATAGCATTGGAACTACTTCTAATTTTAAAATGACTTTTTTGATGTATTTTTTTGTTAAATACTATGTAGTGTAATGTATAATTGCTCTTGTTTATTGCTTTTACAATCATATTTATTAAACAGATAATGTCTCTAAAGTCTTGGCCTCAATGTGTTTATTTAATATCAAAACATGGTCTAGAATTTTTATAAAAATGTGATATAAGACTTCATAAATGCTAATTTGTTAGAACACCTTTACCTCTGAATGCTTGAGTTTTTGCACTCATAACGTGCTCTATTCCATGAATTCTATTTGTATCTCAGTTGACTGTAAAATAACTGTCACTTTATTCAAGCACAGTGTTGCATTTGAAGATCACTCCAAAATGGTTACTTTGAAAGAAGCAATATGTTTGTTGTTATTAGTTCAAATTTTCACATCATGAATAAGGAACAAAGTTATTAAAACCCCTTGTAGCTACCAAAGGATAGAACATGAATATAATGAGATGAAAATTAGGTCATGCTAAGGGCTCTTAGGGTAGGACAGAAAGAGCTTTGCATTTATAACTGGAGGAGGGGCTTCTCATCAAGATGTTCAGTTGTGAGACCTTGAGCAAATTGTTTTTAATATACACAGGATGCAGTGTCTTCTTGAATATGATGAGGAGGAAGATGACCCCTTCTAGCTTTGACATTTTCTGTAGGGAAGTCATTCCCAAAAGAGCTTGATTGGTGGTTTGCAATTAGTGGAAGATAAAAACGTGGACTAGATCCAAATATTTTCAGACACGTGGCTTGTTTACATAATGGAAATCTCATTGGATACATGTTGTTCCTCGTATGGCGTCTATGAACACTAAACTGTCCGTTGCCTTCCCTATTGTCTACTGGGGTTGGATTGTTGATGCTGATTAGGCCAGTTTCAGAATGAGAGTGAGAATTCTGACTATTTGTAGCCTTCTTTTAACCTTACACATCAAGTACCCAGATGCTTCAGTCTTTTCCAGGCCAGAAAGTAGGCTAGCTGTTCTGTATTCTTAGGGCAGACCATCTCTTGTGTCAGTCAGAGTGGAGTTAAAAAAAAAAAAACAGAAAATGACCCTAGGTAATTCCTAAAGAAGTGATTAAACATGGGATTGTTGCTTAAATAGCAGAAGAGCCTACTTGCTGACAAAGAGCACATAAGCCTCAAGAGGAAGTCTCTAATTTTGTAAAGCTGAGGGCACATGGGTAATGCTGGAGTACTTGGGCCAGGATAAATAGGTTGAAACTGAAGACACAGCACCTATGTCTGGCCAGGGCTCAAGCCATGAAGGATACACCGCTAAGACTAATAATGCTACCCAGGCTAAGGACAATGGAAGAGATGGACCTTTTTTAACTCTTGCCCTTGTGGGCATTAAGAGATGCCATCTAATGAGACAGAGACTAGAACGGGGGTATAGAAGATGAATTTGAAAGTGCAGATAAGTAAGTGCAGCAACACTTCTGCCAAGTTCAAGCGAGACCAAACGGACAGAGGTCCCCGGGCTCACACACAGATTAAATTGACATGCCCTTCTCTGCCTTGTTTGTCATGCCCACGTATTTAGATGGTTGACATTATGACTATATGAGTATAGCCTATTATATTTTCTTCCCAAATCCCATGCTCATTTAGGCAAGGATCTATATTTTATCTTATTCTTTCCATTCCTTTGGCATCTAGCACTGGACATTGCCATTAGAGGGCACTAGATAAATGTTTGATGAAAGTCAATCCTTGAATTTTAGCTTAGCATTGTCAGTAAGTCCATTTTATTTAGCACTGATCTCTGAGGTGGCTTCACAGGGCAAGCCTAACCCAGCTGGTACCTCTAATTACATGTCCAATCGCTATTTGTCAAGAATCAACACCTCCCTGCCCTTCTTCTCCGCTAGTGCTCAAACTGCTGTGTTCAGTGAGCTATTCTTAGACATTAATTTAAGTAAAATAATTGCTGTTTAGGAAAAAAGGAAAAAAATACTAGCTAGAAAGTGGAATGAAAAATCAAAGCCCTAAATTTGGTCTCCGAATCATCAACAGAAATGGGTGTTTGAAAAATATACATTTGGGACTGGCAAGGTAACTTCAGAGGGTAGAGATGTTAGAGATGTTTGTACATACTCTGGCAATGAACTGAACTCAATCCAGATCCCACCACGTGGCAGAAGTGAACTGACTCCCAAGAATGGTCCTCTTACCTCTACAGATTCACTTTGGTATGCATGCATCTGTACACACACACACACACACACACACACACACACACACACAATTATTTAATTAAAAAAGAAGAGTGTAGGTTTAGATGTTGTTTTCATTATAACAGAATCCCAAAATGATTCCAGGTGGAAAAAGTCAAGAAAATTTCTATTTTAAATATTGTATACACTGATAGGAATCTGTGGTTTACTGAATATAGATATAAATTGATCTGTATATGCAAACATAGCTATAGACCACGTGATAATACAACTGCCAATAAGGTAGATATTTTATAGCTGCATTCATAAAGTATGCATGCTAATGGGGACACAAAAGAAATTGTATAATTCACTATAACCTATATAAGCATTTTACATATACGATAGTTTCAATGCACTGAGATGTAAAAATAAAACATGATACTCATTAGAGTGATAGGGGCAGGAATAAGGGATAGGAGAGTTTGCCTTCAGAAACAAAAATGTCTCAATGTCCAGGGAACAACTTTTCTTGAATTTGAAAGGTTGAAAACCGGACATTCTGTTTGAAGACAAAATGCATGGCTCCAGTTTTCAACTTAACCCTAGGATCACATCACTCAGAAAACAAAAACAATTAAGAGTGCATCTGAGTTCTGGACAAAATAGAATTCACATGCTCAAGAGGCAAAAAGATCGCCACACTGTGCAATACAGCACAATAGAGTTCTCCAGATCACACAGCATCACATGGAAAATCCAGCAAACACCCTCTTAGAAGACCTCAGAGTCATGGTCCTGGAAGTACAAAAAGGTGCAAAACCTAATTAATAGATATAAACTACATTAAACTGGGAGGGCAGATTGGTCTTTTGTTTGTGCTGTAATAGGCCAGGTGGTAGTTTAAAGGTAACTTGATCTGTCCTAGGTACAGAGGCAGGAGGATCACCAGTTGCCTTAGCTGCTTAAGGCCACCAACCCCAAACCAAAAGAAAGATGAAGTATTTGAATATGGTAGCAAAAGGAAGAAGTCATCTGCGGTAGGAAAGGTAAAAGAATAAGGCAACCCTCATAGTTATCATTATTTCAGCCTGAGGCACCTAGATAAGTCTGGCAGCCCCACCCACCTCACTATACCTGGAAGCAGCACACAGTTTACCGATTTTCCAGCAACTCACATTTGACAAGCTGACTCTGCTCCCAAGAATGGTAAACTATCATTGGACTGCACTACAGAAGGTTGTGTGAAGCCAATATTTAAGTTTCTCTGTGACAAGAGAAGGGATTTTAAAGATAGGCATACATTTCCAGATAATAAAACCATGTCATGAACAACACTAAGTTATTTAAATATGTGAATGTGTATGTACCTGCTTAAATAATTATATATAATATCTATCTATCTATCATCTATCTATATATATATGTATATACATATATACAGCTTTTAGGTGTAGAAAAAGACTTAATGACTGCATATAAACAAATTGAAGACAACATGACAGAATTGTATTTAACATGGATGGTTTCCATTAACATTATTTTTCTAGAGACTGGAGAGATGGCTCAGCAGTTAAGAACATTGGCTGCTCTTGCAGAGGACCCGGGTTCAATTCTCAGCACCAACAAGGTGGCTCACAAGCATCTGTAACTCCAGTTCCAAGAGATCCGACACCCTCTTCTGACCTCCACGGGCAACAGGAACACATGTGGTGTACAGATATACATCCAGCCAAAACACCCATACACATAAAATAAAAATAAAATTATTTTTCTTAAGTAGAGGCATAAGAAACTTTTTTGTGATATGAGAAGTGCAGCATTTAAAATGCCACAGGATGAAGTAATAGTTTGTACAGAAATCACAGGGCAAGGAAACACATCAGTAACAATGGTCTAACTTGCCTAACAGTCAGTTTAATCACCAATAAATGCCACAAAATGTGAATATGTGCACATATATAAATAAGGAGTACTGAATAAAAATATCTAAAAACAGTTGCCCTTGTTATTTCTAATTTCTAAAACCATGCATGTTTTAGTTCCCTTCATCTTTGAAGTGACCATGTAGTCTTCATACACTTGAACAAAACCTACTTTAGAAAGTTATGAAAGACATTATTATAAGGGACTCTATATGCTTATTAAACTAATAATATAATTGTAAGCTGTACATAAAGTTCCTAGGAGCATCATAATTATAAAAGTGTATAAATATTCTAAAATTAAACAACTCTGAATATCATTTTTATCAATTGAAATTCATACTGGGATGAGAATATTACTATGCTGTTTTTGTATCTGTAATTCATGAACTTTTTGAATATAGTTTATTCATTTTTAATTAAATTCTTAGGTTATCATGCAAAGTAATGAGTTTCATTTTGACATTTTCTTACATATGTGTCATTATTCCATGCTACTGTTTGTTTCCTCACCCACTATAATGAACTTTCAGAGGTTCAAAATACTTAAAATATATAATCTTAATAACCATGTACACACACACATCACACACACACATACATATATATATACATATTCATATAGAAGGTGAATAACAAATTTTGCAGCATAAAGTTGTGGTAAATATATTAAAGAAAATTTCTTAGCATATAGGTAGATATAAATACACACTTATACATTATTTAGGTATATTCATACATATGTAAAAGTTAACTCATGTGTTACATCTGAAAGGAAGTAACTGATCCAGTTATGTATGGGTCATAAACACACAGGAAGGTGTGCTAAGAGGTGACCTACACCTGTCCTTTACACTGTTTTGTCTAGCCCAAACTAGTGCAGTTTGAAGACTGCCAATGATAAGAAAAACACAGATACAGTTATTCTGACATAAGATGTGGAAGTTGCCACAAAGGCCTTCTACTTCACCTGTCTTAGTCACCTTCTTGATTTTTTAACCAGCAGCTGATTCCTTTACCCTGTTTCAGCCACTAAAACGGATGGCATCCTACTTAGCAATAGTATCTATTTGTTTATGGTACCTCCCATACCTGAACACACATACACACTTGACAAGTGGCTGGCCCTGGCCTCGTCAAGAGAGTGTGGAAGAAGTAGGGGAAGGATGTTCTCATTGGCTGGTGCTAAGGCACAGAGGCAGTACTGACAGTCCAGACAGAAGTAGACTTAATTATCAGTGGAAATCCCAGATGCAAATGAAGTTGGGAATGTGTCAGAACACTAAGCTCTCAGGTCAAAATACTACCAAGATTTTAATTCCCAGCACAGGACTTCTTACTGACTTGAAAATAATGGGATTAAATATAGAGGTAGAGTGAAGAAATTATGAACGGAGAATTCAATAATGATAGTAGAGCAACTGTCAGGTTTTTAAAAAATTGTATGTATTACTGTGTACCCAATATGTTATTTATTCATTATAAGGATCCCAAGGAAGAGTGATTGCTTTCTCTTTCATTAAGCAAAAGCGCAGGAAGGACTCACTATGATCACTGTCACAGCAATAAAATCCCCAGGGGACCTCCTCCAATCAGGGCTCAGCTGTGTGCTAGATTAAATGAACTGGTCAAAACCATGCAAATTATTTTCCAACTTCTTCATGTGCTGCATTTCACACAGCTCAAAGGGAATACAGACACAGTTGTCCTTAGCAATGTGCCTGGCCAAGCTTCTGTCTGGAAGAGTGCCCAGAAAAGATTGAATTCACCTTTCTCCTCTTCAGATCATTGCTACTGCTGGAAATTTAATGGATCTTGCTAGGGACTAGAGATACATGTCCTCTGAGCATCAGGAAAAGAGGGAAGGTAGATGTAATCTCTCCCTCTCCCTTCCTCCTCTCCCATCTCTCTCTCCTATTCTTTCCCTCATTTCCTAAACTAGCAAGCAAAATGGGAATGGATGTGACTTTTCCCAAAGATATAACCAGGAGAACTACTAGATGACAAAGAAGTGGAGATAACTTTTGTTTACCGATTTATCATAATTCAGAATGCTACCTGGTACATCATTTTTAAATTTTTTATTTGTTTACAGTGTATAAAGATCATTCCTTCATTTTAATCCTCTTGAATTTATATAAAAAAATAATCCAAAGCATGTATGATGTGATTCAAGAAAATGCAAATGGTTTTATAAAAACAGGAGCCAAAGGGCCATCAGAAGGTAGAGTTAAAAGTGGTGGTCTGGGAGATACTTACCATGTTAAAAAAAAGATGGGGATAAATGATTTAAATATGCAAGGTAGGTATGTTAATTTAATAATGGAGAACATAACACTGGAAAGTTAAACCACACGTACAGAGATCACACAATCGTTTTGAAATATGGTACAGTATTTACATGGGGGAAAATGTTATCATCCTTGTGAAAGTAGCCTCAAATCATTTGCTAGCACTTGCTGTTGAGTTACACACATAGAGAGTTATTCCATTTGACCTCCATTGAATGAAACACAGGAGAAGTGGGCCATCTAAGTTCTCCAGAAAGAAAGAATTGGTATTTGCTTCTGTCTTCATGAAACAAGTGGATATACAGAAAGTGTGTTCCAAATACCAGCACTGAGTAATTTGATACCTAGCTGGTCATACCTTTTATATAACACACACACACACACACACACACACACACACACACACACACCTTTACTTATTAGAGATGATTCATTGGTCTTACATTCATGTTCATGCAGAAGGCTACTCTTTCATGACCTCACTGCAAGGCAAGACTTCCCTTCCTCACTTTTACACTTGGAGTACAAAATTCCTTGTGATAACTCAGTATTATGTCTTGTCATTTTTGTTTCAGGTGAACACTTTTGATTCAAAATTTTCCTGTTTCTTTGACTTTGTTCTGTTTTTTTGCGTGTATGTGTGTGTTTAAATATATTTTATATTTTTTTGAACATGTCACATACAATATATATAATGATCATCTCCTAACATCTATTTTCTCTCCCAGCTCCTCCCAGAACTCCCCCATTACATCCTCTTCCTATCTTCATGTCTTAAATTTAACTACTGAGTTTAGTTATTGCTATCCATATGTGAATGAGTATAAGGACAATTATGGAAGAATGGGCACTTTTCCATGGGTCACACCCATAACTGAAACTAATGTTTAATTTTAAAGCTGGCATCAACTGTCAACAGCACCTCAACTCATTCTGGGGACTTATGATCCCATCATGCTGGGATGTTGACTGGCACGACCTTGTACAGGTTTTATGTAGATAGCACAACTATGAGTTTATGTGTCCAAGGAGGACCCTGTCATGTCCAGAAGGTATTGTCTCACAGTAGTTCTTACAAATATCAGGCTCTAGCAATCCTTGAGTATTGGGGAGAGAAGTGTAATATGGATGAACCCATATGCCTTACAAATAGGAAAAAGCTAGTTTAAGATATCCTGGTGTGTCATAGAGAATCTTGCACCAAAATGTGAAAGAATACAGAAGAAGACTATAAAAGAATGGTAAGTTAGGAAGGGCACAGATGACATATTTCCTTAATTTAATATATTACACAAAAAGGTGTCAAATGCTTATATTTTGCTAGGCCAAATCCCAAGGGCAAAATATTGGCACAATCAATAATAACATCACAAGTCATGCTGGTAATGATGATTCAGGTTGTGGTTGTTTGAATAAGAATGACACTCCTGGGATCATACATTTGAAAACTTGTTCCACAATTCATAGTGCGTTGGGAGAGGTCTAGGAGGTATAACCTTGTTGAAGGAGGTATGCCACTGGAGGCAGGCTTTGGGAGATTAAAAACTCATGCCATTTTGAGTTCCCTCTTACAAAATAAGGCATTTACCTGGAGTTACATTTTCAGAGGTTAGTCCATTATGATCATGGTAAGGGGCATGGCAGCACGCATGTGTTGTGCAGAAGTAGCTACGAGTTCACGTATGTTCCATAAACTTCAGTCAGAAAGAATGAATGACTGGGTTTTTGGAAGCAAGCCTCGAAGCCCATCCCTATTGACATCTGTTCCAGCAAGACCATACATAATTCCACAAACCCATACCTCCAAATCTTTCTCTCAAATCTTTCCAATAACTGGGGGCCAAGCACTTAAACATGGAAGTTTATGGAGGTCATTCTCATTCATACCACCACACATAACATCTGAATCCAACTGGGCCATGTGAAAATATACTATGAATATAGTGTCTCAGCAAAAATTTAGCAAAGGCCAAATGCACAAGAGAATAGGTTTGATTCAGCCAACATTTGAGTGTCTAGAGATAACCCAAGGTATGCAAAATCTACATCTAAAGCATCCTTACTTTCCAAAGACAGGAAAAGTGAGGTTGAGTCCCCAGTACAGGCTTTGTTACTGGCTGAGAAATTTTCTGGGACACTGTGCAGCCACTTTCCTTCAATCCCTCTAAGAATAGACTATTGTCCATCTTTGGAGCTTCTTTGAGAAAGAAGCCACCAAACAAGTGGTTTATTATCACACTTACTATCTAGCTCAGAATGTTGCCTGTACTTTCTTCTGAGGATGACCTTAATACTACACTTCCTTTGTGACAAATGCAGGGTAACTTTAGGAGACACAACACCAAGTAGATTTACAAGTAACCCAGTTTTGACTCTCAGTCAGGTAAACCTTTGTATCATGCCTGAGGGCTTGCATACTTTATGGGGGAGCAGAACTGAACTTTCTTCTAGGATGCATGGTAAGCAGTAAGCATTTTATAGGAACGAACCTAAAGCATTGCCAAAATGGTTTATAAAGCCTACAACAGTGTCCTACTCTTGAATTTCTGAATGGCACCATCTGCCATGTACTCCTTGGGAAAAAGAGATTGGAAGTAATTCAACAAGAGAACAAATTTCAGAGTTGAGAGCACATTACTGTGAAGAAGCAAGCCTAACAATTTGCTTTACTAGAGCCACAGCCTTGGGGGGATTTTAGAGCTTAACAAGGCATTAACGTGTGTGTGTGTGTGTGTGTGTGTGTGTGTGTGTGGGTGTGTGTGGGTGTGTGTGGGTGTGTGTGGGTGGGTGGGTGTGCATGTGTTCAATATGTATGAATGTGTACTTGATCATATCATACTTATGGGGTGCACATGCCAAGGCACACATGTGTGGAGGACAGGGACCTATGTCAGATGTTTTCCTTTGTCACTCTTGATATTATTTTTTTGAGACAGAAATTGAACCTGGAGCGCACCAATTAGCAGAGATTGAACACACGCACAACAGTTTGCAGCATTATTTCAGACTTCCAAATCTCTAAAACCATAATCTTAGTAAAAATTATTCTTTATCAATTACCTAATGTTAGGTGTTTTCTACGACAATGAAAAGTGATAAAAAAAACACTCTCCCCAGAAAGGAAGTATAAAGAATAGCATTTGAAGGCTATCTGTAGTGATGAATGCCTTCAGTCCAACCATTTGGGAGGCAGGTGTAATCTCTGAGTTCAAGACCACTGTAGTCAACATTGAGAGGTCCAGCCTAGTGAGGAGCAGACACAACAAAGGTTGAGCCTTAAACCTAAAGAGAAGTAAGCAACAGAAAATAAAGTTGTAAAACTTAAATCAAGAGCTAGTGGAACAGAATAAAGATACAAAGTATTACTTTTCTCCTAGGTTAAAATATACATAACACAGAGCAGTGTTATAAAATGAGGGTGGTGGCTAAAAGTTTGAAGAGAAACATTGTGGTTGAGGAGAAGCCAGGGCAGTAAACATTCCAACAAGATGCTCCACAACCTGCTGCTCTGAAGGAAAAAAGGCTCAAAGTCAACAGAAGAAGAGATAGCCCTTCTTGTGTTGAAACAAAGCAATGTGACCAGAGTGGTCTCATCAGAAGAACTATCAGACCACAGGAATTATGTTCCTATTTCTATCACTCTGAAGTTATAGATAGCCTCCTATTATCCTTTAAAAACACATTCATGCTAGCATTTTCTTAAGGAAGAAGATGATTAGAAATGGTGTTGAATATAAAATTCTCCCTGGTCAACATGAAAAAACTCAGTACATTTTTCTTTAGGAACAAAGATAATCTTAGACAAACAGAGTATAACATACAGAAAATATATAATCTTCCCTATTGTCTGAAATACTACCTACACTGGAGTATTCCAGACTCTGAAATGGAAGAGATGTGCTAGATTATATTATATAAAACCTTGAATACTTGAATGAAATGTTATGCCTTTTCTGAGTAGAAAATTCAATTGCAGTACCTCTGGAGAATTTTTGCATCCAGATAGAATGATCAAAACTTCATTGTCAGAATTTGTTTTACAGCAGATATAAAAGACAGGTGTGATAGTAGTTATCTATTGCTGCTTTAAGCATTAAACCAAAAATTCTCTGCTTTAAATAACCAGCACTTTAAAAATACAATTTCTAACAGGAGAGAGTTTAAGAGTGAGGGAAAGAAGCAGTCTAGCTTAGGGGTTCTCTTGAGATTGCAGCCTAGCTGTCAACCAGGATTGCATCAGTGCTATAGCATTCACAAAAACCTTTATCATTACCATTTGGGATACTAATAGCTACTTACACACTTTTGTGACAAGCCAGCCTCCCCAAGAGCGTCTCAAGAGAAAGTGAATTTTTTTCAGTGATCTATCCTCTAAACAGTTGCACACTTTGCTGTCACATCTACTCTTTCTAATTTATTATATGAGGTTCTTCAAATTCAACCTATACTGAAGAGGGTAGAAGGGAGAAATGTACTCCACACCATTGAAGGAGAAACAACAAAGAGATTAAAAACCTGCATTAAAACTGCCAGACATATTTACTCAGCGCTTTCTTCTATATCAGGAATGAAAACAGTGATAAATGACACTAACTGCTCTTCCAGAGACCCAGAATTTGCTTCCCAGCACTCAGGGCTCACTACCTCTGATACATCCAAATCCTAGGACATCCAATACCTTTGGCCTCTATAGGTACCCACACTGTTATGTATTTTTCATACATAGACACACATATTCATGTAATGTTAAAAATATATAAAAAGTGATAAAGAAAATGCCAACAGTACGAGACAATCATATCTTTACACATTTAGCCTCATAACATCCTAGGGATGCTTTAATTCAACATGTTTCTAAAACCAACAGATATTTGAAGTTGGAAAACAAATTAAAGTGCACTGCCATGGTGAAGAGAAGCAAACAAGATTTTAATGAGGGCTTTGATAGCACTTTCTAGATTCATATATTTAAATTTTTCCCAAATGACTAATTTTAGGCTAACTGTGATGGATTAATTAGATCATAAGTTTTTTTGAATAAAATGCTAATATATTATATTTAAGCCATTCTTTGAATGATTTGCAAATGAACATATTAACTCATGCCTCTGTCTTATGAACAAATGAAGACATGGCATCCTCTCATAATATCCAGAGGTCATGGAAAATTTTAAATAATATTTTTATTAATTCTTTGAGAATTTCATGCATGGATATAATATATCTTGGTTACTTCTGTCCACATTCTCTATTACACACGTCTGGCTACTCCAACAGTCTCCTTTCTATTTCCTATATGTCTAACCTGTTGAGCCTAATTAGCACTGCCCACAGGCACATAGCTTTGGGACAGTCTACCAGGATATATACAACTTACCAGTGGTCACACTCCTAAAGAGAAGTAATTGTTCTTCTCCAAAGTCATAAATCCAATAGCTTCTCAGTCTAGATTGGAGTCTCACGAGATTCTGTCAACTTTATCATCTAGGAATCAGGAGACACATGGCACCTAAAAGTCACTGTCTCTTCTTCTCCCAATCGGCTCTCCTTACAGGGTGACTTCAGCTCATAGGAGTAACATTTTGCCACGTTGAATCTTCTGTATTAAACTCTCACACTCTTTCTGGATAAAATACCTCAAAAACAAGCCAAACTCCTCACATTCTAATAGCCACCATGTCTCAGAGAGTTTTGATAGACCATGCTTAATATCTAAAGCCTTCTTTCACATTGGATATTAAAATACTGGTGAAGAAACTCACAAGGGCAGAAAAATGCCTGTAAATGAGATTTTGTAGAAAAATAAAAGTAGTATTGAAAAAAGTAGTTTCTCAGTACCTGCCTCTGTCAGAACAGTGGTACATTTCATCACCCTTCTATTTTTGGTGAGCTCTGTCCTTTGTGCTGAACTTTTATCTCCACAAAGAATCCCTTTAAAGATAATTCAAAGACAAGAAGAGCAATCTTCTAATGTGTATAATTTCTGTGCCAGGAGATAGTGGGCTTATTGGGAACTTTAGATAAAAATGAGTGCCAACACTTATTCATCACATATGTTCTTACAAGCTCAAAAATATTAGACTTGAAAGCTGTGTGACTTTAAAACAAATTGATCAAGTCTACAACTGTTAATAAAATGCGAAACTGTGTATTAATTGTGATCTCTGGTGAGCTATACTTGGGAAACATGCACTGGTATTTTGCTTTTTAACAAAGAATTATGTTTTTAAATTAGACTTTATTGTGATTATTAACCTGTAGAAATTTTAATTATCCTTCAAATGCTTGAATATTTATAATAGTAAAGTGTCAGAAACACCCAGTGCTAATTAAATCTAGTGAAATGTTTCCTTTACCTGAAGATAGGGAAGCTCTTGTTTGTCAAATCCCTTTCAGCCAAATAACCACTTAACTAATCTCAAATTGAATATCTTATTTAAGATTTAGAATTATCCTTTCTCAACAGGGAGCTGCAGTTGAATATCATAAAAAGCATCATCGAGAGAAATGTCTCTTACCCTCCTGACTGCAGGAATGAAAAATAAAACATTTCTTTATATCACTGAGTAGATTGAACTCTGGGAGAATGAGCCAACTGACATTTGTAGAGAAAAGAGCATTAGTAAGAGACAGAAGCGGCTTCCACTGATGCATACAAATCCTGGTCCAGAGAACAAAAGAGGAGTTGGAACTTTCCTGTGCAGATGGACCTGGCTTTTGCTGCTCAGCCTGCTATCATATCATGGTTGTCAAATAGTGGTCTGCAGTTAGCACAGGTCACAGTGAAGAAGGTTATGATAACCCATGTGACAGTATCACATAAGGGGAAAGTGGGTCTGGTAGAGCAATTTTGTTTTTGTGACTGTGGACAACTCACTGTAATACTTTGGATGAGAGCTACAATGACATCTCAGATATAGATGAGGTCATCCTTGCATTTTTTCACCGTTTAAGGCTATTTCAGTTGAAATTGTATTAATAATAACATATTGCCAGTTTACTTCTTGACAGTTTTGTCCTCATAGCACAGAATGTCTTGCCATGTCACAGATTAAAATCCAGTGGTATTCTACTATGTTCGCAACTCCCAAGCAGAGAGAATGCTGCTGTCACTCTCTCTCCTTGGCAGGTCCCCTTTTTCTGAAAGAAGACGACTTGCATGGGGAGGCTTGCTCTCCTGTTGCCTATCCTCTTGTTACCTATCCTCTCTTCTGTTTCAGCATGGTCCTCTGAAGTACAGCATTTCAAAGCTTTCCACGCTTCTTGTTCCCCCTGGTAGGAGGTGGTTTATTTTAAATCCCTAAGTCTCATGGACACATGTATCATGATTAATTCGATGTGGTGACTTGTTATGGTGGATTGAATAAGAATGTGATCCATATACTCATGTATTTGAATGATTAGGGAGCAACATTATTTGAAAGGATTATGAAGTATTACTTTGTTGGATTCTGTATGCCCTTGTTGGAGTAGGTGTGGCTTGTTGGAGCAAGTGTGTCACTGGCACCAGTTTTGGAGTTTCAAAAACCCACACCAGATCCAGTATCACTCTTCCTTCTGCCTGCACATTCAAATGTGGAACTCTCAGCTACCTTTACAGCATCATGTTTGCCTACATTCCACAGTTCCTGCCATGACAATATTGGATTATACCTCGGAAATTGCAAGCAACTCCCAGTTAAATGCTTTCTTTTAGAAGAGTTGCAATAGCCATGGCATCTCTTCAAAACAATAGAACACTGACTAAGACACTTGAGTGACATTTTTGGGTGAGATTCACACTGGGATAAGTGCAATTGGAAAGAATATATAGTCCTACAATATATGTATAAGCATAACCCAATCAACTGAGGTTTTGAATAGGCTAAAGAGCACGACTTATATGAATAAGAAGAAATTAATTCTCTAGAAGACTGAGTCCCAAGGGAAGCTACACTGCTGGCTCTCCCTCACCCAGGTATCCTGCTACTGGTCCACACTGTCAGTTCTGCAGTATAATGTAAGTGCGTGAAACTATGTTGGTTATAATAAATCTTCTATATATGTTCTATTGATTTTGCTTTACTGGAAAATCTTGACTAATACAAAGTTATGTTAACAAGTGCCAAATATTTTACTTAACTCATTAATTAATGAGTAGACCAGCAAGATGTAAGGTCAGATGTACTTGCAGTTTCTATGCATCAGGATTTCAGATAGACCTTAACTGGATTTTTTGTTTTGTGTCTCACTGTGCTATCACTAGATTATCATCGTGGGTTAGTTTGTGAACTGGGGAAAATCTACCATCAAGATCAAAATCTGCCTTCAGGATCATGTTTTTTATGATTGAAGAAGTGAGGACCTTGCTGGCTGTCAGCTTGAAGTGATCCCAAGTACCTGCAGATTACCCCCAGTTCCTAAAAACTGACTTCAGCCACTGTCATGTGTGTTTCAATAATAGTAAATGATTACTAATAGTTACTGCATCGAGTATGCAAAGTGTATTAGCAAACTAGAGACTTTACTAGTGTAAAGCAATTATGAAAGCTATATGCTATCACTGTGACATAGTTTACCAATGGGAAACAAGGTAGAGATCCAATCACAATTCAAGGAGGGGATTATTTAGGAGCATGTATACTAAAAAAGTGGAACCTTTTGTTTACTATGGAAAGAAAATCAAAGGCTCTGATTCCATAGAATCCCTAAAGAGCCATTTGGAAGACAGTTTTACAGAGTCCTACCATATGTCCAACAATTATACCCTCAGGCATTTAATTATGAGTTGAAACCTGCACAAGATTGTTTATAGTAGATTATTTGATTTTCATTAAAAACTAGTTAAAAGGGCTGCTGAGAAAGAATGGAAAGAGACAATGAAACTATTATGTCACATTGTAATTATACATATATAACATTGCTCATTTAAAAAATCCCATTGAACTTAATTACAAAAATGTAAAATGATGTATGCAAATTCAACAATAGCTCATTTAACAGTGTGTGAAATTCCTAGGATGAAATTCAGAATGCAAAGTTAATTGCATTTATTCTCATGTAAATTATTACATGTTTTTCTGATGAGAAAATAGATGAGGAGACTAGAAAGAATGGGAAATTGTCACTTACCTAGAAAGTCATGTGCTGATGCACTTGATCACCAAAACCATTCTCTCAATGATTCTGGTTCCTATCCACACTAATTTTGCAACTCAGAGTTTGAGGATCAAGAAGCCCAGGTCAGCCTTATAAAGATGCACACAGAACAATGAGCAGAGTTGCACATGAACTTGCATATACCTATTTTTTCTACCAATTGATACTGTTATATTTTAATCATTTTCTGAGGTATTAGACTTTTCCCCATCTTTCAAAAATCATGCGGGTCCACTTTAAACTTCAAGGCTACTGCTGTCCTCTATACCTTCTACAAGAAAGAACATAGTTTCTATTTTTATTCTTAGAAAGTGTGTGTTCCCCCATTAAAACAGAAAAATTCGGCTAAGAAATGAATGCAGTTATTGTCTCTGAGAATAAGTAAATGCATAGAAAGAATCAACGAATCTGAGGGTTAAAGAGATACAGTTAGTTACTCCTCTCATTGCTATGGCAAAATGCTTGAGATACATAACTTAATGGCAGTGAGGGTACTTTCTTTTGGATCATCATTTCAGGAGATTTTACTCTATCATGCCAGGAAAAAATGGAAGCTCTACCTGTGGAGGTAGAAGTATGGAGTGACTGGCCACATCGTGGCAAGTGGCCAGGAGGCAGAAACAAGGCCAGAAGGAGAGCAAAGATGAATTTCTGTGTGGGCAATTGATTAGAGCATGAGCAAAAGTCTACTTCAGTCAAGTACTCATCAGTGCCCAAGATTAAGGCAAGTGAGGACTCGGGGCTGCTCCTGCTCCTTCTCACACAGTTAGCAAACGGGGAGTGAACTCTGACAGAGGAGTTGTCCTTTCGAAACACACTGCCTCCCCACCGCTGGAACTAGAGCTGAGATAAAACACATTTTTAACAAGAATGGTATTGTCATTCTTTGAGGATGGCACCAGAGAAAAATTGATTGAGACAGTTATGAAAATGCATCCTCCCATCCTGGGTGCCAGCAACTAGGGAACATGCATGTAGAAAAGCATGCATAGCAAAGCACACATAGAAAATCACATGCATATAGAAAAGTGCACGTAGAAAAGCAGGAACATACAGAAAGTCACACATGGAAAACCACATACAGAAAAGCACAGAGACCTAAGGAACAGATTCTGAGTGACTTTTCCATCTCCTGAGGTGATTTTTTGAATGTAATTATTATGGATTTCTAGAGTCAGCAAGTGTTTAATGGAAATAACATTTAGCATGGAGTTGGAAGATTTTCTTCTGCTTTCTTTTTAAGTTTACACCATCAAAATAGTTTGATTACAAAGCCTTTTTCTACCAATTAGAGCCCATTGCCAGAACTTCTCTGGGGTTTTGTTAGTATTTAATGGTCTGATCATAAATACTTAAAAAAAATAAAGCCATATGACATTGTCCAAAAAAGAAAGAAAAGCACAGAGACATTATTCTTGCCTTTTTGCTTTTGAAATTGCTTTGCTTTAAGAAAGAAACAAAGAAACAGGGAAAGGATCAAGGAAGGAAGAACAGAAAAGGTAAGAATATTTTGGAGGAAATGAACATATTCTAATGCATGTTTTATTTCTTTTCTTCATCAATCATTTAAGGAGTCTTTCTTGCCCCATGAAAATAGTCTTTATTCACTTTTATATTTCCCATGACATAAGCTGGCATTTACTCAGAAATGTACACTGTGCAGTACTTTAAGTATATTATACATATTTGATTTCTCTATCCTCACAGTTACTTGAAGAAGCATATCTTATGAACCAACTTTATATTGAGGAAACTGAGTCTCCAAGAGGATTATTGCATTACTCAAAGTCACATGTTAGGTTTCTGGTGCTTTAATTCCTTCAAGATTGCCATTAAATACTTACCATCTAAATCCTGGACTTGAAAAAGATCAGATATATACTCAATTCCCATCCTTTCCTCCAGCAATATTGCTTAACTCACCAAGAGAGTGGTCACATTTCTTTGTCCTGAATAAAATAGCTAAGGAAAAGCTATTGGTGCCAAAAGGAAAAGCTGTGTGTGGTCTGAGCAAGTAACATGCTCATCACATTATATCCTCTGAACCTTAACCAGCTGGCTAAAATATTCTATTTGTTCCTAGAGATCAAATAAACAAGCAAGAACAGACTGCTCAACTAAAAACTGAAGGGTAATAAGCCCACTGTAATCACAAGGTTCTTTGAATCCCTGGCAGAAGAAGATAATATTACAATAATATGTGCAGTAGACTGTCTAGAACAAGAGGCCCGGCAATTTGGGATTTTTTAAAAGCCAGATGGATGGAAAAATTCTGAGATATAGACTTTTAGCATGAAACAAAAAGTATATGTGACTTTGTGTCTGTGTGTGCGTGTGTGTGTGTGCCAGCTTATCTGCGTGTACATAATACACATTTATATGCATACATACATATATGTGTGTATACATACATATACACATGTATGTGTGTGTATAAATTTGTATGGTATTATTTTTGGTCATATTCTGTTGTAAGATTTAGACTGTTAATTCAAACCAGTTTAGATACAAAGAACATTTTTAGCATATTCAAACCTGAGTTTCAGGAAGCACCACCTGCCTCTGTCTGGTTCTGTTTCATTAATGTCTATTAAATGGCTTCTAGAAAATGATCCCCATCTTTCTCCAGCTTGGTAACTAGCTAAAGGAGCATGCACTTCTCAGTATCCACAGAAGTGAGTTTATTAGTTATGCATATGTATTCACTAGATTTTTTTGGTTGTTGTTGTGATGAAATATCATGACCAGAAACCAATGAATGCAAGAAAAAGTTAATTTAAGCTTATGGCCTCACAGGTCTAAACTCCAAAATGGCAAAGGGAACATAGTAGTAGGCAGCAATGGCAGCAGAATAAGGAAGCAGGATGATTACCTTTCCAGCTGCACACAAGGAGCAGAGGGAGAACAACAAATGACGTCCCAGTTGAATACTTCCTTTAGAAAGGCTGCATCTCCTAAAGGTCACATATACTCCACAATCCAGGGACACAGTTTTTAAATGCATGATCCTATGGGGTATATTTCTCTTTAACATCACCCTATTTACTGCCTTAGCCATCACAGATTCATAGCCCTCTCATGATCCAAAATACATTTAATCCAACTTAAAAATAATTCTCATATTCTGGAACACTGCCAACTCTGTTAAAAAGCCCAAAATCTCTTCTGAAACTTAAGACAATCTCTTAACTATAATCCCTGTCTTTAAAGTTACATACTTCCCGTTGCTGATTTTTCTTTCCAGCCTGGTCCCACTTCTCTTCTCAACCCCAAATAAGCACACAGAAACCAATATTAATTATTAAATTGTTGGCTGATAGCTAGGGCTTCCTATTGGCTAGCTCTGACTTAATTATTAACCCACTTCTATTAACATACGTATTTCCACAAACTGTCTTGACATATTGGAGAATGCATGGACCTGGTATTCCTTTCGACTACATGGCATTCTCTTTGCAGTCTCTCTCTACCTACCTTTCCCAGAATTCTCCTTGTCTCCTAGTCCCACTTATCTTCCTGCCTTTATTGGCCAAACACTGTTATATTCATCAACCAATAAGAGAAACATATACAGAAGGACATTCCCCCATCAACTTCCAGTACACATTGGCTCAAATATAAAGTATCATTCCAAAAAGCAACAATAGGGATACAGTGAGAAAAGGCTTTTCCAAAGCAAAGTAACCCAGCAAGGCAAGCAAAATCCTATAGGTCCATGTTTGGTATTTGGGTCTTCAGTTTCAAAGTATTTAGATGATTCGACTCTTCTAGCATGCTTGGGTTAGTTCTACCCTGTCTGTCGGTCTGTCTGTCGGTCTGTCTGTCGTCTGCCTGCCTGCCTGCCTATCTATATATGTTTGGTAGATGTCTCATAGCTCTGGCATCTGTAATGTTTTAGGGTCTTTACTATAACTCTAGTTTCATCTTCATAGCTTCGTGTAATGGCCTGGTGGACCTTTTCTCAGATACTCCGTATGTCACCTGGCCATAGTGGATTTCAGAAAACATGGAGGCAGAATTCCCAACTCAAACTTGCATCTTTGTTGCCTCTAGAGCCAGTACCATGTAGATGCCACTGCCAAGTTCAGCTGTCATCTTGGAGTATTGTATCACATTAGCAGTAGAGTTTGTATGCTATTGCTCTCTAGGAGAAGGAAACTTTTTCAGCCTTGTGTTTCTCAGAAGCTGAAAGTATTGTTGGATGGGACTTCCTCTACATGTACCCTTCCTATACCAATGCTTTGAGGAGAGTCTGAGGTATTCTTTTCCTCTTCAAGCTAAACACCTTTTTTATTTTTTTCTACTTTCTATTTAAATAAATTTATTTATTTAGTACTTTAAACTTATTTATTTTATTAATTAAAATGTCATATGTCTGCCTTTCTTCCTTCCAACCCCTCCCATAACCTCTACTTCATAATGGCACTTATATCTTGACAGCAACCAAGAGCTACATAATTGGACATAAGGCCCATTTAACAGGAGTGAAATCCTACCTGATACTATAAGCATACATATTTCCTCTTTATAGGTGTATATAAGAGTAATCAATAAAACTAGTCCACAGACTCAGGGTTTTGCTGTCTTGAAATTCCCTATGTCAATGAAGTTAGTCTACTACTTTAAATTCAGCCTCACATAATTTCACAGAACTTAAAAAAAAGCTAGATTCTTTGATACAATGTTACAAAATGACCTATATCCTGATGACTAATAAAGTGTTGTTCTCCCCTAAAACGCATGAGCCAAGCACTGATTGTGTACACAGATCTGAGTACTATTGTCTTCTATGGTCTTACTTGATTGGCCACTAAGCTTCGCTTACAGCAGTCAACCACTTTGTTTTTCCAAAGTTCCAAAGCCTTCCACGTTTCTCCAAAAAACAACATGGTTAAGTTGTCCAATGCAACAGCTTCACTCTTGGTACTAACTTGTAGACTAGTTGCTTTTTTGGTGATGTGATATATATGTGAGATATATAAATATAGAGAGGGGCACTAACAGACCAAACTGGATAAGGCTATAAAACCTCAAAGCCTGTCCTTACTGGACTATTTCTTCTAGCAAGGAGGCTGCACTTCCTAAATTTTATAAAACCTCTCAAAACAGCACTGACGACAGAGAACAGAGTGTCAAATACATAAACTTTTGGGAGACATTTATTATTTTGACTACAACAACACAATACCTGAGTCTCTCTCGGTGACCTGTAGGAAGAATTTTTGTGATTGATGAGCCTAGATTGTTGGTCTACATAAGTACGGAGATGGGTCATCACCATCCAACCCACACGGATTAGAATTAGTAACTGCATTAATAAATACACAAAAAGATAATCTAAAACTCTAACTAGGTAATATGAAAATTAATTCTGAGTGGAAAGCACTAGTTTCCCATATGACCACAAAAGCATAGTAGTAGAATGTGGTCACACTCAGTGACAGACTGGTGACATCAATATTAGCTTCACAAGTCATGGCTTACTTTGTGTATGACATGAAAGAATTCTTTCTCTGAATAAAATGTAGCTTCTTCTAAGGACAGTTGGCTGATGTCCAGTCTAAGACATTAATATTTTAATTTATGCAGGATCTTGGTTAGCTTCCAAATTCAAGTTCAGGTGTTGATTTTAAACCACCAGAGAAATGTCTCAATATTGCATATGCTACTTACAAAAGAACAGTTAATAGTTTGGGTTCTCAGTCTTTCATAGATGTTCAATGTAGTAACATTGACAAGATACATGTCATTCTATAAAGTCTGCTAAAGTGCTGTGTTTTGGCTGCGTGTATGTCTTTGTGAGGGTGTCGGATCCTCTGGAACTGGAGTTACAAACAGGTGTGAGATGCCATGTGGGCATTGGGAATTGAACCCTGGTCCTCTGGAAGATCAGCCAGTGCTCTTAACTGCTGAGCCATCTCCCCAGCCCCCAGTTTCAGGTTTTTTAAAAGCAAAATAAAAATAAAGACAAAGAGGATACATTACTGGAACTCCATCTGAGTTTTCTAGCTTTCCCTTATCCAAATTAGGATAACTCTAGCATTCTTCAAACAAGAAAGACTTTGTCATATTGTGAAAAGTTTGAATCACTTGGACTTAAACAGTCCCCCCTGCTTTAGTTAACATCTTATATAGATTCTGTGTGTATGATGCATGTGATGTGTGCTTATGTGTATAGTATACGTGTGTGCACATGGGTGGATTTAGGAAGCCATGGCTTGTGATGGGTGTTTACCCCTATTACTCCCCACCTTAGCTTTTGTCAGCTTTTTCCCCCATTTTTTATTTAAATTAGAAACAAGCTTGCTTCACATGTCAATGCCAGATCCCTCCCAGCACCCTGCCCACCAGGCATTATTATTATTATTATTATTATTATTATTATTATTATTATTATTTTGCACTTCTGAATACAAGAACTCCAAAGTCAGGTCCATTATTTTCAAATTCTGTTGTGAGGGATCTCTGCATAAAGACTGGATGCATGACTTCTTGACTATCCTTATATACCAGAGAGAGAGAGAGAGATAGAGAGAGAGAGAGAGAGTATTGTATTTTCTTCTAAGAATACTAATTACTATTGCAAACATGGGAACTCTTTTAAACCAATCATCTCTCAAAGACTTTATGTCCAAGCCATTTCAGTTTAGGAATTAGAAATTTAAGCACACAATCTGCATTAGTGGATAGAACATACAAATGTATCCTTCAAATCCTACATTGAGATATTGTGGGGTATTTCCAAAAGTAAGAGTGCTAAATCACATAAGAATTTTATCTGTTAACTTCTTTGGAAAAAATGTCAAGTGTTTTTCAAGGTGACTGCAATTGTTACATTCTTACCAACATAGCACCAGGTTGTAAGTACAATTACAATTTTTCTCTACCTCCACGTACACTCATTTCTCTCTCCATTTTTTGCTCTTCTTTATTAATTTATTTTTTACATCCAATCCCAATTCCCCCTCCCTCCTCTTCTCCTGTTCCCCCACTTCCCACTCCTATCTCTCATCTTCTCCTCAGAGAGGGTAAGGCCTCCCCTAGAAAATCTACTAATTCTGTACCATCTTGTTGAGGAAGGACCAAGGCACCTCTCCACCCCCCACACCCTCGTGTCTAAGCAGAGCAAGGTATCTCTCCAAACAAAATGGGCTCCTCTAAGTCAGTTTATGCATTAATGTTAGATCTTGAACCCACTGCCAGTGGCCTCATATATTGTCCCAGTCGCACCACTGTCACCTATTAAGGGAGTCTAGTTCAGTCTTATACACCCATTTCTTATGTTATTAGTAGAGGTCACCTGAAATCGAGGTCAGATATTTCATTATCACACCAAATCAGTAGCTCCTGCATTACAAGTTTCACAGCCTGAGGAAACAACTTCAAAAGAAGGAGGTCTCCTAGAAACAGCTATGAAAACTCTCAGCCAGAGAAAAATATTGAGTCATAGTTCTCATGGCAATTTCTGTTCTTCTATTCTGTTTTCATATTAACAAAATGTTACTGAAAGCCTACACTGGCTTTTCAAGCAAGAGATATAGGTATGAAACCATCCCCTGCGATGGGGTCACTAGCCATGACTTCACCTCTGGAAAAGCCAGCGCTTTCCAAATTATTCACGTCATTCACATAAACACAATTAGCAAAAACTTTCCCAACAATAAAACCTCATTTGGCTGTACCTTTGTCATCAAGAGTGGGCTTAAGTGTCTGGTAAAAAAGGCTTTTAATAAGGGAGTTAAAATAGTTAAAATAACTCAATATTTCAGAAACTCACAAGAGCTAGGTAATATATATTAAACAATAACTGACCATAACAATGTATTAATTTGATTTAAGAAATATGGGGTTAGACTTAGACAATTCTATGTTTTGATTAACCAAGGATGATTCTGTGTTTTGATTAACCCTGGATGATTCTATGCTTTGGATTTCTGAGTTACTGTGCCAAGTAACAACAGTGTTGTATGCTTGGGTTTGCTTAACAAAAGCATCCCCTCAGAAAATATCTCTATAAAAAAGCCTTGGTTAAGAACTGCAAAACACACCCAGATTCAAACTGTCTCTGTGTTTGTTTCTGTTTGTCACTGCTGAATCCTTTCCCACCTAGTCTTCAAGGATTCCAAATCCCGGGGACTCCCATACCTGACTGGAGTAGTCTGTAGCATTTCATTGTAGTTTGTATTATTTTCATTTATGTCCTGATTAGAGACATTGAGCATCATATATTTTCTGGGCCTCTCTCCCTCTTCCTCCCCGCCTCTCTCTGCCTCAGATGGAACCCAGTGATTCCTGCATTTAAGTCAAGTGGAGTGTTCTTCTACACATCCTCAGAACCAACCCAGAATTCCACCATTCCATTGCTTGTACACAATACATTTTGTGCCTTAGGTCAGCATTTTATTTACACTTTGACATTTTGTCATCAGTAAACTAATTCTTTTGCATCACTTAGAAATGGAAATTGAAAACAGGGCCTTCAAGGGGACAAGAAGAGCAAAAGAATTTTACTACAAAAACATATGATAGTTAAAAGAAAATATTTAAGATATGCACGTGAGTCTTTTTAGGGTCCAGATTAAGTGGAGAATCAAATGAGACAAAGGAATTCAAAGGGCTGTGGAGTTAAGGCTTGTTTTGTACTGGCCTTGGAAGGGATGCACCGTACTGAGATAAGTAGGCAGTGAAAGTCAGTCTACTGAGTTTGCACATGGCATCACAGCTTGAATACAGCTAGCTTCTCAACTGCATTGCCAGCTTCACTTTTATCATATACTATAAGAGGCATGCTTTATTTTGCTTTCCATTTTTTGATAGTACACTGACCAAAACCAGCTATGGAAGGTCAGGATTTGTTTCTTCTTACACTTCCAGTCATTAATTAGGGAAATCACGGCAGGAAGTCAAGGCATGAAAGTGCTGTGCTAGCTCACTCGCTCATGATCTTCCAGGACCCAAAGGACTTGGACAGTCCTACTGCTCTAGCTCTGCCATTCATAGTGCACAGCTTGTCTTACACACTCAGCCTAGCTCTACTCCAATTTGCCTCTGCCTTTGGAAGATGCCCCATGATCCCGGCATCTCCAGAGGGGGTTTCCATTGCGGTGGAAGTTGAACCCTCACCAATTGGCCTCCCTTGGCCTCTCTTCAGGGTCTCAGATTTTTATAAATGAGGCAAAGCCTCTGCTTCTTGCTGTTGCCCTTCAGTCTTGAGGGTTTTTTTAATGCAGCTGTGACTTCACCTTCAACAATAGCTTTTTTGAAGGACTCTAACCATGCCACATAGTACTTAGCTTCAACTATGCTCCATGACAAATTCAAAACAGTACCTTTGAAAACAGTACCAACTCTTGCCTGACTAGAATCTTTATCCCTAATAACTAGAAGTTATAGTGTTGGAGAGTACCATAGAGGCTATTGTAAAATGATAAATAAATGAATTCAGAGTGTGATATTGGTGTTCAAAGTTTAAGCTGAATATCAGAAAAACAAAGCAACTGACCACTAGCCGATTATCTCTACCTCAGGCTGAATGAGCTGATCTTGTCTTCACGAGCTCTCACCAAGCTTCAGACTGTAAACTCTCCTGAGCATGGCTGGAGAATGAGTGCCTCATAGTAAATACTGAAAACCCTGCTTTTATCTTCTATATCCCTCCAAAGCTGTGATTAAAGACTTGTGATCTGTTACTCTGTTAGACTGATTCAATCTAATATATCCCTGGGTGGCTTTGAACTCAGAGAGATCCATCTACCTCTTAATCCCAAGTCCTAGGATTAAAGGTGTATACCACCATCTCCTAGCTTCTGGCTGCTGGGATTAAAGGCATGTGCCTGGCTTCTATGGCTTGTGACTGACTTTGCTTTTCTGAATGCCCAGGCAAGCTTTATAATGTATAAATAATATATCACCACAGGCTACTATAAGAGAAAAATAATCACCACTCTCAACCAGCTACAAACCCTACAACCTACAGCAGCTACCTGACTTCAAGATACACGAGTGCAACAATGACAAGATGGTCATTAGCGCAATCAGCCACATTTGTATTGGATTTAAGGGCCACTTTGTAAGAAAGAACCAAAGCTGACACTGTTAATGAGACTGAGGACCTGAGACTCGATATGTCATGGGCCCAAGGAGAAATTTACTGTTGTTATAATGCTAAAAGAACAAAGCAACAAAATGACTCCTAAAAACATATTGTTACCCATAGAGTTCACTGATGCTCAACCCTCATCATAAAAGTTTCTTCTTGAAACCCTCATCAGAGAAATAGATGGTAAATAACACAGGGAATCACATCTATATAATGAACAATGTGAAAACATTGAGCACTCAGTATTAACAGGAATGTCATCATAAATCCATTAAATCTCAAGAATCTATGAGGAAGAGTAGTTAGAAAGGTTGTAAGAATCAGAGATGGTGGATGATTCCAAAGAAATAACATCTTCTAGACATGCAAGTGTTGATACACATATGAACTCATAGAAACCAT
Source organism: Mesocricetus auratus (assembly GCF_017639785.1). Classification (NCBI taxonomy): domain Eukaryota; kingdom Metazoa; phylum Chordata; class Mammalia; order Rodentia; family Cricetidae; genus Mesocricetus; species Mesocricetus auratus. Next base: position 11,250,901 of record NW_024429182.1, read on the forward strand.
AGGAGCATGACAAGATCGGAACAAATTCAACTCAGACAAAATTCTCAGTATGGAGAAGGGGAAGTGGGCACAAAGTTGTACCACTAACCAAGAAGCTATCTACAATTTACAGCCAATGAGGAAGGAAAATATTTTTCCCCAATAGAGTTGCTGACATGGGGTTTATTAAGCACATTACAGGGCAGGCCTCAGGCTCATGATTAATTTGGCAGCATAAAAATTTACACTATTTTTAGTGTCAATATTTGCTATTATTTTTGGGGAGTCGTTTGTTTTGTTCATTTGTTTGTTTGTTTTTGAATCTTCTTTTTCTTTTCCTCCAAATGCAAGAAAGAAAACTAAATTGGGTGGATAAGGAAGTGTGGAGATTCTAGGAGGACTTGGGGGAAGGGAAACAATGTGATCAAAATATATTATATTAAAATTTTGAGTAAAAAGAGAAAGAATACCATGTGGGAGGCCTTTACACGTTATTTGCCAAGCTATGTTCACAGCTTGTGTTTCTGTGCAGCCCTATCCTCTGTAGAGCATAGTTTCCCTGAGGAAATGCTTCCAAGAATATTTCACCTCAATGATGCTGATATATTATTAATCACACCTGATTCTTCAGCATCCATTATTCTACAAAAGTGCAGAAGGGTTCCCATTCACAATCTCTTAATTCAAAACATTATAAAGAGCCTCAGTGGAGTTTTTGCTTCCTCTACAACTTCAAAAACAAGGCATCTCATTCAATTAGGCTATGAGCAACCTCAAAACTTCACAATTCTCCCGCAAACCAACATGGGCAGGTTCGTTGCAGTAGCACCCTCCTCTCAGTACCGGATTTAATTCTAGTTTGATTTCTCTTACTATGGCAAAACACTGACCAAAGCAGAACTGGAATGGAAAATACTAATTTTATCTTAAACTTCTAGGAACTAAGAAGGGACAAGAACAGGAGCCATGGAGCAAACATTCTTACTCGGTGTCTCCTCTGGACCATTCTCAGATGGGAGCTGAAGGTATTATTGTATCACCAATTTGATGCATATCAACAGAAAACTCCAGATGTGTTCTGAACTATGCTAAGTCTTCATGGAGTTTGTGCAATGCGGGTAATATCACTCCTATTTTAACAGGTAAAGAATCATCAGTCTTATAAACCTGTGCATGTTTTCGGTTGTGAGCCTAGCCTTTAACAGCTGAGCCATCTCTGCAGCAAAGCAGTCTACAGATTCAATGCAATCTTTATCAAAATTCTGGCACAATTCTTCACAGACCTTGAAAGAACAATAATCAACTTTATATGGAAAAACAAAAGGCCCAGGATAGCCAAAACAACCCTACACAATAAAGAAACTTCAGGAGGCATCACCATACCTGACTTCAAGCTCTATTATAGAGCTATAGTCCTGAAAACAGCTTGGTGTTGACATAAAATTAGACAGGTAGACCAATGGAACTGAATTGAAAATCCTTGATTTTAACCCACACACCTATGAACACTTGATTTTTGATAAAGAAGCTAAAACTATACAATGGAAAAAGAAAGCATCTTCACCAAATGGTGCTGGCATAACTGGGTATTGGTATGCAGAAGACTGCACATAGATCCATGTGTATCACCTTGTAGAAAACGTAAGTCCAAATGGATCAAAGATCTCAACATAAATCCAGCCACACTGAAACTTTTAGAAGAGAAAGTGGGAGATACTCTTCAACGAGTTGGTACAGGAGACCACTTCCTGAACATAACGCCAGTGGCACAGACACTGAGATCGACAATTAACAAATGGGACCTCCTGAAACTAAAAAGCTTCTGTAAGGCAAAGAACACAGTCAACAAGACAAAAAGGCAGTCCACAGAATGGGAAAAGATATTCACTCACCCCACATCTAGCAGAGGGCTGATCTCCAAAATTTACAAAGAACTCAAGAAGCAAGTCTCCAAAACACCAAAGGATCCAATTAAAAGGTGGGATACAGAACTAAATAGAGAATTCTCAATAGAGGAGGCTAAAATGGCCAAGAGACACTTAAGAGAGTGCTCAACATCCTTAGCCATAAGGGAAATGCAAATCAAAACAACTTTGAGGTACCATCTTACTCCTGTCAGAATGGCTAAAATCAGAAACACCGAAGACAATTTATGCTGGAGAGGATGTGGAGAGAGGAGAACACTCCTCCACTGCTGGTGGGAATGCCAACTTATACAGACACTTTGGAAATCAGTTTGGAGAGACCTCAGGAAAATGGGTATCAATCTACCACAAGACCCAGCAATTCCACTCTTAGGCATATATCCAAAATATTCACATTCATATAACAAGGGCATCTGCTCCACTATGTTCATAGCAGCATTATTTGTAATAGCCAGAACCTGGAAGCAGCCTAGATGCCCCTCAACTGAAGAGTGGATAGAGAAAATGTGGTACATTTACACAGTGGAGTATTACTCCGCAGAAAAAAGCAATGGAATCTTGAAATTCTTAGGTAAATGGATGGCACTAGAAGAAACCATCCTGAGTAAGGTAACCCAGTTACAAAAAGACAAACATGGTATGTACTCCCTCATATATGGATTTTAGACATGGATCATAATAGTTCCAGTCTGCATTTCAACAGTCTGGGAAACATGAGAGAGATATGTATGGTACCCCAGAGAAGAGGAATGAGTCAAGATCTTCTGAACGGATTGGGAACATGGCGAGGGGTGGGGGGGGAGTGGGAGCTGGGAAGAAGAGAGGGGGAGAAGAGGAAGAGAGAGTAGGTCATGGGGGAACAGGAAGGTTGAATGGGGGGGTAGAATAGGGGGAAGAGGGAATCATAGTTTAGAAGATAGATCTGGAGCCAGTGAGACCTCTAGTGATCTAAAGGGATGATACCAACTGGCAAGCTAAGCAATAGTGGAAAGACCACCTCGAATGCCCATTCCTGATAATGAACTTGATGTCTATAACCATCCTGGATCCTTCATCCAGTGACTGATGGAAGCAGAGGCAAGCACCCACAGTTAAACACTGAACTGAACCCATGGAACCCAGTGACAGAGAGAGAGGAGAGATGAGCAAATTGGCAAAGAATGGGCTGGCAAAACCAGCAGACACAACTGATCTAAACAGGGGAGAGCTCTTGGACCCCAGACCAACAGCTGGGAGGCCAGCATTGGACTGATCCAGACTTCCTGAGTGTTGAGAGTCAGTGAGGAGGCCTGGGAAACCTATGGGGCCCCGGGGCAGTGGATCAGTGTTTATCCCTGGCATACAAACAGACTTCGGGTGTCCATAACACAAAGAGGGAAGCTCTCTCAGCCTGGACTCTTAGGGGAGTGCCTGGACCCTGCCCTGAGTGAAATGACAGACTCTAGATATCCCCTATGTGGAAGGAATTGGCAATAGGGTGGGAGGCTGGGGGGGATGGTGGGGAGTTCTGGAGTAGGGGAGGGAGAGGGAACTGGGATTGACATGTGAAACAAGCCATTTTAAAATTTAAATAGTAAAATAAAAAAATTTAAAAAATAAACCTGTGCTTGGTGTAGCCCATGCTGAAAATTTTATGTCACTAGCTGAAATGGGGCTCTACATGTATCTTGATATGGGATAATGATAAAACACAAACAAATTGCATATGCATAAAATATACTAATTTTTGTTGAGGACAAACTATATACATATTTTGGCTTTATTATGTGTAACACATAAACAAATAGAGATATTACTAGCTGACACAGGATGTATATAAAATGCAAGTGAGCGTAGTACTTAGAGTACACTAAGTCATGTTATACAAGGTAACAGAAATGTTTGTTTTGTTGTACCTAAGAGATATAATCACCCCTCAGATATCTGTCATGCATATGTATGCATTGATTAATTCAAAACATGCTTTGAAAATTATTGAGAAAAAATTAAATCATGGATAATCTTAGGCAAGAACAAGAAGAAAGACTACAGGTCATTTTAAGCAAGTACTCAGAACAGAATTATTTATCAGGAGATGGGACACCTCTGTAAGGATTTAACTATACACTGTTACAGATATTAAAGTATAAGCTGCTGATATAATAAAATAATTTTCAGGTCATTCAAACATAATTCAAGAATAACTTGCATGATCCCCTCGTCTTCTAAGGAAAGGTTTTTTTTCAGTAGCTTTACAAAGGGGAAATGTGTTTTATGAGCTATTTGTCATTATGTAAAAGTAAAATTGGTTCTTTATATGAAATTCAGAGTGGAAAATTCAAGTCTTAAGATCACACTAAACCCTGAACTATGTGCCTTTCTTCAAATATAAAATACATATTGGAGATATGTGGCTTTGTTTCCTGGCCAAAGTTAATAAAAGGAACCACCATGAACAACTATAAATGTCGGCCCTTAAATCCTTGAAAAGCATGTTTGAGAGAAGGAAAATAAATGAGGATAGAATTGTAACTTCCACAACCCAGAATAGTTTTGAACTATTTGGTTCAGTCAAAGTAAAAACAAACAAACTTTTATAATTTTGCTAAATTAAAGATACAAATCAAATTCAAGGACACAAGAAAGCATGCAGCAGAACACTAAAAGAGAGAGAATGATGTAGAATAAAGATCTCTAGAAGTCTGCTTAATAACATAGGGCAAAACTCCAGAAGAATGGCCAATTATGGACCACTGGGCAATAAACTAGCAAAACATAGATCAGTGTTTAGACAGCTTTTACTGATAGCTTCCCAAAGTGGAAAAAAGAAAGTCTGTTAACAGATGAAATGATAAAGAATGTGTAATATATCCATTCAATAGGCCCCTTTGTGGCAGTCTAGAATAATCAATTAATATGGTACATATTTATTTAAAAACCAGTATGTTCAGAGCAAGAAAAGCAGGTATAGAGTAATAGGAGGGTGTAGTTGTCAAAGCGCTATTCCACCATGCTGGATTTGGAGTTCTTTGGTGGATTCAAAGTGCTTATTCATGTAATGAAATCTCTCTGAAGTCACAAAAGCAGGGGTCTCCATTGTCACTGGCCAGTTATGCTATTCTAGGAGTGACCCCTTCACTTGCCATTACAAGCACAGTGCACACTCCATTGCCATCAATGTTCTCATAGTCATCCCAGGCTGATTTCTAGAGACATTATGGGAAGATTGTGCCACATTCTTTTTTTTTTTACACATCTTCATTTTCATTGGTTATGTTACACAGATATGGCATCCACTTGAAATCTTTATCCCCGGTTGGTTGAATTACTTAAGATTATGATTTATGACACTGGTGAAGGAGTTATGTCACTACGGGTGAACTTAAAAAGTCAATGTCTTGTCCAGTTAGGTGTCTCTCTATCCCTCTCCCTCTCTCTCTCTCCCTGCCTCTCTGTTTCCTGTATGTGGAACAGATGTAGGTGCTCAGATATTGCTCCAATACCATGTCTACCTGCCTGCTTCCCACCGTGATGATCACAGACTAAACATCTAGAACAGTATACCCCAAATTAAAAGTTTCCCTTATTAGTTGCATAGGGCAGAGTGTCTCTTTATAGCAGTAGAAGTATAATTAATACAGACATTGGTACTCAGGGTAGGCCTGAGCATTCTGCTTTTTTGGAGGAATGTAGAAAGTGAAGTCTGGAAAGCAATGGAGAACCGAGGATGTTGGAGATGCCAGAGCAATGGAACATATACACACCACCTGATGGGATTGTTTACTTTTGTTCAGATGTCTTTAGGGATGAATTCTTATGATTGGTTAACCTACTAGGTAGTTTATGAAAATATGTATTCTTCTCTTTGTAACCTTGAATTTCACTTAGTTCTTCTAGGGAATGAAGCTTTGTGTGCCGCATTCTTGGTGCTGAAGCTTCATCAGTTTTTCTCAGCGTGTGTGTTTTCTCTTCTTGTGAGGTTAGTAGAAAAGTATTTGGCAAAGTTCTTCAAATTCTGGTTGAAATACCTAGACAGCAGCCTCTGAGTCCCAGTGGCAGTTTGGGCACAGCAGGAAGGGTTTTCCTGGCAGAAGGGCAGTCGGTGGTGCTGCATGAGCAAGGTGTTGAATTTATGGAGGGCTCTGGCTCTCAGCAGCTGCGTGAGGGCTGAGGGTTCGAGCACAGCATTCCGCACAAGCACTGCTGAACCAGGAATCCATGGTGAGTCTGGGCAGACACCATCTACTACATTTTTATTCTTCTTGAGATCCAGTCTATCACAGAATGTGGAGCTCTCTGATTTTGGCTACACTGAACATCCAGCAGGTCCCAAGAGCTGCCAATCTTTGGCTCCCCAGTGCTGGGATAACAGCTCTAGACTGCTGCACCTGTCTTATTATGTGGGTGTTGGTGGTTGAACTCAGGATCTCATGCTTGTGTGGCAAGCAGTTTGCCAAGTAAACCATCTGACCCTGGAATAAATGTTTCTTAACTGTTCGCATAGGGATATAATGCTAATATTCTCAAACTGGTGTGGTTTACTGCATATATTACTTATTTGGATGAATTTTACGTTCAAAATGTTGAATTTTTGAAAGTCAAGACAAAATTCAGTAAAGTAAAATATGCTAAAGATGCTTTCATTTCATAGACATAACTCCCATTCAAGTATTTGGTTCTCTATCATTAATTCTAAGGAAGCCTGTGCCAGTAGACTAAGCCTATTTATTGCTCCATGAAACAGGTGATTGATGAGTCTTATAACTAAAACATACCGTAGATTTCAATTCACTAGAAGATCCTTCTCAGTCAACTTTTGATTCACGCTATGCACATTTGGTAATTTTGGGTCTTTTACTTTCCCAAGGAAAAAGTCTTTAACTGAGTTCTTTTGGATTAATTAATACAATTTGTGTGTCTCCTATGTATCAGAACTGTTTGCTAGCTGGACTTTACAAGCCTGATCTCTGCAGCCGCCCCCAGCAATGCCTGATTCAGTCTGAGACATGCAGTAAACAGCAGTATCCTTGTGAAGAACTTGGGCTTTAAGGACCTTCTCATATTCACAGTTGGGTGTGCAGTATTCTTTTCCTAAAAACCGATTTTTACTCTAGTGTCCATGATTAATCATATATTATATTTATTTCTTAATGAACCCCAACCTTGTTACTAAAAAGTTTGGGTTATTTTGAACAGTTCACAACCAGTGATACTCAGGGTTGGGGTGTATTTTACAAGCTACTGGAGGCAAACTCTCAAGCTCCAATGCCATGCAAATAGGTATTTTTATATTTTAACTCTATGGTTTAGTACATGTAAAATACATCAGCAGAATGTAAATCCTGTAGTTTTACAAGATGATATATTTTAAGACATGGAAGTCAGGTGTGGTGATACACACTTGGAATAAGATTTCTGAGAACTTAAGATAATCCTGGGATACATAGCAATATTTTAAGGTAAAAGTCAATGGAACACAAAAGACATGGAAATTTTCCTAAGAGCAATAAAGGAATGTCTTCTTTTTCTGCACACAGGGGAACCAACTTTAGCACACAATTTTATTATTTGCACATTAGATCTCTGGTTGACAGTGCTATGTCTCATGTAGCCACCCTTCTGATGCTTTCATCACTAAGCACAAGCTTACCCAGAGACACACACGTGTGTGTGCATACACACACACGTGTAAACATACACACACTTCCATTGGCAGTTATTCTTTGGTTATTCATGATCAAAAGTAGTTGATAGTGTAAAAGTTGAGAGCCCAGACTGCACATCTGCACCTCTGTCCTCTGGCACATTCTTAACTTCATGGTTTATCTAGAAGAAGCTCAAATGAATAGTTTCATGGACTTTTCTGTGATTTATGATCTTACAAACTAGGTCATGAGTAGGAAATAAGTGCCATTTGTCAACTCTCCACAGCCAAAGGCACAGAATTGGAGTAAGCTTAGCTCCTAGGGTCAGTAAGGAAATAGCTCCCACTACCCAGGGGCAGCAAGGAACACTGCACTTCTTTAGCCAGAAGCAGGAACTCCATCATGTTCCTCACTAAATATTACTATGCCAAGACATTTTTCAGTTCCAATTGGAAGCCTTAAGAAAAGAACGTGTCAAAATTAATGTTGAGAATTGATGTTGTGAATAAAAAATTGTGCCAAATTAGCACTTCAGATTAAATTTTATGTGTGGTACTCTGCCAAGTGACTCAGAACATTTGTAGGTTATTGGGAAATGGTTTCAAATGGCATCCTATACCTTCTCCTCTCCTCCTCTCTCATTCATAGCATCTCCTGTAGGACATGGTGTGTGTGTGTGTGTGCATGTGCGTATGCACGTGCTCAGTCTCTGTGTGTAGTGTATACAAAACGGAATGCTTTAAATTAACATTAACTCTTTAAAATTCACAACACAGGACAGCAAATAGAAGAACACACAGCCAGTTTTTATAACTGACTCTGTCTAAGATCCCAGGAAGACATATCTGAATTTTCTCTGATTCAAACTCCTTAGAAAATAAAAGCAAATAAGCAGATAAATAAAATATGCTCCTTTCTTAATATCACCATTCAGTTACATGAAAAGTATTTTTAAGTCAGGACATATTAACTTTTACTTTCTGTTCAAGTCAACTGTTGTCCTGAAATAGACCCTGAGCTGCTTCACCGAAACCTTAACTTCTCTGTAAGAGTAATTTGACTCCAAGTCACATGATTACCTTGGATAAGTTAAAATCGTAGCAAAATTGTTTCAATGACATGAATTTTTATTTACTCTTGAGTAGATATTAAAATTCTTCTGCTTTTAGCTACTGAATTCTTCATGCTGGACTCAATTATACATGTTATTCTCTGTGGTACATATTTTATGCGCATATAACTACATTTGGGAAGATCTCAGAGAACAACTAATTTTTTCTCGTTTGTAAAAAAGGAACACAGGTCCCTTGAGCAGTGGTTCGGCTGTGCTGACTTGGAGAATGATGAAGTCTTGCCTTTCCCTATCTTGCTAATAGGCCAGGCATAACTGTGATATTTCTCTGTTTCATACAACCGGGCTAGGGTCTGTATATACCTGTGAACTGTAATTTGTTCTCTTTGGAAGAATAACTTAAATGTTGGGTGAGTACAGGTTTTGACAGTTAGCCTCAAAGCCACTCTTGAAATTTTAATGGCTTTTCTTGTCAATCACCCAAATATCCAGACTCATGGTCAGCTCATGAACCCTAGAGTCCAAGTACATTACCAGCATGAAGTTTGGCCTTGCTTAATGGACCGCAGTGCTATGCAAAGCTTAATGCTACCTGCCTGGTCCATGGAGCAGAATTTGACAAAATGGTTGGAACTCTCCACAAGTGGGAAGCTCATGCAAACATCAGAGTCTTGTAGGAAGGGAAGATCAAACAAGTGCAAAATCCAAAAGCAGCATAGCTAGAGGTCATATTCCAAAAGCCAAATAAGCAATCCGTTAATTTATCTACTCACCCAGCAAACATTGCTGAGCACCCATTACATAATACATCCCTCTGATAGAAAAATAAAATGAACAGCTTGTGTGTTCTCGACTCTGAAATTGAATTAGAAAGTTATCTCTGAAAAGCATTCCATGAGAAGGGCTACACTAAAACAGAAAAGTCTATGCCAAAACCTAAGTGGCATGACATAGAGGCTGTAATTTTCTACATAAAGAACAACTTTATTTAAGTCATTAGTATTAGAAATATAACACTAGTTGATATTTTTCAATCTCTTGGTACAAAGAAAACACTGGGATAGTCATTGTATACTTAAGATCAGTTATGTAGTGAGCAAAATTTTGATCGGTTTTAAATAATTCATCCAAACAAAATTACACAACTATGAAATATGCCAGGCATCAAGAGTCAGCCTCTTGAATTTCAACTAAAAAGCCATACTTTAATTAAGAAAGGCTACAAAGAAGGGATGAGAGCACAGTAATAATCATTTGTAATTTGAAAAGATGACGATAACAAGAGAAGGGCAAACAGCTGGGAAAAAGGGCAGAGCCCTGCAAATGTTGGGATGCTCGTAATTCACACTCATCCTGTCTACTGAAATCATATCATTGGCTTGCTGGTGCTATGCCACAGCATGGTACAACTTGTGATTATTTGGAATAATTCCGTGTTGGAGCAGAGATACAAATTTCAACACATATCAGGACAGATGATTTATGAAGGCACTCTTTATGTGTCATTACAACTTAGAAGAAAGACAAGCCCTTTAAATTGTTAGTTGTTTATTTTTGTAATTTCTTCTGTCCTAGGCTCTTGGTAAAATCACTCATGAAATCCTTTGAGCCTAAAGAAAACCAGCCTGGAGAAATGAGAAAGACAATGAAGAAAATAGACCTGTATTTTAATAAAATTGTTCTTTATCAACCAGGCCTGTTAGTACAGGCCTATAATTCCATCTATTTTTGAGGCTGAGTCAAGAAAATCCTAAATACATAGAATGATTTTACAACCATCCAGGCAATCTTATTGAGGCTTTGGCCAAAAAAAAAATGAAAAGAGGGATGGGGCTGTCATCAGTGTTGGAACACTAGTACATCATGGGTTCAATAAAAACTAACAAATAAATGAATAATTATCTTCATTAAAAATAAAAAGACTTGCTAATAGTGGTGGCCAGCATTCATAATTTCAGCATTTTAGAAGTAGAGGAATTCAAGATCAACCTGGGCTACATAACAATTTCAAAACCATATATCCATATGAAATTTTAAAGCACAAATATGAACTTTGTCATGGAACAATAAACAAGAACACATGGATGGAATGTATCACACATCTGAAACCAGAGCTAGCAGCATCATATATTTGGATGATGCTTTAGAACTTCTAGCATATTTTATGTTTGTCTTTGACATGATGCCATTGCCTCCTTAAAGATGGAGAACGTAGAGTAAGAGCTCAGGATTCAGTCACGGTAGTGCTGATGTTAGTGAGAGCCCCACAGAATCACAGCTTTCATACTTCTGCCTGTCCACGTAGAAGACCTGTGCCTTTGGATTTTTTTTCACTTAAGTTCCTAAACACTTCTTCTTAGAAGTAAAAATAAAATTTCTCCAAAATCTGTACTTTAATTCCTCATGATGTAAAACGCTGAATTTGTTCGCTATTTATCTTTTGACATTTAGCCATTCCTTTAGCATGAAGAGCAGCCACCCATTTTTGTGTATTTCACAGATGACCACAGTGCAAGAATGTCTGAATGTCTTGCTGTCTGTTAAGGGAGAGACTACAGGAGAAGAAGGCATCATCATGGTCACTAATCACTTTGTGATTAGCAGGAAATAGACCTCAGTGTGTTATTCACCAGCTGTGAAAGCAGAGATGGGTTATTTCACTTCTGAATTTTCAAAATTTTCTTGCTTTAATTTGCAAAATGGGGATAGTAATAGAAGTTATTTCATTAGTCTCTGAGATTTGAACTTGATTAATATGTATTAAATGCCTCATGCCATTTGCAGACTGCTTGTTTTCTTATTGATGGTGCTTTTATTGTCTAACTTTGCTAATGTCTGGAAACATCAGACTACAAAAGTTCTCCCTCCCTTTGCCACAAGAATTTCACAACAATTTGGGATGTGCAATATTTTTACAGTGCAAACTTGCTCCTGTGAAGCAACTATTTGAACTTAACCAAGTAACTGACAGGCAGATGGTAGCTTATAAAGAAAAGCACATGATCAGAAAAGGCATAGCTTACAGTCTGCTGTCCTGTGTATGAGGCAGTATAATGACTGGTCCCTTTGTTACAGCAGAGAAATGGTCCCCATGGCCTTTTGCCTTTTGCTTTTGTTCAGTGTTCATGGGCTGGTAGCCTGTGAGTGAGTTGATGAGACTGACCTTCCCTCTCCCTGTACCTCTTGGGGTCTGTTTGTTTTCTTGTACAGATCCCTAGGTAGAGGACTGCATAGCTCTCCAGAATGACATCTATGCTGCCAGTAATTACTTTCCTAAAATGGAAAGGGAATTAAAATAAAAGCCTGAACATAGAAGGGGTGGCAGGTTTTTTGAAAAGTGTATCGGCAATTTGAAACATGAATAATTAATTTTATCTTGAGATTAAGTTCAGCCTGTGTTTATGATCTGTAGGGGGAAAAAACCTCTAATGGGTTCTAAATAAATTCAGTATCAATTTAAACTATTAGAGGAAGTTAAATCAAAATAATTAGGATATTAAAATACTTTGTGCATTTCCAATCACTGCCTTATTGAGGCCCTGGATGTTTTCCAAGGAACAATAATAGTATGAATAAATTAGGATGCTCACTTCCTTTAGACTGTGGCTGTTTACTCTTGTAAAGATGATGAGAACTTGTAGGAAACAGAAAGCCACGCTGATGTGTTGACATAGTAAAGGGACCTGACGCTATATAAATGATAGATTATTTTGTATATGCAGATTGCAAACCGCACAGAGGCACTCTACTGTTAAAGTGACTAAACTTGATTTTTTTTCTTTATATTCAGCAATTGCTAATTCACACTATAGTAATGAAGGTGTTCTGTGACATTTTCTATTACTCTAGCATGAGCCAGTAAATCTGACTGTTAGTAAGGTGAATTTCAAAGGAGCTGAAAACTTGGTTATTTCTGTATTTTGCTTGAGGATTTCAAAACCAAACCCACCTTTTTTTTCCCTGGAAGTCAAGGAATTTTTGCACTGTATGTGCTTTCTAAAGTGATACTCCCATACCCTATGGTTTCTTGAAGCTTACACATGGGTAGAAAACTACAACAAAAGCTATAAGGATTTTGAGACATGCCTTGCCACTTTTATAAATTGTATCACAAATTTTTTTGTAAATAATTTTGAAAAAAAAAACATTGAGTGACTACCATGGTAGGCTATCAATGATCATTAAACAGCTCATGAATTCTTGGAACTGTGAACTCAGAAAACTTGGTCTTCAAGTAATTTCTTTGAAGCATTGTAATGTTCAATAATTTTTTACTTAAACGTTATTACTCATATATATATATATATGTGTGTGTATGCATATATATGCATATATGTAAGCATATATATTCAGTATTCGCTGGAATGTATTAATTAATAAGGCATAAGTATAATCTGATAAATGTTTATCAAACTTGTCTGTTAATTACAGGAATATAAGACTTGTGTTACAATTATTTTTTCCACAAGAAAGACAAAAGACAAAATTTCATTGAATTCAAAGTAATTTATACTAAAATTGAAATATTGGATTGAATGTTCCTGAGAAAAATCAGAAAGGACAATCAGAATTTACATAAACTGATCCACCTACCCTGATTCATAATAAAATATAATTAGCAATAATATAATTATTCAGCAAACAATGGCTTAACAATCTCAATAAAATGATAAAAGTAAGAAGCAACTGTAAAATTTATGAAGTTGTGAAAATGTTTATTATACATGCTAATAAAAATGAGTAAAATACACCTGATTGAGGTATGCTTTTCAGTTTATTATGACACTGGAGATGTTCCAATTCTCTGCTACATTAGAAAGTGATTGTCATAGCTTCAACTCATATGAATTATATGAAATCATATACACATTTTCTTTTTTTTATTTTTCGAGACAAGGTTTCTCTGTATTGTTTTGGAGGCTGTCCTGGAACTTGCTTTGTAGACCAGGCTGGCCTCGAACTCACAAAGATCTGCCTGCCTCTGCCTCCTGAGTGCTGGGATTAAAGGCGTGCGCCACCAGTGCCCGGCTTCATATACACATTTTCTGAGACAGAGTTGAGCATCAGCAATTGGGAAATTACATTTGAAAAAACTTTTATCTCACTTCTAGAAATCAAACAGTGGATCTATAATTGATATTGCTTTTTAATGAATGATTTTTTTCATAGAATGTCTGACATTAAAATAAACTCTCTCTTTGTCCTAGCACTTTGATTATTCACTGGAGTCCTTTCCTTCATTGGGGGTCATCTATGTTTTAACTACTCATAGGCAAAATAGAGGTAGGATTCCCGTCCAGTCTCAGTTAGTTACCACACAGTGCTAAAAATGTAATAAATGCTCACAATCATAAGTACATGGGGGAGCACCTAGGCCTTGCACCAAGTGATGCGACAGACTTTGATGGTCCTCCATGGGATGCCTCATCCTCCCTGGGGAGTGAATGGGAGGTGGGATGGGGGATTGGTGGGAGGCATGGGAGGACAGGAGGAAGAGGGAACTGGCATTAGTATGTAAAATAAGATGGTTTTTAATTTAAATTTTTAAAAAAGGAATGGTGTGGAGGTTGATAGGCAACGTTCAGAATTTGGGTCAGAGAGAGCTGGAAAGTATAATGCCTAGAGTGAACACCTGCTGTGGTGGCTTGTGTAGGTGTGGCACCCATACACTCAAGTGTTTGAATGTTGAGCCATGGGGAGTGGCACTATTTGGAGGTGTGGCCTTGTTGCAGGAAGTGTGGGTGGGCTTTGAGGTCTCATACACTCAAGCTACACCCATTGTGGGACACACAGTTGCTTCTATTACCTACGGATCAAGACGTAGAACTCTCAGTTCCTACCCCAGCACCATGTTTGCCTGTGTGCTGCCGTACTTCTCATCATGAGGGTAACGGACTAAGCCTCTGAAACTAAGCCAGCCCCAATTAAATGTTTCCTTTATAAGAGTTGCTGTGGTCATGGTGTTTATTCTTAAGCAATAAAACACTAAGACACCCACCATGTCAAAGCGTAGCAAGGTTGCCAGCTTCCAACTGAGGAAAAAGGTATCGATCTTCTCTCATATTTTTTTTCTTTTGTAAAGAAAATCTAGATTCATGCAAGGTATTTCTCTTTGAATTCCCACAGCTGACTTAAAGGCACTGTGTAATACCACAGTTGTAAACTGAGAGAGAAGCATGATTGCAGGAGGACACCAGCCTGAGATCTTTCATCTATCTACTAAAAAATAGTAGTTATGTATAAGTAACATAGCATTTGTTGTGTACATAAAAGCCTGTTTTCATGAAAATGTATTCAAGCTTCTCAATGGCTCTCAGGAATATGAATTGCTAATGATAATAATGATAATTACTGTTTGGTTTCAGGAAGTCCAGCAGTCCATATACTGACAAATGAGGTCAAGATGGACTCTAGGAATATTTCTTGTGGTTAGATAAAAGCCAGAATTCCTCAGGAACTTGTAAAACTTGCTCCCATCTGTCAAAAGATATCATTTCCTTTATTTGTGGCACCTATCAGCACATCAAAGTTCATGCTGGACTCCAGGCTCCCTCAGTATCAAGAATACCTATTATCTATTTCAACCTTCATGCCAGCTCTCAGCCCTTCCCTCTCCCCAGCAGGATGATTTGCCTATCCTGCTCTTCTGTTCTCTTGCTACTTCCTCTTTCTCATTTTCTCTTTCTATATTTCCTTCCTCTCACTCTTCCTCTCTTTCTATTTGCTCTCTCTTGTCATCTTCCTTATCTGTCTTTTTCCTCTCCCTTGTCATATATACTGTACCTCTTGCTAACCCCCCTCTCCCTGCCTCGCTCCCTCTCTACCTCCATCTATCTCTATTCCTCCCATCTTTAGCTTTCCTCTTGCTTTCTTGCTATTCTCCCTTCTCTCCAAGATCTCTCTGGCTTTGTCCAGTCAGTTTCCCTTTCTCTTTGCTCTGTACCCTTCCAGATGCCTTTGGATAGTTTCTTTTTTCTCTTATTCACGATACAAGGCTTCTCCTTATCCATACCGTGGAGGGACTATTTCAGTTTTTTCTATACACCACTACTTGACTACAATTACTAAGTTCACATTATCAATGGAGGAAGAGAAGAAAAGATAAGTGAAACATAACTTGCTATAGAACTGAATTTGAACCTACATTACCCAACTGAAAAAAAACACTTTTTTTAACTCCAGGATTTCAAGCCATGATTTATATTTAGATATAGGAACTATTTCAAAATTTTATAGGTACCAAATTTTCAAAATATCTTAGAAAAGTCTATATAGGTCTCAAATTTCAATTCAAGTACAACTCATTCAGTAACATTAATGAAATATTTAGGATACACAGTCATTAATATTCAATGATAAGGGTAAAGAAGATTGAGTCGTGATTGTATCTTCCCATAATAAATGTGTGACTACTGGAGTGTCACAGTGGGTGAAAGAGCTTCTTTATGCTTCTGAAGATCCTGATATTTAACTAGAGCTTTTAATTAGCATGCTAATGGGTGACCTTACATTTATGACAGTTTTATATGAATCCAAATAAATATTTTAAATTTAAATAGGTAGAATATAGAGGCAATAGGTCATTGTAGACAAAGTGCTGTCCTGACAGAGTTTGATACTTTAGCACATATAAGAGAATAGAAGTAAAAGTCTAGTCTTTATTTAACTAGGATTATTAGAAAATAAAAACGAAGAATGTGGAACTATATCTGTATGCACTATATGTGATAATATGTCCTGGTTTTTCATATTGCAAGTATATGAGTTCATTTCTTAATCACAGTGCATGTGTACCTGCCTTCATGAATACACATGTTCACTAACTTGCATAAAAATAATAGCACCACACACACACCAACTTTCTGGAAGGGCTAAAGTTTCACAAACAGTTCTGCACGATTCGATTTTGAGATGATTTACTGTTGGTGCCCCCATAACAAAATTGTGAACAATCAAAGACAGGGCCATAAAAACGTTGTTCCTTGTTTCATTTCTAAAATAAAAATCATAGTAAATAGAGAGATATTTCAGAATGAGACTGTAGAAAGTAAGATATATTTTAGAAAAGGGAAAGGGGATTATGGATGGCCATGAGTGGGAGCTGAAAATTACTCTATCACTACTTCAACTGAACTGTAATTCTTGCTCCACTACAGGAATAACAAGCTCTTTACAATCTATTGCATGTACAAAGTGGTTTAGGTAGACATAGTGACTTCAAACTTAAACTAGCTTTAAAAAACAAAGGCTTATGCTCCCTTATTACCTGTAAGCAGAGTAAGGTCACTTTCCCATTTGCTCATTCTAAAAATATAAACTATTATTTAAAATCTAAATGCAATTTGAAGGTAAGTTTATGCAAAAACAATTGGACACAATGCATGATACATTTCAGAAGTAGAAACTGGGGTATTATTCTCCTGAGTTTGGGTTCTTAAGACTCCTTGTTCCTGCACTTCCTCTAGCTTTTAATTGTATGTGCCTACTGTGTTTAGCAGAATACACAGCTGCAACTACAGTTTTACTCTTCGTTATTATTATTTTTCAACATCTGCAGCAGATCTCCTCCTAGGATGCAATGAAAAGCCCATACCTTCAGTTTAACTTGGTCATCAACCTCTTTTGACATGGTGCTAGATTAATGAGGGCTGACAAGGCCGAGTTTGGACCATAATATGTGGAAGGTTATTTTATCACCAGTCACTGTTTGTCTATTTATTTGATGCCAATGGCTTAATTTACTGTGTAAAATCACAACTATAAAAACTGTCAAAACAAATTTTCCCTATCAACTATAAAGCATTAAAATAAGATTACATATTAAAAGCACGCATTTATTATTCTTTCTTATTTCTTTTCTTTCTTCTTCACTTTTCCCCAGGGGCTAGGGAAAGTGGTTCAACAGGGCCTGTCTTTGAAGTTATTTTAATCTTTATCTAGTCTTTCTTAGACTCATTTAATCTACTTGATTGTTAAGTCATGATTATATCCTCTAGACGCCAATTTGCGACATCCTTCCAAAGAATTGTTCATTAAAATCTAATTTTTACCTTCTAATACTGTTTTTTAGATAATGACATAAGTAGTAATTATAAATATCTATCTTGTGAAACCTCAGAATTATTGGCATGTATATATTAAGGCAAGCAGAGAGAAATGGATATTCGCTTTGAAACTAGCTTTTCTTTTCATTGAAGTGAAGTTAGTACACATATAGTTATGTATATTTAAGTAAAAGAATCTCATTTAGCCTCTCTCAATGTTTTCACACTATCATTAGAGCCCCTTTGAATGGTACCCAAGGGATACCACATCCAATTTAAACCTCATGGCAGGAAAGACATCAGGAAACTTCAGATACATTATTTAGTTTGATGATCTGAAAAGATGAAGGATAAGTTTCTGTGATATTTGCTCTGATCTACCCAAGGTGCCCTGTAGTGATAGCTTCTGTGCAATTTAACTAAAGGTTTATATGAAATTTTATCAGGAGGCCTTTTTATTCATAAAAAGTCGGAAGATTTCCCTGTCTCCTAAGCTCTTTCCATGCCTAAGCAAAGCAATAAAGCCCTGAATTCACCTGGTAATCACAATGCAAGAGGGAAAGCATGGATCATGCACAGCAGGAGAAAACCTGTAGGGGCCTGGGTACAGATCAGTCCCCTGCTTACACAGTCATTGATGGAGATCAGCAAGACATGGAACTGGTCCTTAGGGGGAAGAATGGTCAAACTGCATAGTGAAAAGAGAAAGTTACCCAAGGATATAGACTTGAAATGTAGCAAGCCAAAATTAAAAAGCAACTGTTTGATGCCAAACACATTTAATATACATAACTTCTCATTTCATTACCAGCCAAAGAAGAGTCGTGCCTGTATTCATAGAACTAACCCAAAGGCTCCATAAAATATTCTTCACAGCTTATTTAATATTTTATGTATCATTATTTTCATATTAAGTACACCTTTGAGAATTGATTTGAAAATTAGATATTATTCAGTGATTAAGTAGCACACTAGAGCCCAGACTTAAATGAAGTCCATCGTTCACAAACTGATAGTCATAGTACTCTTGTTAACCTAGTGTTTGGACTCACGCAAACGTATATTTCATATGTCTTACGTATGGAAAATTTAATGATAAATATAAGCTTCTTGATTAGGTTAGTTAGAGTGGGAAGACCCACCCATTTCGGGTGGCACCATTCCCTGGATTGCAATAGTATAGTGTCTCACAAAAGAGCAATTTCCCTGAGCATGAGCATTCATATCATTTGTCTTCAGACAGTGGGTCCAATATGACCAGCTCATCTTGGTTTTGATGAGGTCTCCAGTGAATTATATTTGTAGCTTTCCAATTTCTCTACCCTATTCATGCATTGCTTATAAAATCAGATTATAATGTCACAAGAATATAGGTCAATAAAAATAATTATTGAGATCTCCAGAGCACATCCTACATGCTCTCATGAACTTGCTCTGTTCTGTCTTTATTTGTCCTTCAGTTTCTTTCCTGCAGAGGTCATGAAAAACCTCAATATGCTCCTTTTTTCCTGGCCCATTCCTTTCTTCTTATTAACGTCCACTTTTCACATTTTTCTGTACAGGATGAGAAAGATAGTTCACTCCTCCGCTGTTGATTGATCCTTCTTGAGAGCCTTTTAAAATTTTTGTTTATATGTTACAGTTATTGTAAAATTCTAAAACATCTACTCAACTATTCTTGGCAGTCGGGTAACACAGTTGTACATGAACAATTAATATTCTCTACTTTATTACTGCTTTTCTTCTTCAGAATTACTCAAATTTCCTCAGGCCAATTCATTGTTCTTCAACTCTCTTTTTATTAGAAGAATTATTTTCAGAAATCTATTGAATTTACTTAATAAGGATGCTGTTGGTAAAGCTGACTCACTCATTCTTAAGACAAATTTGAAACCTTAAAAGAATATCCTAACGTTCAACTTAATATTTCCTTCTTTAATGCTTATTGACAAATATATGCACTATTATTAATAAATTTTAAGTTCAATGTATTGAACACTATGTCCAAATATCTGTATGTAAATTTCAGTTTTGTTATGGAAGTTCTTGATATAGTATTTTTCATATAAAATTTGTATTATATTTTCTTTTGAAAGGAACATAGAATTTTTATTATTATCTTCATGTTGAGTGCGTCACTAACTTCAGTATTCATTATGGACAATGACTTACTCGAGTCTAGTTATCTTAGTACATACCTCTACCAAGGCAAAATTGTGACTGATATCTAAATTGACAGGCATAAGTGGTGCAAGTGCAGGCCTACTATTGTTGTACTTGAGTTAGAACTGTAAGAAAAGTTTGTACTTATAATACATGAATACATTATTCAATCTCAAAAGCATATCAGCCATTATGTAGTGTGTGACCCTCCAAACTGTATAATTGATAGAACTCTCTCCTTTAACATTATAGAGATGAAAGGTTCATATTAAAATAGGCTACATGCTCTTGAAGATCCATTCGCAATTTTGTTGTGTGAAAACCTTCTATCCCCTTAAGATTATTTTAATTTGGAAATTGAGATCAAGGTTGAAGGCACAACTTGTTAGATGCTATATCTAGTACACAATGACCCATGGTGAAGGTTTGATTTCTTAAGTAAATAAGGAGGCAGTATTATATATTCAGTTTATTTGTGTGGAATTTCTTTGTTTGATGAAGTGCCCAAGCATATGAATGAATATCTAAGTCCCAAATCTGCTTTAGAAAGGAACGTATTTATGTGGGGTTAAAATACCAACGTTTCAGAACTGATTTATAGATTTGCCTGCTCAATTTTAGAAAACAGTTCATCTTTAAAGAACTGAATTTTGCACTAATGAGAAAATTATCCAAAGCTTTTAGCGACTTAGGTTACTCGAAAGATGATTTAATGTATTAAAGACTGTAAAACCTATTGATTACTACCGTTGATTACTGAAGTCTTTCAGCCTGAGAATCTTACTGACTGATATAACTCTCCTTCAACCATAATGTATTATTGAAGAACGACTTTACAATAGTGCAGCATCTCAGGTAAGCTCTGTTCTCTCCTGGAACACAAGGAGATAATTCACACAAACAAATGCCCTACAGTCAGGTCACAGCCACAGATCTCTGGCAGCTGTTTGCCATCTCACACCAATGCCAAAACTTACATCTCACATCTAAAACTCTGACTGGAGGTGGAGAATTGTCTTTGCATAACTTTGTTCCTAACTCTTCTTTCTTTAGATTCCAAATACCACCTTTTAGCAAAATGATCTTTATGGAGTAAGGTTAAAAACGTGACCTTTCTTTTGTAAAGAGCACCACAAGTACTAGAAAATCATCACTGGAAAAGTCACGAAGAGCCACAACTAGCACTGGGTTGCTGTGAGCTATGTGAAGGGTTATAAATGAATTTGCATTCCTTCCCACAGCTTTCATACAGGGCACAATATACAGGATTTGTAGACAGGAAATCTTCAGAAGATTTAAGTTTTCCCCAAGACATACAGCTGAGAAATTGCAAAATTCATTCTGTTTTCCGTGTATTCAGAAAGATGAGGCATCACTGAATTTAGACCTTGCTGTTTGAAAATTGAAAGAAAGGCTGCATTATAAATAGGAAATGATCACATGATCAATGAGAAATATGCTTATTCACTGTTAAAATATTAATGTTCTGTTAATGTAAATAATCTGGAAGCTTCCTTTTAGCTTATGCCACAAATCTGTTCAGTAGTAAACATTGTCGTATCTGGTGCACTTTTCTAGTGTCAAAACTAAGCCAGCTTCCTCCAGATTTCCTTGTTTCCCCATGCAATGAGAATTTGGTAAATTATTTCAAGAAGGAAATTTTAGAACTAATTTGTGTGTATGTGCCGTAACATAAAAAGCACAATTTGCTCTCCAAATGGCGGGTTTTGAGACTGTGAGACTTGGGATCTGGCCAGCCAACACCAAGATTAACTCATGATCTTAACCTGATGATAAGCATTTGCCTTCTAGAATGTGAGTTCTGAGACAGACTCTGAGAACCTGCCATTACCGAAATAGTAATAACGCACAGAGCTGAGCAAATCTTGTTTATTAGATTGTGGAATCTTAAATAGCTTTCAGTGCTGCAGGGCCTTTTCTAAAATAAAGTTTGACCATATTTTAAAACAATTCTGCCTAATTTCTCTGTGTACTCCGTGTAGCTTCTGCCACATACTACTGTTTTGTTTGTTTTTGTTTTTATTCTTCAAGGAAGCTAAATGGAAAAAAATGCTTTAAAAAGTTCATCTATTGCTATTATTCTACTTTCACCTGAAGTTACAATTTCTGTTTTTATCATGAGTTGTCATGGAGATGAATGAGCTCTTTTGGAATGTATGACAGGTTGCACTCTGATTCTGTGACTCGGATTTTACTAACACTCTTCATGGAGATAGAGGGAAGCAGAGGGTATGGGGAAAGATCAACCAAAGCTAAGGATGAGTGGAGGAAGCCCTGAATAAAGCTACTCTTTTGTAACTGTATTAAAACAACAGCTAAATAGGCATACGCAATGCTCCTCTCAGGTGGTGAGTAAACGAGAAAAAATCCTACCAACAGGTGTGGGAAATCGCCTTGGGATTGCTGACCACACCAGAAAGCTTCTAGAGGTCCTCAAAACCATGGAAGGAAGGCATTGCCATGGCCCTTGATTATTCATAATAACTGGATGGCAAGACCAATTGCTAAACATACTACATACTACATACTACATACTACATACTACATACTACATACTTGGGTTGCAACCAAGCTGCAGCTGGCCTAGAATTTCTTTCTTTTCTGTATAGCTTTCAGTGTATCAGAAAGAGCCATGAAGGATACTGGAGAGAAAAGTCATCATTCTTCTTATTTACCTGTGAACTCCACACGCTAAAGTACTAACTAAGATATGTTAATTGATCACATAGTGACATGATTATTATGTGAGTAACTCACCATCTTCTACAGGAAGGAACTCATTCCTGAAAGCATTAAACCTGGTCAAGAGTCCTGTGGTTGAAGAAGGCAGAGCCTGTAGAAAGAAAATACTACCTTAGTTTTGTTAAAAATATAAAAAAGCAAACTATCTTTTAAGTGCTTATGCTTATACCTATAGATTATTGGGGCATTTACCATTTGTCAGAGAGGCTACTTTTTTTCCAGTGGGTGGAATGCCAACTGGTTAAATGACTTAGAATAAGTGACCGTGGAGCATTGTACAATGGTTATCTGTAAAATGCCTGCGTAGGATTGGGTCCATCACCATTTCATCATTTCACTGGTCTCAAGAAACTGTTCTCCAGCAACCTGGTTTAAACTGAAAGGTTTAAACATGAGTGGAAACATGGAGATAGAGCAAAGGAGAGCATAGAGGAAAAGATTAGTTGCTGGAAGACAGTTGTGATTCCCTTAATTGTGTAACCATTGATTAGTAACATTTAGTCCAATAAGTTACCCCTTCAATTATGCTCTTACAAGCAACTAGAATTAAACTCAACGGGTCACACACATACACAAAAACAGGAATCTAGAAGGGAGACTTCTTGGGAAGAATAAAGATTTCAGTGGAAGAGAAAAGGAGGTCTGGAGGGGGAGATTTGGGAGGAGAGGATACTGTGATTGGTATGTAAAATAAATGAAAATAATGTTATTTAAATAAAAAATAAATAAATAAATAAACCTCACAGAGTCATAAAAAAGAAATTGAGAAATGTTAATTAATGGGAATGAAGTTATCAAAAAATCATTTCAAGTCTCTTTCCTCTCTCATCAAGGAATAAAAATATCTCTTTTTTCTCTAAATTAAGCTTTCTCGAATATATGCATACACAGGAAGAGCCATAAAATTTCACTTGGTAGATTTATTTATATGAGTTCCTTCATATATTAATGTAGGCTTACATGATATATATGCACTCCCAATGTATGCAGGGGAAGGAAGAGAACCTGTTCAAATATCCCTCTTTATTATGTGGGAGACAGAGACGTGGCAATGGTGGGTACAATTTTAAGGTGATTAGGGAGATAACTGACAAGTGCAAGGAGGCAGTGTCCCACTTGTTTCAACTGTATTTAATGTAAGTGACGTTCTGTATTTTTTAGCAAGTGAGGTTTTAAATCAAGGCACAAATAATCTCCTAATTAATGGTTTGTATTTGATTCCCTAGGGTAAATCTTACGTTTCTTAAGGCAATTAAGTAGTGGCATCCTAGCTTTTATCAGGAAGTCTCTCTTTCCTCTTCCCAAACAAAGCCAGTCATTGTTAGAAGAGTTGGACAGTTAGTTCTTATGCCATGCAAGCCCCACACATTAGCCAAATAAACAATGCCAGCGTATCTACTAGAAAGATATAGCAAAAAATTATTAAACATGGTGTGGCCATACTTTCTAATTTTGTGGGAGTTGTAATCACAACAAGTTTGCATAGTACTTTTCTGATCTGTGAGTCATATATGTATGTATTCATGTTTATGTGTATGCACAAGCCTGAGCACATGTGTGTAGAAGTTTGTGGTTGATATCAGGCATCACCTGCACCTGCACTCTCCACCTTGTTTTTTGAGATGAAATGTTTCGTGGAGTCTAGACGATTTGACCAGCAAGTTTCAGGGCTTTATCACCTGCAACACCCATGGCACCAGTGTGACTGATGTCATAAGCTTGACCTATGTGAGTGATGGGTACCAAGACTGAGGTTTTCATGCCTGTCTGGCAAACACTTTTTCCAACTAAACTGTATCCCCAGGCCCCTCTGTGAGTGATTCTTAACCTCAGTGCGTATCTGAAGAGCACAAGGGGTCTTTAAGGGGGGAAAATACTCATTTAAAAGAATCAGATCAATTTTATAATATCTGGAGGCCAAACTCTCTTGGCAGGTAATTCCAATATCTATCAAAATTAAGACATACTGGAATAGACCAAAGCTGAGTTTTTCACTCTAAAGGGCCAAATGGAAAAATATTTCCTAATATGTGGGTCTGTCACAGCTATTCAATTCTTCTAGAGAGCCAACTATTGCCCCTATGCAAAAAATAGATAGATAGATCTATATAGTAATTGTTGCGTCTGCCGCGCGGCCTGTGTCCGAGAATGTGCGGGGGGGTGTCGGGGATTGACAACATAGAGACTTGTTCAACGATGTAAAGAAAACTTTAAGCAGGCCCCAAAAAGGCTCAAGAAAACTTCCTAAGAAAGGCTCCCTCCAGAAAAGCTTCTGCTCTCTCCTCTACCCTGGCTGGTTCTGCTCTGACCCCAAAAACTGATCTGGGCATGGCAGAAGAGGCGGTTAGTCTTTGGACAAGGTAGAGGTCAGGGCGGTTTCTGTGGGCAGGCCTTTTCCAGGAACTTATTGCCCCGGGCATTGTATAGTTTTTAGTAAACATTGTCTTACAGTTGCCTACTCCCAGGCCGAAGGGGAAGTGGGTCTCTGCTCAAGGTCTGTTGTCCCCACAATTCACCCCTTTTTATTTTCAAATGAGGCACTCCTGGCTTAGGTCAAGTAGGGTCACCCTCCCTTGCCCGTCTTCGGGGGACCTTGAACCCCTGTCTTAGACAGGAGGGGTCTTCCCCACAGGTTGTCTGTCGACAGAGTCACCCCAACCTTAAATCATCTGTAACCAACCTTCATGGCTATCGGGATTGCCATGGGCTAAGCTAAGCAATACTTGGTTACAGATCTCTTGCCTCTGGAACAAGGCACATTTGAGCTTGGCATAAAGCCAGAATGCCTACCGCCACTGCCACCATTTCCAGGACCCCCATCGACATAGCTCCTCTCCATCACGGTACCCATCACCAGATCTGGGCCATAACATTCTACCAGCCTTCGTCTGTTACAAGGGTAACCTGCACGTGATTTACATTCTGTTACAAGGGTAACCCGCATGTGATTTACATTTACAATTTGATAAAGTTTACAATCGTGCCAAGATCTGCTCAGGAAAGCATTTAGAAAGTGCACTTGCACAGATACATTAGGTACAATCATTGATGTTACACATGTAGCATTATGAAAAATATGAACAATAGGTTTGTTGCACTATCCACAGAGCACCAATTTGTTCCTGTGGTGATGCAGTTTGTTGATTTAACGTCAGCTGATTATGAGACTTGAGTCAAAGTCTCCTTTTTGTCGCATTAGGACAAGTTGTATTTCTCCAGAAAATACACTGGCCTAGACGTGATTCCAGAAACAGGAACCACCAAGTCAAAATGAATTCTGTTGTCTCAAGGTGTGTCAAGGGCAGACAGTTAGTCTTTCCAGTTCTCTGTTGGCTTCGGGATGAAAACTCACAGGTCCGGAAGGTTGATGCAGCAGGTCTGTTGAGAAACTGGAAATCTCGAACCGACTGTTTTCTTTCTTTCTTGGGCTGTAGATTCGATGACATCAAGGGTCAGGAACACTGATTTAGGAGATCTCACTCAAACTGCCTTAGGTAGGCTCCCATGGTCTCAGGTCCAGTTTTTCTCTGCTCCATGCCGAAGCTTTTATTCTTTTCCTGCAAGAAAACACAAACATGCCCTCGACCCCAAATTAGGGTCTTCTCCACTGTCTAGTGCATGGATGTCTCCATTTGGCCTGAACAATGCTTGCTCAAGTTACATCATGTCAGAATGCTCACAGGCATTCACATTATAAATTTTTTAAATGAGGAGTGTATTATTTGATGAGTCATGTGGGGACTGGGGACATTATTCCCCTTTTTTTATTTTCTAAAAAAATTTTTTTGAACTGTTGAAGCTGGACCATAACAGTAGAAGGATTTGTTTACCCTCCTTGGTTAACTATCTAGGTAAATTGGGATTACTACTTAGATTATTTGTAGATGCCCATTAAAAAGGACATATCCATTAAATATTTACCAAAAACTTCTGAAAATCACTCAAAGATTGTAAACTATACTGTGTCCAAATAACTTTTGAAAATTATTTGAAGTCAGTGAGCAGTCTTTCCCAATCTAACCTGTAGAGCTCTCACTAGCTGACAAAGCCTCATTTGCATCTTAAATTTTTCTGTTAAAACATTAACAGACTGGCTGGATGTTCCTTTTGGCTATATATAAAGCAATCTAGGTAGCTTTTTAACTATTTTTGAAGGGATTTAAGTATCCTTTTACTCATATAAGCAGTTCACACTCACGCATTCACAATCATTTTTCATACATACCGGTGTGCCCACACCATACATTCAGAACATACATGCATCTTTCAGTCATCCTTTTTCCCTAGGTCATGATTAGTCTGTTGAAGTGAAGCTTCCTTAATTGAAATCTATGTAAAAGAACAACTCCAGCCAATCCTTAAACTAAAAAGGGCAAAAAGTCCTGTATGTTCTTTATCATTTCTCCATTTGAGCTACAGTCATGGGGTACAGCCGTACCTACTCCTTGTAACTCTGTAGATGCAAGGTGGAGAGGCCAGGCTTTTGGCCAAAAGTTTTTAGAGATGACTCACAAAATAGAACTTAAAAGTAAACAAAATTTTCCATTCCATATACCTTTGTCTTTTTCTTTTTCTTTACATAATACCAGTACCTCTTTACTGTTACCAGTACCTTTACTGTACCTCTTTACTGTTTTTTTGAGTCAGGGTTTCTCTGTATTGTTTGAGGCTGTCAGTCCAGCCTGGCCTCGAACTCACAGAGATCCGCCTGCCTCTGCCTCCCAAGTGCTGGGATTAAAGGCGTGTGCCACCACCGCCCAGCTTGTTACCAATTTTTTTTTTCCGAGACAGGGTTTCTCTGTACTATTTGGAGGCTGTCCTGGAACTTGCTCTGTAGATCAGGCTGGCCTTGAACTCAAGAGATCTGCCTGCCTGTGTCTCCCGAGTACTGGGATTAAAGGCATATGCTGCTGGCAATCTCTTGGGTTCCCCTACTTCCTGACCCTGGTATCAGGCTTAGGAGGGGGGAAACTCAGAATGTTTAGTTTCTGACTTTTTAATCTCTCATTGACAGCAGCCGCTCCCAATGTATTATTGGTGCTATAAAATTGATGAACAGGGAGCTGGAATGACTAACTGGCATCAACATGGGGGGGGGGGAATCCTCACCAACGCCCATATTTCCTTTCCTGAGTGTTCAGCAATGGTTGGATCATCTTTAGCATGGTGAGCCTTCCTAGTATCCAGAGTAGTATTGGGGTCGACATGCCTGATGCACCGTTCGGGGACCCAAATGGGCTTCTCACTTCCTGGAGGGAAAACACAAACAGCCCCTCGGACCCTAGCTAGTAGGGGAGTGGGTGGCTGCCATTTTCCTGTAATCAAATCCTTCCATCTGATCCATCCCAAGGACTGGGAGGGTTTGTTCCAATGTCTCTCCATAGCAGACAAATTATTACTGTCTATGGTCAAAAAATTTAAAATGTAAAGTATGGTGGATAACTGAATATTGGGGGAGGTAACATACTCCCCCCTTTTTTATTTTCTTAAAATACTGTTTGAGAGTGGCATGGGTGCACTCCCCAATAGCCTGTCCCGTGGGGTTGTGAGGAATACCAAAAGAATGGACAATGTGATGTTCCCTGCAAAAGGCAGCAAAGCGATTGCTGGCATAGGCAGGGCCATTGTCCGTTTTTAGGGCATCGGGAACACCCATGTAGGCAAAGGCCTGCAGGCAATGAGAAATAACATCTTTAATCTTCTCTCCTGAGTGGAGAGAGGCAAAAATCAGTTTAGAATACGTATCCACCGAGACATGCATGTATTTTAATTTCCCTGCCTGCGGCAGGTGAGTGACATCCATTTGCCAGAGATGGTTGGCCCTGAGGCCCCGGGGATTTACCCCCTCATTGGGAGAATTATGATAAGGGGCACAATCAGGGCACTGAGAGGTAATCTGTGTAGCTATGGATAAGGGGCACCCAGTGTGAAATTTAATGGAGCGGGCATTTAGATGATACCGCTCATGGAGCTGGTGGGCAAGCTGCTCCTGAGTAAATAAGACCCTAGGGCGGGTCAAGGAGTCAGCAATTTGATTGCCCTGGGCAAGGGGTCCTGGAAGGTTAGTATGTGCACGAATAAATCCCACATAAGCAGGGTGGATGCGCTGCCAAATAAGATGTTGGAGCTGAACTAATAAGGAACGAACCTGGGAGGTTGGAAGAACATATGGAGAAGTTTCTAAAGGTCTAACAATGTTGGCAACATAAACACTATCAGTATATAAATTAAAGGGCTCTCCCTCAAACATTTGGAAAGCCATCAAGCAAGCAAACAACTCGGCGGCTTGTGCTGACATCTGCCCTATGGGTACCCTCTTCTGCACCTGAGAAGAAACCACCACCGTGAAACCCTTGGAGGAGCCGTCTGTAAAGACTGAGTGAGCTCCAACTAGAGGGTTCTCCTTTAAAATCTTGGGAAATATCACAGGGTGTTGTTTAAAAAAAGACATCAAGGGGCTATTGGGATAATGGTTATCAAACTGGGTGCCTGTAGATGTAATAAACAGGGTCCACCCATCATGGAAGATCTGTAGATGTTCCACCTCCTCCTTACCATAAGGAAGGATAATTTTATCAGTACTCTTTCCTGTAGGCTAAACGGATGCTGTAACAATACGCGACACACAATTACTGACAGTAAAGCTAAGTATTTAATGTAGAAAATTACTCACAAGATACCAAACCCAGAGGAGCCAAACAGTTCTCAGCTAGCGGCCGGACCGGAAGCCGAACTCCAGGAAAAGAGAGCGAGACTTCCTGTGTGCTGTCTTTTATGCCTTCCCCCGTAACGCCCCTAGCCATGCCCAAAAGTGGGCCTGGCTAGTGACGTAGTTCCGCCTACGTACGTATACGTCTTTACGTACAGCCGTATACGTCTTTAGTCCTGCCTAAAGTGGGTGTGGTTAGCGGTGTGGTAAACCGCCCTTTTATTACCTCATCTGTATGCGCCTCTAATAAGTCACATGTTTAATGGTGGCATCAGACTTCCTCCTACACTTTCCAAAGGTTTGAATGCTAAACTTGTGCGCCTTCCACAACAATTGTAAAATGAGATCATAGTAAGGGGTCACTACCTTCTTAGGGGAGGCTGACAAATGTATCCAATAAATAGGACCAGTCTGCAAAACACGGCAGTGGGCGAAAAGCTAGATGAAAGTACAACCAGAACAAGGGGCTGCCCATGATCTATATGCCGAAGGTGGGCTTGCTCTATACTTCTTAACAATAATTGTAGGGCTTCCCTGGCCTCTGGGGTAATCTGTCTAGGGGAAGTTGGAGCAGGATCCCCAGGAAGAATATCATAAATCACTTTAAGAGCCCCTGTTTTAATAGAAAGAGAAGGGCGAAACCACTGCACCTCTCCCAAAAATCTCTGCCAATCATGAAGCGTTTTTAAATTTGAACAATCGATCTGGAGTCTTTGTGGCCGGAGGACAGTTTGTTGAATTTGATGACCCAAATAAATATGAGGGGGTCTCTTTTGGATCTTTTCAGGAGCCAAAACAAATCCTCGGGCCTCCAGAAGCTCCTGTAGCTCTGCAAAGGCTATGTAACATTGTCTTTCTTTGGCCGCGGCCAAAAGAATATCATCCATGTAGTGGATAAAGGATCAGGGAACTTACGTCTGAGGAGATCTAAACAGGCAGCTACATAAATCTGGCATATAGTTGGACTATTAGCCATCCCTTGGGGGAGCACCACCCATTGGAAGTGAAGGGCAGGCTCCCTAAAGTTAATCGCAGGAAGGCTAAACGCAAACGGAGGACTTTCTTGAGAATGCAAGGGAATAGAAAAGAAGCAATCCTTCAAATCAATGACAATCAAATGCCAGTCTCTAGGAATGTCCACAGGCACGGGCAAGCCAGGCTGCAGAGCCCCCATAGGCTGCATGGAAACATTCACGGCCCTCAAGTCTTGTAGTAACCTCCATTTCCCTGAAGATTTTTTTTTATTACAAATATAGGGGTATTCCAAGGGGACGTGGAAGGAACCAAATGACCTGCCTCCAATTGTTCTTGAACTAGCTGGTGAGCCGCCCTTAGTTTCTCCGCTGGTAAGGGCCACTGTTCCACCCATACCGGATCATCTGATAGCCATGTGATGGGTATGGGGGCTGGCGGTGCAACAGTGACCCTCATCAAAAATGACCAAAACCCTTCCTATCCCCTGGAGCCCTGGTCTCCAAAGGGAGGGATGTCACAGGGCAAACCTCAACCTGTTCTAGTTTACCTAGTTCCCTCCCTGGGCTCCAGCCCCTCCCTTGTGTCATCTGGGGGCCCCTGCTTTTGGACTTGGGTGCTGGGTGGTGAGGACCACTCCCATTTCTTGCATGAGATCCCGTCCCCAGAGGTTAATAGGGAGGCCAGGCAAAACATATGGCTGGAAAAGCCCTGTGTGGCCCTCAGAGTCTTGCCATTTTAGGATTCTGAGGCTTTTTTGGGGCACAGCCTGTCCTATTCCCTGGAGGGTCACTGTCCCTTCCTCTTTTGGCCAGGCGGGGGGCCAGAATTTATCTGAGAGGACAGAAAAATCTGCCCCAGAATCTAAGACGCCCCTAAAGGACTTGCCTTCTATCTTTAATGTAAGCTGGGGATGGTTCTCCATAGTGGCTACCCAAAATGCTGCTGGGCCGGTACTTCCAAAACCTTGGTTGCCCCTTTTCTCTTTAATTTTTCTAGCCTCATAAGGAGCTGTAGGGAGGAGGAGTAACTGAGCAATCCGTTCTCCTGCAGGGATGGCAACAACCCCACTGCCCACTGATGTCATTATTTTAATCTCCCCCTCACTATCCTGGTCTATAACATCTGGGTGTACCTGGATGCTTCGAAGAATAGTACTGGACCGTCCCAAGAGTAGTCCAACCGTGCCTGGGGGCAATGGCCCATGCACCCCAGTAGGGAGGGCCTGGATCCCCATTTCCGTTGTTAGGATTGCCCGGGCAGAGGGAGCGAGGTCCAATCCTGCACTCCCTGAGGTGGCTCTAAGGAGGTCTGAGATATGAAGGGGTTGCTCTGGGGGAGAAAATCAGTCCTGCCACTGCCTGGAGCAGGGGTCATTGCCCCGTACACATTGGTTTTGGGGCCCTGGGGCGGGGCCCTCCTCCCAATTCCCTGATTATTATTAGCAGGAAGGAAATTTCCCTCCTGGTCAGCTTTAGAGTAGCAGTCATTAGCCCAATGATATCCCCTTCAGCAACGGGAGTATAAACCAGGTCCCTTGAGACCCATAGTACTATTTTGAGGGCACTCTCTACGGAAGTGTCCCTCCCTACCGCAGCTGAAAAATGATTTTCTCCCTCCGAGGGTAGGTCTTTCTTTCCCCACTTGGGGCCGAATAGCAGCAGCTAACACTTGGCCCTGGATGAAGTTCCCATCAATGTCCCTACAGATCCAGATATAGTCATTTAGACTTTTATTGCGATAGGGGCGAAGGGCTTCCTTACAATATTTATTTGCATTTTCAAATGCCATCTGCTTGATGACTGGCATCGCAGGCCCAATGCCCCCAAATATTCTTTCTGCTACCTGACTGAGATGGTCTACGAAGTCTTGAAAAGGTTCGGAGGGTCCTTGAAGGACTTTGGACAGATAATCCCCTCCTTCCTTGGAAGGCAATGCTTTCCAAGCCCCTTGGGCCGCTGCTGCCACTTGGGCATAGACTGCGATATCATATTGCATTTGTTGCTGAATGGTGGTGTATTGACCACTCCCAGTAAGCATCTCCACATTTCTCTGGGGCTGTCCGGCCTGTGCATTTCTTTGGGCTGTCTGGCTATATCTTTCCTGAAACTCACCTCTCCAAATCAAATAATCTCCCCCTGATAAAGTCGCTCGGCAAAGCTGCTGCCAATCACTAGGTGTCAAATTAAGAGGCACAAAAGATTCCATTAAGGAAAGTGTAAAGGGAGCCTGTGCTCCATAATTTAGATTTGCCGCTTTCAGCTGTTTCATATCTTTGAAACTTAAAGGGTCATGGCACTGAATGACCTGTCCAGAATTGTTCGGGTCTGGAACTTCCATTACTGGGGCCACCACTGGGCAGCATTGGACCCCTCCTCTGAGTCTTCCCTCCAGGTACGAGAAGGATTGGGTAATATCATAGGAGGAGTCCCTTTTTTCAGAGTATGGAGAAGGGTTTCTCTCCCTGTCCTGTCTTTCCTTAATTCGAATCTTTTTTAGTTCTTTTTTAAGGTCCATGATCTCAACAAGTAACCGTTCCTTTTCAGACTGTGACAAGTCTGAGTCTGAGCTACTTCCATTTTCTAGGTCTGATAGAGAAGGATATAACCGATTCTGACTGGAGCCCCTTTTTTTGGGTTTTGCCCGGAGACCTCTACCCGTGTTTTTGTTGTTCCTAAGAGACTCCCCCTCATCCTCACTAACAATGGAGCCTCTAGTTTCAGTCAGGGTCCCTTCAGGTGATTCATCATCACTCTCTGCCCCTGAACTCAAGGAGGCTTGAGTCTCAGTCTCTTGTAACTCTAAAAAGCCCCTTTTGTGTCCTGAACTACCTGGTGGTGACGAACCTTATCTGTCAAAAGTGCTCCCCTCACTAATCTCCATAAGGAGAATGTCGTAGGGGGCAAGGACTCAGATCCCTCTTTTCATAAAAGTCTATGAAGATCACGGCGAACCTCCTCCCAATCTGGAATATTTAAGCTTCCCCCAGTAATGAACCACGGACTGGCTTGTTCGATGGATTTTAGAAAGCTTTCTGGGGTTTTAGACTTGACTGCAGTCCCATGTCTTTTGAGTAATTTTTTAGTTGATACTGTAATGATTCTAGCTTCCTGGAACTATTCCCCATAGTTTCTTAACCCCGTCCACTTACCTTGCTTTCACGATCTCGGTGGGACCTCCAATTGTCGCGTCAGCTGCGTGGCCTGTGTCCGAGAACATGCGGAGGGTGTCGGGGATTGACAACACAGAGACTTGTTCAACGATGTAAAGAAAACTTTAAGCAAGCCCCAAAAAGGCTCAAGAAAACTCCCTAAGAAAGGCTCCCTCCAGAAAAGCTTCTGCTCTCTCCTCTACCCTGGCTGGTTCTGCTCTGACCCCAAAAACTGATCTGGGCGTGGCAGAAGAGACAGTTAGTCTTAGACAAGGTCAAGGTCAGGGCGGTTTCTGTGGGCAGGCCTTTTCCAGGAACTTATTGCCCCGGGCATTGTATAGTTTTTAGTAAACATTGTCTTACAGCTGCCTACTCCCAGGCCGAAGGGGAAGTGGGTCTCTGCTCAAGGTCTGGTGTCCCCACAGTAATAAAAACTTTATTCAGTAACCAGTGGCACAAGAATAGACTTGGCAATATACTAACATATTGTCAACCATGGATCCTGATTTTAAATTCAGACTCCAACAATTCATTTATTAAACTAATTCCACTGACAGAAAACTATACTAAAGGTAACATAATCTTGTATTGGAGAGATCTGAGTTTAAAACCTTGTCTGTGCTGCTACTACCTGCTGTGTAATAATGCATAAGAGTCTTCAGCCTCTTTGGGATACATTGGTAAAATGGGAGCAGTGTCACTAAAGTCAAAAAAGGTTTGTGGATCTGCTGGCTTTGTGGTGACAATGCAGTAATTTCTCTGGCTCCTAATGCCTCTCATTTACTAATCATTAATCACATGCCAAGCATTGTTCTAACTGCTGCAGTCATTTTATACTGATCAATCTCTTCCATTCTGCCATGACCAAGAAGGATAAAAGTGGCCTATACTTGTCATCCATGAATTACTAACTCAGTGGGTAAGGTTATATTCATAAATTTGTATATTTCAAGAGGGGAAGCTATAAATGCTAGACCTACATTAGGTATTGAAAATAGGAAGATTGTAATGAGTAGGTTATTTAAAATGCTCAAGCACATGAATGTTAGTAAAACTGTTAGCAGAAGATTGTGCATATATCAACTTGTATGTCTAGGGGAGATGGGAGGAGAAGTAAAGAAAAAATATTTTGCTAGAGAAAGTATGAAATGTGTGGTGGAAACAGAACCTGCAGATGTAGAGTTAGAATACAAATTCAGAAAGAGAAGACGATGAAGAAAAGGGATGGTCAGAATGTGCGGGTCCTGAACTTCAGTTTAGGAAGTCACATTTAGTTGTCAATCAGGGAGGATTAAATGTCAATAGAAATAGGAGTTATAATAGAGCTTCATCTGAAAATGGTGGATGTATTGGAAATACAGAGAACTGTAAAACACACAAATATACATGCACTCACAAACATACATGTACCAGCATACACACATGCACAGGCGCACACACATATAGCTTTTCTTTTGAAAGTTATTTAAGTTAAAACAATCTTATTTTACATACCAATCCCAGTTCCCTCTCCCTCCTGTCCTCCCATGCTCCCCAGCAATCCCCATGTCGCTACCCTTCAAATCCTGGGGGTTGTGCCTCCCTTGAGGGATCATCAAAGTCTGACACATAATTTGGGGCAGGGCCTAGGTCCCATGTATCTAAGATGAGAGAGTATCCCGCCATAGAGAATGTGCTCCCAAAGCCCATTAGTGCACTAGGCATAAATACTCATTCTACTGTCAGAGACCCCATAGGCAGCCCAGGCCTCCCAACTGACACCAGTGTTCAGGGGACCTGGTTCAATCCTACGGTGGTTCACCAGCTGTCTGACTGGGGTCCATAGACTTCTACTTGCTCAGGTCACCTGTTTCTGTGGGTTTCCCCAGCATGGTCTTGACTCCTTTGTTCATCATTCCTCCCTTTCTACAACATATACCTTTTCTATATGCATTACATCCAACTGGTGAAAGGATTAGAATCAATGAAGACAAAGTTCTTGGAGTAGTATAGGAGGTAACGGATGATGAGGAAAGTCCTTCTCTATTTATGTTTGTCTGATAGGTTGGTAAATAAAGCACTGCTGGCCAATAAGGAAGCAAGATAGGTGGGACTAGGAGTCAAGGAGAATTCTGGGAAATGTAGTCAAGAGTGGGGAGTTGCCATGTGATCCCAGGAGAAGACAGTCAAGAGGGCTTCCTCAGAAAGATAAGTCCTTTTAAAAATATATACTTGTAATAATGGCTTAATAATTAAGTCAGAGCTAGGCATTAAAAACATAGCAATGGCCAACAGCTTCATAATTAATATAGTGTCTTGTGTATTATTTGTGGGCAGAGACAGCAGTTGGACTCAGGCAGCTGGTGGAGAGAAATCACATTACAAATGGTGCCCAATGTTGGTTGCATGAATTAAAAGGTTAAAGAGGGATTTTAGAAAAGGAGGAACAGAGACAGGCATGGCTTCTTGGTAGCAGCATTTTCTCGCATGGATTCTGTTTTGCTAGAGACAAGCAGAGACTCATGTGGTTCCATTAAGGAATCTTCCTGACTCATAAGAGGTAAAAAAATTGCAAGGCTCTTTTAAGGGGTCCTGCTAACAATTAGCATCTGGCAGTTGCAGTGACCACATCTCCAAGCTGCCAGCATCATTCTACTTGATGGCAGACCAAGGTAGTGAGCACAGCTCTCAGTACTGGCAGTAAAGAAGCCCCCACCATGTTGGAAAGACAGGGGTCAAAGCAGCCATGACTTTGATTTTAGCAATGTTGTTTAGCAGATAACAGACATGTGGCCAGAAAAACATAAAGATTTACTACAGGAAAGTCAGATTCAGGTAAAGTAAAACCTATAAAAGGTTTATAGTGTGTTAAAATATTTTTAAAGATATAGGATAATGGCTGGGTGTAGTGGCACAAGCCTTTAATCCCAGCACTCCAGAAGCAGAGGAAGGTGGATTTCCACAGAGAAACCCTGTCTCAGAGAAAAAGATAAATAAATAAAAGTAAAGGAAATAGAGTAATAAAAAAGCCACGTAAAGATGGAAAATACAGAGAGCCTGGATACTGTATGCTATTGTGTTGTCGTTCAGTTGTTCAATTGTTAAGGAAGGAAGAACTGATAAAACACACTTGATTATAAATGCCGCTGAATTAATACAACATATATATTTTTAAAAATGCTTTGACTTCTAAACTTAAATATAAGGACAGGTTACTTGGGAAAAGTATTTCTACTTGTATTTCCACAGAAAACGTAAAACTATGAATTCCTTCCATATTAGTGTGGTTTGATGACGCAAGACCCCCTGAAATAGCATCCCAAGTGATCCAATGTCTAAGACAGCTGAGATGATACAGCTGTGCAGACTACAAAAATAAGGACCTGGCTAGGTTTCCGTGTTTTGTCATGATCCCCATGGTGTAGACAGGGCCCCCAACCAGCAGGAAGCAGTTTGGAATAAACAATGCCAAAATTCCCAAATATTTTTCATAAAATTTTGTTTTCATTTAAATGGGGTTGCTTATAAATGATAATGATCACATTCAATCTCTTTCTAAAGGGAATAAAGGGGATATGTCATGGAAATGAATACTTTGTATTGGTATGGATTTTCATTTATTGATATAAATTTAAGGTCAATTTTGTGATATATATATTTCCCTTCTTGTTTAGGTATTGTGTTTGTATAACTCATTAAAAAATGTAATGTATAATTAAATACAGATTATAGTTACCTATAAGAGTCAGACTTTATAATTAGGTTAGTTACTTTTTTTAGACATACAGAGATGTATTTGAGATAGATATTCTACAAACCTTTCAAAGACCTACAGAATATATGACATTTAAATGGTTTATGGTTTTTCATGATAGTGAGACACAACTACTCCTGGCACAACAATTCCCAGCACTCGGGAGGCAGAGGCAGGCCGATCTCTGTGAGTTCGAGGCCAGGCTGGACTGATAGCCTCCAAAACAATACAGAGAAACCCTGTCTTATAAAACCAAAAAAAAAATTACATCTGAGAGGAGGTTTGGCACTGTAGAAACTCGTTATGGAGTTTGCTTTCAACATAGCAAAAC
Source organism: Mesocricetus auratus (assembly GCF_017639785.1). Classification (NCBI taxonomy): domain Eukaryota; kingdom Metazoa; phylum Chordata; class Mammalia; order Rodentia; family Cricetidae; genus Mesocricetus; species Mesocricetus auratus. The sequence goes on from NW_024429182.1 coordinate 11,288,367, forward strand.
TAGCAATTTGGGCAAGATACTGCTCTTGCCTGAACTGTTTATCTGTTTCTGTATGAACTGGACATGCAGGACCCACAGGAAAGTGACTGCTGAACTTACAAAACAAGATGGAAATTCCTACAGGGTTGGTGCTTCGTGGAAGAGTCTGTCAGACATTCTGCATGACACAGAAAAGTGACTGACAAACTACCAATGCAGGGTGACAGTTTAAAATTTCCTGCTTTGCTAAGAAGTTTACCATATATACTGTGGCATACAGGCTGAAGGTGGTTGCCCCAATGCTATGGATGAACTTTGGATGACTGTCCAGATAGTGAGATGTTTCCGCCAGTTCTAGTGTTTATAATTATCCTTCTGTGGTCTTTGATGGAGTTGAAGTTATAGTTATAGTTTTCCTTAGTTATGATAAAGTCACATATAAGACTTTAGACTCACAAAGATAGGATAGATGATATTTACTTTAAATCTTGCTAAATGTTAATGGACTACATATTGTATTTATAGTACTTGCTTAATAATTGCCTTGTTAGATACTTTACTATGTTAAAGTTAAAATTTTTTATTTAGACAGAAAAGAGGAGATTATGGGGGAAGTCCTTCTGTGTATATGTTTATCTGATTGGTTGATAAATAAAGCAATGTTGGCCAATTGAGAAGCAAGATAGGTGGGATTAGGAGTTGAGGAGGATTATGGGAAATGTAGTCAAGAGTGGGCAGTCTCCATGCGATCCTGGGAGGAGAGGACAGTCAAGAGGGCTTCCTTGGAAAGGTAAGTCCTTATAATTTATATATTAGTAATTATGGGTTAATAATTAAGTCAGAGCTAGCCATTAAGAACCCATAGTAATGGCTAAGAGCTTCATAATTAATATGGTGTTTCATGTGTTATTTGGAGGCAGAGACAGTGGTGGGACCCAGATAGCTGGCGGGAAAGAAATCATGTTACAAAGGACTATAAAGTTGCTAGCAACTCTTGTGGTTGAAAATCTGCTCACCACTCAAGACTTCCCCATAGAAGTGAGTTACTGTAGGGAATGCAAGGACATAAGTGCCAATTTATGATTAGACTATATGACACTGGTATCCAGTATGAGTCAGTAAGTGACCACTAACACTGTCTGAGGAACATAAAAATGTGTGTGTGTGTGTGTAACATGTATGTATATACATATATTTGCTTATATATCATTGATATATACTTCATATGTGTGCCTAATCATTGAAAAATGTGAGTCTTGTGTGAGAACAGATTAGCGAGCAGAGGTATGTGCCTGTCCTTTGGTCCCTGTCTTTTGCTGTTGCCACCCAGCCTATGTCTGCTTGTGCGAGTACCTGCATCTTGCATGCTGATTCACGTCTGTTCCTGTGCTTGCTTTTGTGTAGCCCGTATGTCCCAGCCTCTGCCTAGATACCTGACGGTGCCCCACTGTCCAGAAGCATGTGTGGTGGTGAATAGCGCATGTCTTCTATGCCTACAGCTTTTGCCCACATTTATTTGAATCTCCCAACCTCTTGAGACCCTCCTCTGTCCTTTCCTTGGCACTGGGAACTCACAGTTATTGCTGTATTGCATTACTTTTTTAATTTATTTACTGATTTGCGAAGCATCAAAATTTGAGGAGAAGTCAAAGGGGGCAAAATGGGTGTGCCAGTCTCACACTGACTTTGGCAGACTCATTCACAATGGGTTTAATCTAGACCTAACACCTTTGTAAATAAAACATGAGGACTCTGTGCACAGCAGGGTGGAAGAACCGGGAAATGAGGCGGTAGTGTGGAATATTCAGTGAAGGAGAGGGAGGTAGAAACTTGAGTTTAGAATACTCAGTCTAAGGGTTACAAAGACCTTTCTAACATCTTCACAACAGAAGTGTAAAATGGGATCTTGGTTCTAGAGAATTTGCTAAGTTTGAAGCTACAAAGAGGCTGATTGAGTGGGAGGACATTATGAGTAGGTTTGGATTCAATGTTTGTTAATATCAAAGGAAAGGAAGTGTCAAGGCAGAAAAGATTTGTGTTTGAGATGGGAGAGACTGTGCTGAATTTGGTAGGAACATATTACCTACAGGGATTTAGAGAAAGCCCATTTTGCAGGCATATAACATTGTGAACCTGAACCAAAATTAGGCTGGAAATGCATTTCCAGAAACTGGGTTACCATGGAAACCATGATCCAATCTCTTTAGGACTACCTCTTTCTTCTATTTGATCATGATATGTTAAGCAAGACAAATGACAAAATATGCACTTGATTATACATGATGTCAATTTCCCTTGCCTATTTCTCATCTATTTCAACTGTATATACAGAGTAAGATATTTTCCTATTTGTCACCATTTAGAGGTGACACTTAACAACACATCCCCTTTTCCTCATGTCATCACTGATAGACTTGATACACTCTATTTTATTCACTCCAGAACAATGAATATCAAGCATAGGAAGCTATCAAAGTAATACATCAATAAATATGATGAGAATGCATGCAAATAAAAGCTCATTTGATGGGGAATGGTCTTCTGTATATGTTTATCTTATTGGTTTATGAATAAAACACTGTGGTCAATAGGGCAGCATGACAGGAGAGTCTAGGAGATGAGCAGGATTCTGGGAAATGTAGGCAGAGTCAGTCACCATGTAGACTTCCGAAGGAGGAGTAACACTGTGTTGGGCATTACCGGGTAAGCCCCAGCCTCATGGCAGTACATAGATTTATAGAAATGGGTAATTAATTAAGACAGAGCTAGTCAATAAGAAGCTCAAGATAATGGCCAACAATAATATAACTAATATAGTATCTGAGTGTTCATTTGGGGCTGACACAGCAGTGGGTCCAGGCTAGCGGGAAGAATGGTCATAACACCCATTGATCTCTCTGCCCTTTATTTCAGGGCATAGAAAACATAATTACATACTCGAACATGTTGCATTTCCTAAGATCCATATGAACCAATTTAGATGTAAGGGAAGGTTGGAGGGACTAGGAGGCATGTTATCAAGTTATTAAGAAACAGGAACAGCTGACCTGAACAAGGGGGAACTTTTGGACTCTAGATTGATGGCTGTGTGGAAAGCATGGGACTGACCCAAATCCCCTGAATGTGGGTGTCAGTGAGGAGGCCTAAGTAATCTATGGGGCCTTGGGTAGTACAAATAGCCTTTGAGTGCCCATGCCACGATATGGGAGGCTCTCTCAACCGTGACTCTTGGGGGAGGACCTAGGCCCTGCCCTGAATGAAACGACAGTTACTGGAGATCCACTATGGATGGCCTCACCCTCCTTGGGGATCGGACTGGAGATTGGGTGGGGACTAGGGGATCTGGTGGGGAGGGCATAAGAGGAGGGGAGGGAGAGGGAGCTGGGATTGACGTGTGAAACAAGATTGTTTCTAACCTAAAAAAAAAAAGAAACAGGAAAAATTTCTGAGATAAACGTGTGTGCACAGTCATATTTATAAGCTATATGGTATATTACACAGTACAGCTAATATGGTAAAAGTAGAAAATTGAGTTTGGAACCTCTTGAGACATGGAATGATATTGTGAATGATGAAGAAGTAAATGAGAGATATCATATGAGTGATAATGTTTCCCAAGTGATTACACGAAAGTGCAGTGAGAAGTCACACAGTTTAAAATGTGGCAGCATATTTTTTGAAGCTCTAGTGACCTAAGAAACAGCAGTGCAATTAAACATTAGGGACATTGACAAGAGATGTGACTGTTCTTTCTTGTCCACGAGAAGCTTTAGACATAAGCACTAGGTGACATGTTATGAACACTTTGAGAAAGAGACAGTCATGAGTGATAGCTAGGAAGAGGACAAGTCTTTCAGCAAGTAAAGAGCTGTCATGTGAGCCATCTGTGAACTCCAAACCCCTGTTTCCTGATGAAGTTCCTAAGGCTTAACTTCTAGGAAACATCATTACAAGAAACAAAGTCTCCTTCATCTTCCTTTTACTGATAGGAATGCCATACTTGATTCGACCCTCTTAAGGATCAAGGGAGGGCAAGGGGAATATGTCTGGGCTGAATGAGATGGAAGCTCATGGACCCAATACAGCTGTTGGAAATCTGTGAGCCCTTTGTCAATGCATATACATCTGTCATGGACAACCTTCTGCCTGTCACCTGATTGTCTCACAGAGGAGTCTTTGTGGAGTGGTGAGCAGAGGGACAGATAGCCTCACTTTGATAAGCATGCTGGCAGGCATTTAGCTATGCTAGAATGGTTGCAATGGTTGGCAAAAGCAGAGCATGGTTGCATTCATTGCAGAGTGGTGCTTTACGATGATTAAATCAAATTGTCTATTGTTCTGTGGCTAGGACCCTATAACCTTGTCTCATATCAACGTCCTTGGAAATGGGCAAAACCAACAACAATCCATTAAGTGTATAAATTACTGGTAACCAGTTATGAATAATTACTTGGAGTAAACTCAATTGGCATTGTACTTAAGCTTTGGGGTGTATTTTATTTTGTTACTCTATTTACAATAACATATAACTAAATTGATTACATGAACCTGAGATCAATAAAAAATGTGCTCTAAATTTAATTCAGTTTCATCTTATGACTCTTTTGAAAAATTACCTCTTTTACCAACAATATCAAATTCTTGGTCCCACAATGAGCTGAAACTTTAAATTGCTTTTGTCTTAATTTTCAGAAAAATACTCACCTGATAATTTTAAGAACTACAAATTATTTAATACAATACACTAGATTTGTGTTGATAACCAATAGCACTCATACTTCCTTTGGTGATTTATTAACATGTTAATACTTCTATTTTATAGCAACATACATATTCTATTATCATGTCTACTAATTTCATTTCTACTAGTATTATTAGCATCTGCTCAGTTTCTAGGTCAGAAGCAATTTTCAGCTCTGCTCTCAAGCAGATCCTTAGATAGCTACGTCTTTATCTTGTTTTCTTAAAAAAATAATTTCCATGTCTTATGATGAGCTAATTTCCGATTAAGATTAAATCATATATGCAGGAGTTATTAAGTCCAAAATCATGTGCTTTTGACCAGTCATTATTATGTGGCAGCTTCCAAGTCGGAAGTTTACAAGTGATGGAATCACAGCAATTCATCTTGAACACTGCTGCCATGCCAATGAAGACAGGAGAAACTGCAGAAGGGGGAAATCCCATCTCTGAAACAAAAAAGCATGCTGCAGTCATAGGAGATTATCAGTTTAGAAGTGATGACTCACACAAGTAGGTATAAAGGGCTTCTTCTTTTTTGGTTAGATATTTTACAAAAGTTAAAAGCACTGTGTTGTTAGGTGACTTTGGTGATAATTTTCCATATGTACAGGACTTTTATTTGACCAAAATGTTATTCTTTATTCACTCGGGACTTACACTGTTAACTCTATTTTAATTCCTGAGAGTAAGACATTCACACCCTTTATTCATGTGAATTTCCTATTTTTGAACTGAATACAGCCCAATGGAAAAGGGCTTAAGATAAAGGGAGTTTCATATGTGCCGGCCCCTCTAGAAACTAGGTAAATGAAAGCATCTTTGTTGCAGTTGGGTTCAGGTCCTCAAATCCTATCATTGAGATTGGCTGTTGTCGTCATCTCTGACTTCTGCCTTTGTTGGCCATATTCTTTTTCTTGACAGGTTGGTGCTATGTAGCCCATCTGGTTTTTGAACAGTGCTCTTTCACTGCCCTGAATGCTGATATTTCAGGCATGTACCTGATTAATTCATAAGGAAGTTCTTTCCTTATGATGATATGCATAATTCCAGGCATTTATCCAATCCACTGACAAAAATCTTTTACTTTTTATTAACTTGGGTGCTAGTGACATCTTTAAATCAATTATTCCAGTGAAAACATCTAACTGGCCAGTCATAGGTCATGAATCAAAACTGATAATAAAGGAGAAGGGTTCCCATGGTGTAGCTATTTCTATATTGGATGCTGGGCACACATATATAATTTCTCCAGATATACCAGCATTTGGAATATAATAATCCCTGAGGGTTTTCTGTTTATCATTAGTTTTATTTTGTTTTACTTGTAAAGAAAGCTTCCTGCGTCCTAGATGGAGTCAATTTCTTATCAGGTGGAATCTTCACGGCAATCGATTATGTGTAGATGATCTCCTCCAATACTTACCATGTAATTGTAATTGCTATTAAATATCCTTAGATACTTTACATCAGAAATGTAATATCAAAAAAAAGCAGAGTAAAAAAGCATCTTCATTACAAGTCTTACATCAGTTCTAGGCGTAATTATGTACGAGAACCTCCGAAATCCAGCATCAACAGCCATGGGATAGATCAGTCACGTGAGCAGTACTGTCTAGATATCTATTTTATCTTGAGTTCAGGGATTTTGAGTTTCTCCTCACTTCCTCCTCCTCACTCTCCACCACTTTCAGTCTTCTATTTTATGTTTACCACAGCGTCACTAAGAGAAACGTCATGCATTCCCTCTGTGATGACACTATAGTCTTTATAGAACATGTTTATGTTTACCACAGTGTCACTAAGAGAAACGTCATGCATTCCCTCTGTGATGACACCATAGTCTTTATAGAACATGTTTATGTTTACCACAGCATCACTAAGAGAAACGCCATACATTCCCCTCTGTTAGGACACCATAGTCTTTATAGAACATGTTTATGTTTACCATAGTGTTACTAAGAGAAACGTCATGCATTCCCTCTGTTAGGACACCATAGTCTTTATAGAACATGTTTATGTTTACCATAGTGTTACTAAGAGAAACATCATGCATTCCCTCTGTTAGGACACCATAGTCTTTATAGAATTTTTGGCTTACCGGCATGTCTCTTCTGGCTAGCAGTACATTTTTGTATGTCTTTGTAAAACCCATGGCTATTCGTTGGTACCGAACTGCCTGCCATATGTTAAGTTGTGTTCTCACTCTTCAGGGCCATTTAATGATTGCCCTGGTTAATGTTTTCACATGGAGAAGAGGAAAACAAAAAAAATAAATGGGAGTAAATATAAATTGTACTGTTTAGCCAGGCGTCGGTGGCACATGCCTTTATTCCCAGCACTCAGGAAGCAGAGTAAGGTGGATCTCTGTGAGTTCGTGGCCAGTCTGGTCTACAGAGTGACTGCCAGTACAGGCTCAAAGCAATACAGAGAAACCCTGTCTTGAAAAAAAATTACACTGTTTAAAATTAATGAGAAGACTTCAGCTAAATGTACATGTTAGAGATATAAACTAAACTTAAGGCCAAATCTGTCTGAAGGTGAATACAGATCAGTTTATGTCATTTCCCAGTTTTCTGTCACAGAAATACTTTCATGTCCATAGAGTAATCAGGTTTATAAAATCAAAATGAGTTTATTCATTTATATAATGCACGTTTGGTGAGTTTATATAGTACAGGTTAACTCTCTATAATACTGACATCAGTTATCTCTCTCTCTCTCTCTCTCTGTGTGTGTGTGTGTGTGTGTGTGTGTGTGTGTGCAGTTACGCATGAATTGCAAAAGTAAGTTTAAGAAACGACCTTTTCTTTATAATGTCTTTTAAAAGTTGTTTTGTGGTAGTGGTCATTATCATCCTGGAATTTTCATGCATGTAAACAATCACCAACACTGATTGTTATTCATCTTTCACCCACTACCCTCACATGCCCCCTTCTCTTCTCTTGCTGGTCACTTCTCTTAGCATCAAGAAGTTGTTGCTTCTTATTTAGGTCAGAGGAATTGCATTTTCCTTCTCCTTTTTACCTCCCTCAGCCCTCACTTAAGAGCTTTTCTGTTTTTTCATGGTTGCCTTTCCATTGTCAAGAAAAATACACATGTGCACACATACACACCACCATAGGATGCACATATAAATGTTAATTTAGATTCTATATATGGGAGAAAATTTGCTATTTGTCTGGCCTATTTCTCTTAACACAATGATTTTCAGTTTCATCATTTTTTTCTAGAAATGTCATGATTTCATTCTTCTCTATGGTTGAAAAGAATTCATTGTGCATATATATCACCCTTTATTAATTCATTCATCTGCTGATAGGGATCTTAGCTGTTTTCACTCCAATAGCAGTAGACATGGGAGTGCTTATGTTTCTGAGTCTTTTGGATATGTGCCCAGGAGTCCTATATCTGGGTGTAGTTTTAGTTTTCTGAGGAACATTCACACTGCCTTCCATAGTGGCTATATTTGTTTACCTTCCCGCCCATTCTGACTGGAGAGAGGTGAAATCTTAAAGCAGTGTGAACTTGTGTTTCCCTGAAGTCTAAGGATATGGAATACTTTTCCAAATATCACTGGCCACTTACATTTATTCTTTTGATAATGTCTATTCAGTTTACTAGCCTATTTATGGCTTATATTATTTAGTATTTTTCTTATTTATATATCCTAAATATGAATACATTGTCTAAGAAATAGCTTTATAGTTATTTTTCATATTCTGTAGATTATTTCTTCCCACTGCTTTCCTTGTTATGCAGAAGCTTTTAAGTTTCATGCAATCTTTTGGTCAGTTCTTTGGACAGTTCTCTGTAGTATTAGACTCTTATTCAGAAAATCCTTGACTATGTCTATATGATTTAGAGGGTTTTACCTATGTCTTCATCTAGAGGTTTCAGTCTCTGGCATTACATTGAGACCATTTTGACTTGAGTTTTGTGCATGGTGGGAGACATGGATCTAGTTTCATTTCTTTATATGTGAACTCTTAGTTTCCCCAGTCCTGTTTTTTTAAAGTTGCTACCTTTTTAATATATGTATGTTTTTGATGCTCTTGTCAAAATTTATATGGCTATAGTTGTGTGAGTTTATTTCTTGGTTTCCCATTTGTTTTCTATATTCTAGTCTATTCCTATTCTTGGTCTCAATATTTACCTTTGTGGCAGAGCCATACAGTTTTGCTTCCCCTGTCTCTGTAGCAAATTTTGAGATCAGGTATTGTGATACTTCCAATATTTTGCTTTCTCCTTTGGCTATTCAAAGTATTTTCTGTTTCCATATAAGCTTTAGTTTTTTATTTTCTACTTCAGTGAAGGATCTCATTGAAATTTTTATGGGAATTGCATTCAGCATGTATAATGCCTTTGGCAATGTGGCCATTTAAACAATATTTATTCTGCCAAACAATGAGGATGGTACTTACTTGTATCTTCTGGGTATTTTTTTTCCTTCAGTTTCATTTTCTTTCAGGATCTTAAACTTTTCACCATAAAGGTCTTTCACCTCTGTGAATAGTCTTAATCATATGTATTTAATTTTTTTCAAGCTGCTGTGAATGAGATTCCCCACCTCCAATTTCTTCATAATCAAGTTCATGACTAGCATATAGAGGAACTTCTGATGGCTTTGCATTGGTTTTATACCCTTGAGGCTTTAGGGTCATTTACGTATAGGAGACTGACTTCCTCCTTTCCTACATGCATTTCTTTTCTTTTCTTTCTTTCCCTTGACTTATTACTGTAGCTAAGACCAAGGACTGAACTAAGTACAACAATGGGACTACATATTTTGTCTCATTCTTTAGTTTTACATCCCAACCTCAGTGTCCCTCCCTCCTCTCCTCCTAATCTCTCCCTCTCACCTAACCTCTGAGACCCCATCCACTCCTCCTCTATTTCTCTCCAGAAAAGAACAGGCCACCCATGGATATCAATCAAAACTTGGTATATCGAGTTGCAGCAAGACTAGGCATCTCCCCTCCTGTTGAGGCTGAACAAGGTAACCCAGTATGAGTAAAAGGGCCCCCAAGGCAGGCAAAAGAATCAGAGAAATCCCCTGTTTTCAGTGTTAGGGTTTCTGCTCTTGTGGTACAGCAAGCTACAAAACTGTAACACATATGCAGGGGGCTCCCTGGCCATCTTTAGTAGTCTACATGAGGCCCTATGAGCCTAGGTTAGTTGATTGTATTGGTTGTCATGTAGTACTCTTGACCTCTCTGGCTCAGATAATCCTTCCTCCTCTTCAGAAGGATTCTTGACCTTGGTCTCATGCTTGGCTGTGGGTCTCTGTGTCTGTTTCCTTCAGTCGCAAGATAAAATCTCTCTGATGACAATTGGGCTAGGCACCACTCTATGAGTATAATATAATATCATGAGGAATCATTTCATTGACTTTTTTTCTTTCTTGCCGGTCATGTTTTGTTATATCATTAGTCTCTGGGCTATCTAGCCTGTGGATCCTGGCCCTTCATGCAGTGTCAGGGTTAGGCTCACTCTCGTGGCATGGGTCTCAAGCTGGGCTAGACATTGGTTGGCCTCTCCAACAATTTTTGTGCCATGTTTATGCTGGAACATCTTGTAGGCAGAACAAATTGTAGGTCAAAGGTGTTTTGTGTCTGGTTTGGTGTCCCAGTTCTTCACTGGAAGTCTTGCCTGGTTATAGAGGGTTGACTGCTTCAGGCTCTGAATCCCACATTGTTAGGAGTCTTAGCAAGAGTCATCTTTCTAGATTCCTGGGAGTTTCCATTGCATTTCTAGATTGTTCCCAAGACGCCCCCCAGTTTCAGTTGTCTGTCCCAGTACTCTCTCCCTCCATCTTCCCCTCACCTCATGCCCCCTGTCCTTTTCATGATGTCTATTCTGTTTCCCCTTCCCAGGAAGACTCATGTGTACCCTTTTGAGATCTCCTTGATTCTTAGCTCCTCTGGGTCTGTGGATTGAAGCATGGTTATCCTTTAATTTACAGCTGGCATCCACATATAAGTAAGTGCATACCATATTTGTCTTTCATGGACTGGATTACCTGTCTCAGGATGGTTTATTTTTCTGGTTCAATCCATTTGTCTGAAATTTTCATGATGTTATTGTTTTTAACAACTGAGTAATATACCATTGTGCAAATGTGCCACATTTTTAAACCATTCTTTGGTTGAGGGGTACCTAGGGTTTTTTTCCAGTTTCTGGCTATTATGAATAAAGATACTGTGAATATAGTTGAGCAAATGTCTTTGTGATATGATGGAGCATTCTTTGAGGATATACTCAGGAGTGGTAAAGCTGGGTCTTGAGGTAGATTAATTCCCAAGTTTCTGAGAAACTGCCATAATGATTTCCAAAGTGGTGTACTGGAGTTTCACTCCCACCAGCAATTGAGGAGAGTTCTCTTTACCACTGATCCAGCTTGAGCAGTAACTTGTGTTCTTGATCTTAGCCTTCTGACAAGTGTAAAATGGAATCTCGGCATCATTTTGATTTGCATTTCCCTGAAGACTAAGGCTGTTAAACATTTATTTAACTGTTTACTGCTTCCTGGAAGTCCAGCCTCTAGCAGCACAGGGCTCAAAAGGAAGCCATGCAGTCACAGAGTACTGGAATTTTCTCTCTGAAGGGGTAAAGGAAAAAAACCACTCACACACTCTCTTGATGGCTTCATTCTTTAACCTTTATTCTTTCTGTGACATATATTCTTTTTCTTATCGCTATCTGGAAATATCCCTTCTGTCTTCCGTCTCCTTCTAACTCTCTTGATGTTCTCCTCATAATTCTCTTATTTTTGATGTTTTCCTTTAGTCCATTTGTACTCTATAAATCTATCTCTATTCTTTCCCTTACAGCCTATATACCCCAGCAAAATCTTTCAAACAATATAAAAATTACAGTGTGATTACTTTATGTTTTTCGAGTGAATGGTTACAATGAATACAAAGCAATCAGTAAAAAAAATATTTTCCATATCCTTAACATGATTAAACATTTTATGTATTACAGGTGAAAAACAAACTACCTCAAAATCTTACATACATTCATACCCACGTAACTTTCTATAGATTAACCGTGTAGACAAGCAAGACATTTTTCTGAGTCAGGTCATTTACTGGCATGCTGAATTTTGCAGTTAGAAAAAAAGGGCCAATTACATTATTACTTATATTGAAAGGTAATAATATAAGGAATCCTAAAGGAATCGCAAAACATATATATACATATATATATAGATATAGATATAGACAGTAATAGATATAGATATATTGTCACCTCAAACTTCAGCCTTTAGGGTACATAACCACTACTTGACAGTTTTTTTAAATATCAGTATATTGAGGGTAGAAATGGGTATAAGGAATTAACCATCACTTTTGATCATCAGTCAGCCCTAGCAAAGAAAGTATGTCAGCTAGTAACAATTGGGCTGCTTTGTATATTTAACCACAGTGACGTGTGCTTGTGAACTTTAGATTGTTTTCTGGGAGTTTTTACCTCAAAGCTATTATGAAGACATCTGATCTTACCTGAAGTTATTTTAAAACATGTTTCAGCTAATGATGCATGCCAAAACTTGTGACTGCATCTTTCAGCATTAAGATTAATAGACTTTAAATTAGTTGGTCTACTGGGACTCATTTTTTTTCTTAATCGTTAACCTAAGCCACAGTCTTTATGGCTCCTAAATAAAAACTCATGTGTTATAGCTGTGTAACCTGTCCTTGTTTTATTTGTTATCATGAAAACTCTATTTAAACTATCATTATTATTATCAACCAGACAGTACAGCTTAGGAAGGAATCATCTTCATAATAGTCCACATGTAGAAATGCCTAGTAGAACAGGATATTTTCATGAGATAAACATACTGCATTACAGACAGTGGGTATCTCCTCACACCTGTGCATACCATGCCAAATACCAGAGAAAAAAGCAACAGCAAATATGTAAAGGTAGAGAAGAAGCAAAAACACTTTCTGGGGTCTGTAGTCCCATGGCCTTGATTAAACGAGATTCACCCACCAGAAAGTTTCCCCCTAGTGGGCTGATGCCTTGAAATTCAATGGCTACCTTCTTACATGGCCACAGGTAGGCAGTTATTTCCCTAATTTATTTTTAATGTTATCATCTATATATAAGAATTCTACTGTTTGTTTTTTTTTAGTTAATCTTTTATCCAACCACTTTCTGAAGGTTTTTTATCAGCTGAAGGGGTTCCCTGGTGGAATTTTTGGGGTTGTTTATGTACATTATCAAGTCATCTTCAAACAATGATACTTTGAATTCTTGCTTTCCAATTTGTATCCCCTTAATTTCCTTTATTGTCTTTTTGCTCTAGCTAAAATCTTAAGTACTGTATTGAATAGATATGAAGAGACTGGGCAGCATTGTCTTGATTTTAGTGGAATTGATTTAAATATCTGATGTTTGTTGCTCACTTGTTGTATATTGCCTTTCTTATGTTTAGATATGTTCTTTGTATCCTTGATCTCTCTAAGGCTTTGTATCATAAAGGTGTGTTGGATTTTGTCACAGGCTTTTCCAGCATCTAATGAGATGACTATGTGATGCCTTTGTATATGCTGTATGTTTTGCTACCATTGGTTAATAAAGAAGCTAATTTGGCCAATAGCTAGGCAGAATAGAACCAGCTGGGAAATCTAAGCAAAGATACAGGGAAAAAGAAGGAGGAGTTGGGGAGATGCCATCCAATTGCCAATGGAGAAAGATGTCTGACCATCATTGGTAAGCCATGAGCTGTATGGAAATATAAGATTAATAAAAATTGGTTAATTAAAATATAGGTGCTAGCCAATAATAGCCTAAGCCATCAGCCAAACAATTATAGGACCAGGCACAGAAAAGATTATGGTTGCAGGGTCATTTCTTTCATTCAATTTGTTTACATGGTAAATTACATTGACAGATTTTCATATGTTGAACCATCCCTGAATTTCCAGGATGAAGTCTACTTGATCATGGTGAATAATCTTTTTAATGTGTTCTTAGAATTGGTTTGCAAGTATTATTTATTTATTTATTCATTTATTTATTGGTTTTCTAGACAGGGTTTCTCTGTAATTTTTTTGAGGCTGTCCTGGAACTTGCTCTGTAGACCAGGCTGGCCTCGAACTCACAGAGATCCCCCTGCCTCTGCCTCCCGAGTGCTTGGACTAAAGGTGTGTGCCACCAATGCCTGACGTAGTTTGCAATTATTTTATTGAGTGTTTTTGCATTAATGTTCATGAGGGCAATTGTTCTGTAATTCTCTCTCTTTGTTAAGTCTTTGTGTGATTTGTGTATTGGTGATCATAACCTCATAAAATGAATTTGGCAACTTTTTTGTGGAATAATCTGAGGAGTACTGGAGGACTCTTCTTTGAAAGTCTGGTAGAATTCTGAGCTACATCTCTCTGGCCCTGAGCTCTTTTGGCTTGAGAGACTTTTAATTACTGCTTCTATTCTCTTAGGGGTTATAGGTTCATTTAAATTTTTATACGATCTTGATTTAACTTTGGTAAGTGGTACATATCAAGAAATTTGTTTTTCTTTTAGATTTCCCAATTCTGTAGAGTACAAGTTTTTGGAATGTGATGCTTTACATCTTCTCATTTTTCAAGTACGCCGTCAAGTTGCTAGTGGAGATCTCTCTAATTTCTTTGTGAAGGCACAACAGTTATGAATGTTCCTCTTAGCACCACTTGCATTGTGTCCCATAAGTTTGGGTATACTTTGCATTAATCTCCATAAAACTCTAGGAAGTCTTTATTTCTGCCCAACCCAGACTATCCAGTAGGGAGTTGTTCAGTTTCCATGAATTTGTAAGCTTCCTGTTGTTTCAGTTGTTGTTGAAATCCAGCTTTAATATGTGGTTGTCTCATATGATAAAAGGGGTATCTTAGTTAGGGTTTCTGTTGTTGTCAAGAGATACCATGACCATGGCAAGTCTTAAGTCAAAGATTTAACTGAAGTGGCTTTCTTACAATTTCAGAGATTATCATCATATGGGGAGTATGACAGTGTGCAGGCAGAAAAGGTGCTGGAGTAGTAGTGGAGTAGTAGCTGAAGAGTCTACAGGCAACAGGAAGTCGACTCAGACACTAGGAGGTATCCTGAGCATAGGAAACCTTAAAGCCAGCCCCCGCTGTGACATACATCCTCCAATATCATGTTGTTATATTGCCCTGGCTGTTGTAGATTGTGTGCTTACACTAGACACTAATCATCTGGGTTTGTGATTATTATTTTAGTGATGTGGATTGTTAAGAATCACCCAGGTAAAAAGTTTCAGAGACAAGATTAATTCTGTCTCCATAACTAGGTGGCATAGGGACCACCAGATCATTCACTGATATGAATCTGTGCCTCTGTTGTTCTGCTTTTACATGCCATATCCACTTACTGGTAACTATGATTATTGTCTCTGATGCATGAAAGCAAGACCTCCCATTGAGATCTATTATAATCCAATTTGTGTTTCAGAACTTTAAATTGCTAATTAAGGGATTTTAGCACAAACTTTTCATTTGAGTTTTAGCTTTCTTTGAAAATATTCTGCTACAGTAGCTTGAGATGATGCTGATATACATTTACTCTTCTCAGTAGCACTTGAATCTTATTAAATGGTGCAGTGCAGGATTTTGTCTCTGGAATTAGACTGTTAATGTTTAAATCTTTTTCTATTATTTATTGGCTGTATTTGTGTCTCCAGATCCTCATTTGTACAGAATGCAGAATTCCTGTCCCTGAAGCTTCTATACAGAACAAAAAGGAATGGCCACATATGAAATGTTTAAAATGCTTCTGCTTTCATAGAGGTCATCTTCAGAAAGGAAAAGCTCTATTAAACTCAATCTATCATTTCTGCAAAGGAAAATCAATTTATATACCTGTGGCCAGGTTATAGGGGCATAACATTCCTGTATAAAATCTTAGTTTGGAATTTTTAATTCATTAACATAGTCTTCTGTGGTTTTAATGAGGTTTTCAAAAACAGAAAACATCTTGGATAGGCTTGAAGCAAATTCAATAAAAGAAAACATGGTACAGCGATAGAAGCATGATTAGTGTCATGAGAAAAGAAGGGAAACATTTCTCTTCCTTTTGAAAATATGAAGTCATCGTACGTTGACCTTTAACCTTTCATAAAAAGGAAGTTTCACAGAAAATTATATGCAAAAAGGAGTCTGATTTTATAACATAAGCCCCCTTTCCTGCCAACTTCAAATCTAGTTTCAATCTGAAAACAAACTTTGTGTCCTTTTCAAAATAAAGGAAACCTTGTGAATTGGTCTTTTGAAGCAACCAAAGACATAAAATTATCAAGCAAGTTGTTGTCATTCTTCTGATGCTTGAGATAGCAGAGAGAATCTAGGACAAGACGGGAGATGGCCAGTCACTGGGATGATCTGTCTCCTGAAATGATGTAGGAGGAACCAAGCTTAAAAAGATAAAAGTTCCACAGCTATGAAACAGGGATTTTGATTGTTTCAGTGTGTGATTTAGGAGGAAACATATTCAGAAAGAAGAGCATTAGCATAATATGATGAGACCAGAATTAAAGAACCAGAAACTCGGAAAGAAACTCTATGACTAGGCCCATGAATCCAGGTAAAATATGAAAAGGAGGATACAGTGGCTAAAGTGCTCTCCAAGAATCTGCCCCATCCTTACAGAGAATATCACAGACACTCCAGCATGTCGGGGAATTTTCCTTTCTTACAAAATACAGACAACTTGAAGAAAAACAATGCTGTACCTTTTAAAAGACAAATTAAGTTCCATTTGCAAACGAATCAGTAACAATGCCAAGTTGTCAGAATTTTAAAATCTATACAGAAAGATGTCAGACAGTAGTTTCATTGTAATTATGGGAATTTGGGTGGCATCACTGGGTGCTAATTGCATCTTTTCAATTGAAGAAGAGGCCTATTAAAATTGATTTAGTTGGATTTAACACACAGTCACAGAGCAGGTGAATGGAGATGGTGTTCTCTATAAAGGGCATGCTATTAAGGGAAGTGGATTGCTATTCATGAGGTGACTCCATAAAATAGACATAAAGAGGTGATGATCAATTATAGTCCAGAAACCATCAAGTCATGTCCTAGGAGACAAATGGGATTTTGTAATGTAATATAATTTTGATATCTTAAGGAGGAATTCATAGGAATTTCAAATTAAATATGGTTATTTTCCTTGTTTTTAAAGTGATTGACTTCCGAGTGATCTTACATGGTTTTCTATTTGGAGACAAATTTGTATAAGAAAATCCACAGTGGTCATCAAATGAGTGGAGATGAGATTAACATATCCTTATTCCCTTTGAGGAAATTGTTACAATGTAGCATGTTCTATTTCAGGGGAAGGAGTGTGTTAAATAACTGTATTAGTTTCTAGAGCTCAGTATGCCTATCAGATCTTCAGGGGTGACCTGGCACTCTCATCTTCTGAATCATACTTGAGAAATTTACACTAACCCTCATTCCAGGCTTGGCAGCAGAGACTGGGAAATGAAATCCTAAGGAGAGCTCATTTTACTGCCAATGTGTTTCATTCTTCGTGTCCTTTCCTTTCTTGCTCTGCAAACTGTACTTTATATCACGAGGGTGCAGCTTTGGTGCTGTGGGAACATGCACGGCAGATCCTAGTGGTATTCTATTTATATGATGTCTTAGAGATGTGGTCCATAGCCCTGAAGATTTCACAGACAATCAGTAAAACACAGGCTGAGCATTCATGTGCAAGTCCGCTTGACTTTGCATCTATCTTATCTCCTATGAAGTCAGAGTGGACTTGTTCTTCTTTTTAGCTTTCAACATCTGGGCAGAATCTTAGCAGGTTTCTCTTTCTCCCTTCCTCATCCTTTTCTTTTATTCATCCCACATCAGAAGTTCAAGAAATCATCCAACTCAATTCTATTCTGGAAGCATTTTACTACCAAGAACTACCCTTCATCACAGGATTCATGGACGTAGCTGCCTTTGTTCCCCATAACTGCCAAGATATAGGCTATCCAAATGCCTGTTATTTCTACCTCTGTGATTAGCTGGATTGCTGGCAGTCTCTACAGATCAATTTGAAGCAAATACTTGTTAAACAAAGTTTACTTAAGTTTTTCTCCTTCCCTCAGGCTTCTGAATTGACCAATCCCTAGCCCAAGGCAACAAAAATCTCCTCCTTACAGCCCTGCAGAATGGGATAGCCTCAGGGCAAAGCATTCTCTGATCTACTATCCACTAAGCCACCCTTTCTCTGCACCTTCCTACACCTGGGTTTTTCTAACCTTGTTTACTCCTGTCTGGGAAAAAAAAACATTCTTCTTGCTTAAGCTAGAAAAGACTTGCAGATCATACAGCAAGATCTTTGTCTCCAATGCAACGGATGTTGCTCCTTTTGTTGCAGTAGCCCCTTACTTCTCTTTGCCCAATGTAAAAACCCTTTTTACATAATTTAAAAAAATAAACAACAGTAACAAGTCCTTTATTGTTAAGTGTCATCTAACTGCATCTGGAAAAAATAATACTCAACTCCAAAGGAGATAAGAGAGCCCTGTATAATAATTCATGCCTTTAATCCCAGCACTCAGGGGCTGAAGCAGGAGGATCAAGTAGTCAAGGCCAGCCTGGGCTACACAGTGAAGCTCTGACTTAACAACAATTTTTCTTGTGTATTAAGTACCTAAGTTTGACTGCCTGTGAAGGAGGATCCAGACTGCAATTGCTATATAGTCAACTTCGAATTCTATTTATGATTGTACATGGTATGGGTATCTTACACTGTCCCTTGACATTATTTAGCTTGATAAGCAACTTTGTAGAAGTCTATTATCTCCATCCTGACATTTTCTTCTCCTCTACTCTGGTATACTATAATAAGATAAACTATGTGTTTTCTTTCATTAGAAGAACATACTATTTTAAATACTTAAGAACTATTCTAAACTTTGGATTTTAGGACAAAACCCTTCTCTTTTAATTGTAAACAAAGTCTTTTTAGAACATTTACTTGTGTGTGTGTGTGTGTGTGTGTGTGTGTGTGTGTGTGTAGGAGAGAGACAAAGAAAGAAAGACAGGAAGGAAGGAAAAAGAGAGAGAAAGAAAAGTGAAAGACACCAAGATTTTCAGAGAGAATTTAAAAAGACTAAGGGCTTTCCTTAGGCTCAGATTATCTTTCATAATAGAAATTCAATTGTAAATTGATTGAAATAGGTCTTGCATATCTTGGAAAATATTACTTTCCCCTGTAATGTGACTCCTGATTCTAGACTTTCTGTTTGAACACTGGCTCTATCATTAATTTATTTTAATAATCTCGGAAAGGTGCATAGAATAGATTGTTTCTAAGAGGATTACATATAATGATACACCATAGAATACTTCCAGTGTTACATAATAAATCCTATTGAGTGTCATTACTGTCATTACTATTATCATTGTCCCATAATTACTGAAAGATAACAAAAATTATTTTCTTTCGTAAATTCAGGCATGTTGTCTACCTTCTTAAAAAATAACTTAACGTACAATCCCTGCATTTTTGAAATTGCAGGAATACTTGATAAAATGATTCTTCCCAGAGAGACAAAGAGTACAGGTAGAATTGCAGTTGCTGTTATAGATGAAACAGCCACCATATCTTTATGAGTTAAATAAAGTGACTGAGATATAACATCCCACATGTACTCATCTTTGATTTTCCCAGTAACTTGCTAAACATAAAAAAAATGTAGATACTTTTATTCTCATCAAGGCCATAAAACTGAAAAGCAGTCATTAATTATTGGTTCATCTTTTTCCTTCTCTCTGTCTTCATAGGAGCTAGACTGTGCTATAATCACATGATTATATTTTAGTCAAGTCAAATGCATTTGAAAAAGAGACCTGGATAAAAAACAGACCTGAGAGAATTTGATTTATATGAGTCTGCCTGTCTTGTTTATAGACAGCCATTTGTTTTCTGAAAGCATTCCAAAGTGATTATTTTGCCAATGACTCTGGTATCAACTGATTTTGTATTGAAGCCAAAGCATGTCTAGGAGTCACCTGTTATTTCAACTAGTGTGAGATAAAACCAGCAGGAGATCCTTAAGAAACCTCTTCTATGTAATTTCTAGTGTCATGGCTTCTGTTAATAGCATGACCTATAATGCCAAAGCCTTTTGCAAAGGTTTATTAACCTGTCAGAGGCATATCTATGCATAGTAATGAAGTCAAAGAGACAACATTGCCTTGCAGCCAGAACGATGTTATGGAAGGCTTTTCTTGCCCTCAATTTTATCTTCACAATGTAATGAAATGTAGCAGTAGCACCCTTATACTTTCAAGCATCCTTCCTGCCTCCCATTCTCTTGAAAACTTGACATCAGTGCCCAGAAACCAAACAAACAGCAGCATTAGCTTTTAGCAGCCACAACTCAGGGCGATTGTGAAGGATTATTTTAATTCCCTCAGCAGTGCAGGTGTGTGCTCTATCAGCAGGAATTTAAAGAGGCATGTCAGTTACTGTGACAGAACAAACCCAGATTGACGGCAAGTGTCACACAACAGCTTCTCAAAGCACTCTGGGTGCTTTCATGTGTCATTATTCACCTTTAAATAAAATACAACTTCCATTGCCACACAAGCCTACACGCAGATGAGCACCGCTGACATCTTTTGTACATTGGAAATTCCTAGAGAGGAAAACCTCTCCTTTTTTAATAGGAAATTGCAATCATCGGGTGCTTATTGTACATTTCTTTCATTCAGTTCTTAGGTGGACATTGTGTGGGAGCAGAATAATTAAATGAAGTGAAGTTTTTCTTATAGGAATTCATGGCTGAAGTGGCGAAACATACACAATAGGATTTTTTATCACAAATAAATCAGATAGACATTGAGCACATGAGGCAAATGCATACATGTGGATGGAAAGGAAATAAATGTTTGGACGACTAAGAAGAATGATGGATTCTGATCTGACAGGTGATGGGGACAGTAGTCAGTTTCGCTCTGACTACACACATAGAGAAGGGAATGTGCCAAACATCTGCGCAGATTGGATTGTGGTGATATATTGTTCATGATCTAATAAAGCAACTGGAGATGGAAATGCAAAGCTAGCCACAGCCATAGGGTCAGGCAGTGGTGATACACACCTTTAATCTCAGCAGCCATGTTTGCTAGCCAAAGAGGCCAGACAGTGGTTGTTTACACCATTAATCCCAGGATTTGGGAAACAGAGGCAAAGGGCACTGGGAGGTAGAGACAGGAGTGATATGGCTGGGCAGAGAGAGGAATGTAAAGTGGGAGGAGTATGAAGAGGGAGGGAGGAGACAAGAACTGAAAGGATTGCAGTCTGAGGCTTGGTGGAGATCCGTGCAGTCAGCATTTGTCTCTGGTGACTCACAGAGAACCGGATCTCCCATTTCAGTCTGAGGTAGAGATAAGGGCTAGCAGCTTACTTCTTCTGATCTTCAGCTTGAACTTCAATGTCTGTCTCCAGATTTATACTACTTTTGTTACCCTGGATGGAGACAGTGAAAATGTACTGTCAGAAGGAATACCTGGGAAAGTTGAATTTGCCTCTTCTGTTTTTCACTTACATTTATCAGGATGCCTGTGATATTGTCTTCTGAAGAGACCCAAGAAGGTACAATAATGGTTATATTCAGTCTGGTCAGGCTCTGAAGGAGCAAGGAACAGGAAGAGAGATGTCCCAGCTTAGAAAGTGGTGGGTCTGGCATATTCACCTGCCATTACTGGCACAATGATTAACCAAAAAAATGTAGCAACTCAACACCTATTTTCAACCCACAACTGTTGTAGGTCAGAAACCTACAGTGCAGCATGAGTTGCTGAGGTGCTCCAGGTAGAGTCCAACAAGGACATTAGAGGTTCTTGGTAAATAAAACTGATCTTCTGGATAGTCCAGGCCTGTGTGTGCTACCAGATTCACTCAGACTGTGTGTGGGCCAGATTTAGTTACTTCTAGCTGGAAGATGTCAAGCCCTCTTTCTTTGTTGATTCTATGGGCACTGCTTGCTGTTTGGTTGCTTGCTTTTGACCTGGGTGCTTCATGTGACTGTTCTGCTGTGATGTTTGGGTTAACGTCTTGAGACTGTTTCACGTGAGTCTTTCTTTCGTCTTCCCTGTCTCTGTGATGGACTCTTCTGCTTCCCTTTCTGCTTTAGAGGCCTGTATCAATCAGACAAGACAAGACGATACATGTAGCTTAAAGCATCTGACTGATCTGACTGGAAATTTTAATGCTAAAACAAATGATTTTCCTGTCAGGACCTTGATTACATTTTGTAAAAGTAGCACAGAGGAGACCTCTTTTTGATTTTTAAAAATAAGTTTTTAATCATTTAAAGTTTTAGACATTTATATAGTGTATGCTTGAAGTGATACATTATTTATGATTTATTAAAGCTTGCCTGGGGCCTCAGAAAGCAAAGTCAGACACAAGCCATCGAAGCCAGGCACACACCTTTAATCCTAGCAGCCAGAAGTTAGGAGGTAGTGGTATACACCTTTAATCCTAAAATTCGGGACTAAGAGATGGACAGATTTCTGTGAGTTCAAGGCCACCCAGATCTACAAAAGAGTGAATCGGTCTAAAAGAGAATTATAGTTCACACTTTTAATCCCAACATTAAGGAAGTATATAAGACAGAGAAGCAAGGTCTCAGAGATGCACTCATTCTCCAGCCATACTGAGGAGAGGCTGTAGTCTGAGGTTTGTTGAGAGCTCATGGAGAGAGTACCAGTACTTTCAGCCTGAAGTAGAGGTAAGAAGCTAGTGGCTGGCTGCTTTACTTTAATAAATCTACTGCTGCCTCACCTCCTTGGATGGAGAATAACAGAGATTTGTCCTGTTTAAATAAAATAAGCCTGACCATATATATTTGGGTTTGAAATAGGAAAAAGAGTCTATAAGTCAAGGAAAATACTTACACTGTATAACCAGTCATAAAATCAGTATTAATATTGGGCTAAATAATAACCAAGTATCAGCATACGTTTTGTTTGGGAGAAGTTTTAGAAAGAAGAGATAGGCATTGGCATAGTCTGTTCCGGTTATAAAAGATTTTAATTTTCTTTGGGTGAGTAATAGGAGACATATAAGAAAGGGCGCCATGGTCAAATGAAAAGGCCATGGTGCCTCAGTAATTAGAATGGAAATTAAGGGAGGAGATCAGGTCGTGCACGGATGGTTGTGATCGCAAGTGTCAGTGATTACAATGCAGTGTTATTAACTGAAATAGAAAATAGAATGAATAGAGGTTAAAGTTCACTCCATATTTTCAGAATGGAATTGTCCATCATGCATGAGGAAGTGGTTTATCTGAGCTACTGATTCACATATGTCAGTTCTCTGTGAAGAGATGAACGCCAAAGTCTGAGGACATGGGAAGAAGAGTCATCAAGACCAGGCAGGGGATACACAAAGGCAAGATGGGAGACTGAAAGCAGAACTAAGTAGTGTATGCATCTTGCAAATAGAGATAAAGCAGGGCTTCATGAAGAAAAACAGAATGATAGTAAGAGAAAAAGTAGATATTGCAATAACCTAAGTGAGAATAAAATTATCCAAAGTGATGAATGCTACTGCCAATTGTGTTATGTCTATGATAAGGGTTAGACGCTGACAACAAGTTAGTTTTCGCAAATAGATAGAAACAAACATCAGTGTGTGTGTGTGTGAAAATGCAATTCTTCCTGTGCTTGTAAAACAAAGTACCAAAATGTTGTCACTAACAAGAGGCTCTGATGTTCAAATGTCACTTAGCTTCAAAAATACTTCCATTTTCCCAGTAAGCAAAAATTAACTTATTTTTCTTGTTTTTTTAAGTTACTTTAAGATGTAGTGAGATCTAACCAGTATCACCTGTGGCGCTGACCATGCACATTTGGACATGGTCACAAGTACTTATGTGAGTGTGTGGGATTTGGTTGGAGTCCAGGACAGGCTTGCTATCTCTTGGTTCTGGTGTGGTCACAGAGAGCAGCTGGGCATACATCCTTGGAGCCGGACTATATCTATCCTAGTCTTGTGTATCATAATCTGTACATGTACATCTAGTGCCAGAAATGAGATCGTAATCTGTACATCTACACAAGGTTTTCTCTGAACACCATTCCTTCAGATTCCATAGAGAAAGAAGACGGAGATCCTTTCCCTGGCAAAACACTCTTTAAAAGGCAGTATTGTACCAGAGACACAGCCAGTTTAGGGCATGTCAAATATTACTGATTTGAAAAAGAAAGAAATGTACTAGTTATAGTTTTCCTTTGCTGTGACAAAGCTTCTGACTAAAGCAGCATAAGCAAGGAAACGTTTACTGTGGTTTACAACATAAGGGTGCGTATCATCACGGCTGGGAAGTTGTGGGTGCTGGAGTCTGAAGATGCTGACCACACCATATCCACCATCAGTGAGCAAAGAGTGATTCATGGACATACCCAGTCTGCCTTTGGTCATGCATCCATCATCCATCATCTGTCTGTCTATCTACCTATCTATCATCTGTCAAGTCAGGGTCTTAATGTGTAGTTCTGTCTGACCTGGAATTTATTATGTGGCTCATGTCAAATTCATAGAATTCCACCTGGCTCTGCTCCCTGTGTACTGAGATTAAAGATAAGCTTCACCATTTCCAACCCTTTCACTCTTCTTTCTTTAAAGAGATCATAGTCAGTGGATGGTTCCTCCTACATTTAGTGTAGGTCTGCCTGTATGAAATAACAAAATCTAGAGTGTCTCTATCAGGGATGCTTGAGGGGATATCTTCTAGGTCACTCCTAGGTTGACAACATCAATTATCACAAAAGGAGAAATTCTTAAATTCTTTCTTCCCAGTAGGAGAAAGTACAAAATTTTTTTTCAAGTTATATAAAGCCGAATAGTATCTTTGTTATGAGGCCAAGGTATATTTTAGTTTATTAACTTTTAAAACTGAAAATAGGTTAAATGAGCTTATGGAATGCTAAGGGAAACACATAGACTCTCATCTGTGTCTGTTTGAATGTAGTTTTGTGGTGGTCCCTGCAGACATCATGCTGGCAGTTAAATGTCCTGCACAGAGGCAAGAACTATAACTTGGTTCAGCTTGACTTCATCAGGCTGCATCAAACTTCTATAGAATCTGAGGCCAGGCAGCTCAGTGTCAGCTTATTTAAGCACAGTACAATTAGGGGTAAGAAGTTCCTGGTGTAATGCAATCCCCAGTTCACAAAGACTCATAATTATATCAAAACTCAAAGTACGTGTCATTTATTCCAAGAAGATGGGTCCTAGAGACAGGCTACATTTATTAGATTAAGCACCTACGGAAGGATCTTCCATGGTTTGTCATAAGGATAGCTTAAAGGTTATTTGGGCAATTAGCCACCTCTGGTCTTAGTTGTGGAAGCTTGGGAGAACCTCTGACTTTATAGATAACATAAGGGTCATTTAGATTACTAGCCACATATCACCAGGTTGTTAATCACCTTCAATTCCCAGTCTTCTGGATAGAAAAACAAGCTATACATCCTTTCCTTTGAGAGGACAATCCTGTGTGATTAATGTTCCTGGTTTCCCTTTGTCTTGCCAACATAATTATGTGTGTGTGCATATATGCATATTAGCACATGTATGTGTAATAGCTGTATGCAAATTTCATATATATAAATGTTCATGCATATATGTGATATATTTTGATGAGATATCTGGTATTATCTGTCTCCATACCCTAAGGATTCTTCAGTTAGTATAATGTTGGAACATCAATAATGAAGTCCTGTAAGAATTCTAAGTGCTTGTAGGAAAGCTTCAAGAAACAACACAGGAGTTTTGTGACCTTGGTTTATTCAAAACCCCCAAATTTTCTTGGGATATGTTTTTGTGCTCTTTCTATGTATAGCAGATAGAAGTGAGTTTACTTCAGGTGTTATTTTCATATATCTTATGGAAAAACATGGTTTTTTTGCCACATGTGTCTAGTTCATGTGATTGAATATCTTACTTACATGATTCTTCTTAACCCTCAGTGTATAAATTGCCTGAAGCTCCAAATAAAGTCAACTAGTGGTTGAGACTTTAGTGCGCCTCACTTTAAATTCCCTCCCCCAGGTTCATGCCACCAATTGGTGTAGTAAACAACTGAACACCAATGTTTCTGTGAAGGACCTCACCTTTATATATTTGGATTTTTCATGGTAGTTCTTGGTTTTTGATTAGAATAATTAGATTTCAGAAATACACAAAGTAGATTTGGTCAATATTGGCAGGCAACGGCCAATGTAATGGAGTTTAAGAGGACACAGTGCCTAGATGGTAGTCCTGGTGGCTGAGATTTTTAGAGTTACAAGTATAGGGCTTTGAATGAGGAAACAGTAATTCAAATTTTAGCAGCTCTTTTACCTCTCTGTCTCTATAGGAGCTACATCCCCTCCCAAATTTCATCTCTTGGGGTTGAAGTGCACATGCGTTCCCAAGCCATGGTTCTGTTACAAAACCTACCCTTCTCTCCCTGTCACTATTCCTTTTCCACAATGTTGGTTCATCACAAAAATCCACTGGAACATAGCACATCTATACCATTTGTTCATAGGCTTCTGTTAGAATGTCAACATATCTGCAAACATGGCTGTCACTCAGCAGCACTCAGCTGCTTGCTGCCTCTCAAGGTGCCAGAGGTGACAAGAAAAGAAAATCCTGTTATCTACCTTGTGCCTGTTTCTCAAGAAAAGACATACATAAACTGTTGATTGCAGCTCTTTCTTTCACAGAGCTCAGAAATTTGTATTATCTGACAAGGATAATCTGGGTGTAGAGTACAGTCTTCCCGCCAGCCTAGCTCCAGAGCTGCATCAATCACAAATGAACACACAGGATACTATATTAATTATGAAACTGTTGGCCGTTTGCTTGTTTCTTACTGGCTATCTCTGACTTAAGTATTTCTCTTACCAGAGAAAGGGATCCAGACCTCTTACCCCTATGGTGGTTACATCGTGGCTCCCTGTGTTTCTCCTTCCCAGAGTTCTCCTCAACTCCTAGTCCCATGTATCATGCTTCCCTATTGGCCAACAGTGCTTTATTGACATATACACAGAACTTCCCCATCATCTCCTCTTTTCTGTCTAATTAAAAAGAAAGGTTTTAACTTTAACATAGTCAAATTATATATAACAAAAGTTATCAAGTAAGAACATGGTTGCAATATTTTGTCCATTAACTTTTAGTAAGATTTAAAGAAAATATCATCTATCCTATCCTTGTAAGTCCAAAGTCCTATATGTAGATTATCTTTTATCATAACTAAGGAAAACTATACTTATAACTATCTGTCTTCAACTCCATCAAAGACGACAGAAAGATCATATATAAACCCTAGAATTGTCAGAGACATCTCTCTGCCTGGACAGTCACCCAAAGTTCCTCTGTAACATTGGAGCATCCATCTTCGGCCCATAGGCCACAGTGTGTCTGGACGACTTCTCAGCAAAGCAGGAAATTTCAAACTGTCCATCTGCATCGGTAGTCTGTCAGTCATTTTTCTGTGTCCTGCAGAATGTCTCTTAGACTCTTTCATGAATCAGGAACCCTGAAGGACTGTTTGAGTTTAGCAGTCACTTTCCCAACTTTGGGCAGTTTCTTGCCCAAAGGACTCATCTTGCCATGTTGAAAGCAAACTCTTATAACGAGTTTCTTCGATGCCCATCTTCGTCTCAGATGTAATTGATGTGGCAGAAGCAGACATTTCTCATTGTCAAGAAAAGCCCTAAACCATTTTATATACCATTTTCTGAAGGTCTTTGAAAGGTTTTAAGACTGTCTGTCTATCTCAAATATATCTCTGTATATCTAGAAAACCTAACTAACCTAAGTTCTGACTATTATAGGTAACTATCCAGAATCTGTACTTAATTATGCATTATGTTTTAAAAGATCAATATGAACACAATACTTAAACAAGAGGAGAAATATACATATCACAAAATTGACCTTGAATTTGTATCAATAAATGAAAAACCATACCCATACCAAGTATTCATTTCCATACCATAATACCCCTTTCACCATTAAAAAGAAATTGGATCTGATCATTAACCAATTGTAAGCAACCCCATTCAAATGAAAACAAAGATTTATAAACAATATGGGAATTTGGATGTGGCTCATTCTTAACTGCTTCCTGCTAGAGGGGGACGCTGTTCATACCATCAGGATAAGACTCAGAAACCTTGGCCAAGTCCTTGTTTTTGTAGTCCTTAAGGCTGAATCATCCCAGCTGTTTCAGATGCTGGATCATCTGGGCCACTGCTTCTGGGGGTCAGAGTTGCAGTCCCCAAATAACTCACAGGATGCTATATTAATTATGAAGCTGTTGGCCTTTTGCTTGTTTCTTACTGGCTAGCTCTGACTTAAGTATTTACCCCATAATTGTAAATCTAAGTATTTCTCTTGCTGGAGAGGGGTCCGGACCTCTTACCCCTATGGTGGTTACAACATGGCTCCCTGTGTTTCTCCTTCCCAGATTCCTCCTCAACTCCTAGTCCCATCTATCTTGCTTCCCTATTGGCCAACAGTGCTTTATTGACATATACACAGGACTTCCCCATCATCAGGGTCAGCACCATGTTGTCTTAATTGATCTTTATAAACTTCCTCCCCTATTTTCAGCCAAACCAATACTTATGATTATGCATATTTTCTAGCCCATTAAGCTACTTGAATGCTGTGTTTCAGTCTCAGTTTTAACATTGAGATATGTACGATAGCAAGATCTTCATTTATTTTAAAAAGTGTTAAAATAGCTATGCACAAATAAAAGTGGAAAATGTAGTATTTGACATGGTTATAAGGGACTTACCTGTACCAAATGTAATAAATTGAAGGCCAAACAAATACCAGCAAAATAAAATGTGTAAAAATATATTGACAGCTGGTGTGGTGGTGCATGCTTTTAATCCCAGGGTTGGGGAAGCAGAGTCAAGCAGATCTCTGTGAGTCTGAGGCCAGCCTAGGCTATGTAATGAGTTCCAGGACAATGCTGTTAGAGACTATGATTGCTGTGAGGCTGGGTGGTGACAATCACAGCTCTCTGTGGAAAATTAAGACATGGGCGGTAAGCACTAACATGCTCCAGTGTGCTGTGCTGCTATGTTGTGATATTCCTTAGGACACTTTTTTATGGTTAATGTAAGTTAGTTGGGATTTTCGTTAGGATACTTTTTCTATGGTTAATATAAGATTATGGGAGGATGAGACCACTGAAGCAACACTGAGACCAAAGAATGAAGCTTTATTGAGTTGCAGATAAAGAAGGGAGAGTTTTGGTTTTACAGGATGGTTTTAGTTGGGTAGTGACAGTAGAGCATTGAGGGGGAAGGGCACTGATGCAAAGAAACTGTCCTAAAAGGGATTTTTCTGAGGCTGACTTTGGTCAGGGCAGGATGCTGTGGAAGTTAACAGGGTCCTGTGATAGTTGAATCCTGTGGTAGGTACAGGGCCAGATTCCTGGGACATTCAGATCATGTAGTTTTTAAGTCCCTAGTGGGACTGGTTCCCTCTTGACCTGGGACTTGGACTAACCTACTAGTTAATATTTATATCAACTTGACAGGGTGTAGAATCAGCTAAGAGGCATCTGTGTGCCTGTGAGGGATTATCTTGAGCATCTTAAATGAGGTCAGAAGATCCACCTGAAAATAGAGTGGCACTCTTTCCTGGGCTTGTGTTCTAGACTGTTTAAAAAAGAGAATGCTGTCTGAGTATGCGCATTCTCTCTGCCCTCCTTGCTTCCTCACTGAGAAGCAATGTGAGCTGCTATGTCAAACTCTTGCAGCTGTGAGTTCCAGATGTGGCGGACTGAACTCTTTCTGAAACTACTTTTTTCAGTGTATATTATCACAGCAACAGGAAAAGCACTCTTACAATGATTTTAAGAAGTTTTCAATTTTACCATATTTTCACCATGGGTTTATGGGTGGAACCCTATTTTAAGTTGCGGAGCATCTGCACATCTATTATGGTGGATTATCTGTATGTTGTAATAACTAAAGAACACTTGAGTAATGTAGAAAATGACTAATTAAAATACAAATTAAATAAAAGAAGGCATATTTGTAATGCTCTACAATTCTAAAATTTCAAAGTGACAGTAAAGAAAAAGGAATAAAAGTAATACACTTTAAATACATATAATAAAATAAGTAATTGGATTCATGATGAAAAATACGTTTTATGCTTACCTCTTTCTGAAAGGTAGAATTTGATTTCATTTTATTTTACCATTTTAAAAATAAAAACAGGTATTTATTTATATACAAATATTATTTTATCATGTTTTCAGATGCAGTATAGTAAGCTGAACATATTTTAAGAGTCATAATTAAGCAAACTAAATAAAACAAAATGATACTCATTAAAATTATCAACTCAAAATGAATATTCAAAACCATAAGTTTCCCACATTTTCTAAATTAGAAAAATGTAGTGACAAAAATCCCTACTATAACGTGTTTTATAAATATGACTTGGGAGTCCTATGGAAGAAGGGGAGGAAGAATTGTATGAGCCAGAGGAGTCAAGGACACCAGGACAACACAGCCCACAGAATCAACTAAATAGTTCATATTGGATTACAGAGACTGAAGAAGCAATAATGGAACACGCATGGATGTGCACTAGGTCCTGTAAATGTTATGCGTGCTAGCTTTGTGTTTTTGTGGGACTCCTAGCAATAGGAGTTGGTTATCTATTTCTTTTTTGCCTGCTCTTTGGACCCTTTCCCTCCTACCAGATTGCCTCACCCAGCATGAATGTGAGGGTTTGTACATAGTTTTATTGTAACTTGCTATGCTGCGTGCAGTTGATATCCCGGTGAGACCTGCTCTTTTTGAAGGGAAATAGAGGAGGAGTGGAACCGAGGGCAAGGGGGGAAGTGAGCATGGTGAAGGAGAGGAAACTGCAGTTGGCATAGACTGTATAAGTGAAGAACAAAAACTAAAGCAAGCAAGCAACAATGAAACCCAAAACCAATCAAAATACGACCCGAGGCTGGAGAAAGGGCTCTGTAGCTGGGGTGATTTTAATAAAAACGGTGCTCGTAGCATCATGCATTTGAACACTTTATCATTCAGCAGCACCATGTCTGCCTGCATGCCTCCATGCTCCCCACTATGATGAAAATGGACTCAACCTCTGAAACTGTAAGTAAGCTGAAACTAAATGTTTTCCCTCATAACAGTAGCTGTGGTCATGGTGTCTCTTTACAGCAATAAAACAGTGACTAGGACAGTGCCCAAGAAAACTAGTCTTTCTTGCAAAAGACTATGAATTGGTTGCTAGCATTCATACGGTAGTTCCTGGCCTACAGCTCTGAATCTTTTACCAAAGGACAGACTGGTACTGGAGACCCCAGCCTGCTAACACCACCCAGCTCCTGCTAACCCTTAAAGTCCATCCAACAACCCCATACTGCATTCTTTCTTCTGGGTTCCATATCTGGACAAACACCTTCAGTAGAAGATTTCTTTACCGGGGGCCAGGCTGGATCTAGGGACTTAAGATAAAACACTGCTCACCCACAGTAACCCTCCTTAAATCTAGCCAAACAGCATGCCCTCACCTGAGCTTCATACCCCACCCATACCAGTGTCTCCTTTACTGGAAGAAAGGCTGGTCCTAGGGACCCTAAGACATGGCCTATCACCCACTAGCAACCCTAAGGTCCATGAAACAACCACAGACTGAACCCCCCTCCTCTGAACTCCATATCCCAACAAACACTTTTGGCAGAAGAATTATGCTTTTCTGGAAGCTAGGATATATCTAGGGACCAAAGGAAAACACTGCCCACTGTCTGCTAACACTTCTTAAAGCCCTCTCAACACCCTGAAACACCATGTCCTCCCCTGTGTTCCAGCTCCCAGCTCATATCATCAGCTGCTTTATCCAAGGCCAGGCTGATTGTAGGAAACCAAAATAAAACAT
Source organism: Mesocricetus auratus (assembly GCF_017639785.1). Taxonomy (NCBI): domain Eukaryota; kingdom Metazoa; phylum Chordata; class Mammalia; order Rodentia; family Cricetidae; genus Mesocricetus; species Mesocricetus auratus. The sequence goes on from NW_024429182.1 coordinate 11,320,038, forward strand.
TGTCCACAGTCAGTTAACACCCCCTAAAGCTGTCCCATTAGCCTCCAACTGTATTCCCTTCCCTGAGCTCCATATCCTAGCCCATAGCCTCATCAGAAAACTTCTGCTCTACTGGAGGCCATGCCATGCTAGGAATCCCAGAGAACAAGCCAGAGGTCACACATATTCCTAGAGGCAATGTTATATGTTAATCAAAACAGTAAATGTACAGATTAAAGTTGGATTTCAGCAACAACAGAAAGTCTACAAAATTCATGGAAATGGAAAATCTTACTTCTTAATCAACACTGGCACAAAGAAGAAATAAATAAAGGCTTCCTAGAATTCACTGAAAATGTGTGCACAACAGACCCAAATTTAGGAGACAAAAGCAAGCAACCAACAGCCATCATTAAACTAAATGGAGAGAAACTCAAAACGATTCCTCTAAAATCAGGAACAAGACAAGACTGTCCACTTTTTCATACCTCCTCAATTCTGTACTTGAAGTTCTAGCTAGAGCAATAAGACAGCAAAAGGACATCAAGGGGATACAAATTGGAAAGGAAGAGGTCAAAATTTCACTATTTGCAGATGATATGATAGTTTACATAAGTGACCCCAAAAACTCTATCAGGGAACTGATACAGCTGATAAATACCTTGAGCAAAGTGGCAGGATACAAGATCAACTCAAGAAAATTAGTAGTCCTACTATATACACATGAAAAATGGCTGAGAAAGAAATCATGGAAACATCACCCTTTATAATTGCCATAAACAACATAAAATACCTTGGGGTAATGCTAACCAAACAAGTGAAAGACCTGTATCACAGAACTTTGAGTCTTTAAAGAAAGAAATTAAAGAAGACACTAGAAAAAAGAAAGATCTCTCATGCTCTTGGATAGGTAAGATCAACATAGTAAAAATGGCAATTTTGCTAAAAGCAATCTACAGATACAATGCAATCCCCATTAAAATCCCAGAACAATTCTTCACAGACCTTCAAAGGAAGAGTGGATAGAGAAAATGTGGTACATTTACACAATGGAGTATTACTCAGCAGAAAAAAACAATGGAATCTTGAAATTCGCAGGGAAATGGATAGCACTGGAAGAAACCATCCTGAGTGAGGTAACCCAGTCGCAAAAAGACAAACATGGTATGTACTCACTCATATATGGATTTTAAATATGGATCAGGATAGTGCCAGTCTGCACTTCCACAGATAGAGAGTCTGGGAAACAGGAAAGAACCTAAAAGATATGCATATATGCATAGTACCCAAGAGAAGAGGATGGAGACAAGATCCTCTGAATGGATGGGGAACAGGGCGAGGGGGGGTAGTGGGACCTGGGAAGAGTAGAGGGGGTAAAGAGGAAGGGAGTTGGTCATGGGGGAACAGGAAGTTGAGGGGGTGGGGGTAAAATAGGGGGAAGAGGGAATCATAGGATCGAAGACAGATCAGGCACCAGAGTGACCTCGAGTGATCTAAAGGTATAACATCAATTGGCAAGCTAAGCAATAGTGGAAGGACCACCTCGAATGCCCATTCCTGATAATGAACTTGATGTCTATAACTATCCGGGAGCCTTCATCCTGGGACTGATGGAAGCAGAGGCAAACACACAACTAAGCACTGAACTGAACCCAAGGAACCCAGTGACAGAGAGAGAGGAGTGATGAGCAAATTGGCAAGGAATGGGCTGGCAAAACCAGCAGAGACGGCTGATCTGAACAGGGGAGTGCTCTTGGACCCCAGACCGACGGTGGGGAGGCCAGAATGGGACTGATCTGGACCCCCAAATGTGAGTGTCAGTGAGAAGGCCTGGGCAACCTATGGGGCTCTGAGCTGTGGATCAGTGTCTATCCCTGGTATACAATCTGTCTTCATGTGCCTATGGCACAAAGAGAGATGCTCTCTCAGCCTGGACTCTTAGGGGAGTGCCTTGACCCTACCAAGAGTGAAATGATAGACTCTAGACATCCCCTATGTGGAGGGATTTGGCAATAGGGTGGGAGGGAGGGTGGAAGGGGAGTGCGGGAGGAGGGGAGGGAGAGGGAACTGGGATTGACATGTGAAACAAGCTATTTAAAATTAAAATAAAAAATGATTAAAAAAAAAAAAAAAAAAAAAAAAACAATTTTCAACTCTATATGGAAAAACAAAAGACCCAGGATGGCCAAAACAACCCTCTTCAACAAAGCAGCATCTGGAGGCATCACCATCCCTGACTTCAAGCTCTATTATAAAGCTATAGTCCTGAAAACAGCTTGGTATTGGCACAAAAATAGACATATGGACCAATGGAATAGAACTGAACAAGTTGATATTAACCTATACATGTATGAACACCTGATCTTTGACAAAGAAGCTAAAGTTATACCATGGAAAAAATCATATTCAACACATGTTGCTCGCATAACTGGATGCTGACATGTAGAAGACTGCAGATAGATCCATGTCTATTGACATACAAAAAACTTAAGACCTCAATATAAATCCAGCCACACTGAACCTCTTAGAAGAGAAAGTGGAAGGTACCCTTAAACGATTGATACAGGTGACCACTTCCTAAACTTAACACCGGTAGCACAGACACTAAGATGGATAATTAATAAATAGGACCTCCTGAAACTGAGAAGCTTCTGTAAGGCAAAGGACACAGTCAACAAGAAAAAAAGGCAGCCCAGGGAATGGGAAAAAATATTCACTAACCTCACATCTGACAGAGCGCTATCTCCAAAATTGACAAAGCACTCAAGAAGCAAATCTCCAAAACACAAAATTATCCAATTAAAAAGTGGGCTACAGAACTAGATAATTCTCAATAGAGGAGTCTAAAATTGCTGAGGGACACATAGGAAAGTGCTCAACATCGCTAGCCATCAGGGAAATGTAAATCAAAACAACACTGAAATATCATCTTACTCCTGTCAGATTGGGTAAAATCAAATCACCAATGACAGTCTATGCAGGAGAGGATGTGGAGAAAGGGGAGCACTCTTCCACTGCTGGTGGGAGTGCCAACTCATACAGCCACTTTGGAAAATCAGTATGGAGATTCCTCAGGAAAATGGGAATCATCCTACCACAAGACCCAGAAATTCCACTCTTAGGCATATACCCAAAAGATACACATTCATACAACAGGGACATCTGTTCCACTATGTTCATAGCAGCATTTTTTGTAATAACCAGAACCTGGCAGCAACCTAGATGCCCCTCAGCTGAAGAGTGGATAGAGAAAATGTGGTATATTTACACAATGTAGTACTACTCAGTAGAAAAAATACAATGGAATCTCAAAATTTGCAGGCAAATGAATGGCACTAGAAGAAACCATCCTGGGTGAGGTAACCCAGTCACAAAAAGACAAACATGGTATGTACTCACTCATGTAGGCATTAGACATGGATCAGGGGAGTGTCAACCTACACTACAATCCCACTGCGAGAAAGTCTGGGAAACTGGAAATAGGAGACATGCATGGTACCTCAGAGAAGGGGAATTAGGCAAGATCTCCTGAGCAGAATGGGAGCATGGTGGGGAGGGGAGAGGGAACTGGTAAAAAGAGAGGAGGATTAGTTTCTTCATGAAGGCCAATATGCTGATTCTGAAACACAGTTTCAATTACATGAGTACACTTTTTCCCTAAGTCATTTAGCAGGTTTAAAAGCTTGTGACAAGGATGAAGAATCAGGAAAAAGGTCCAAGTCATATACTAAGATTATAGAAGGCCAGACCTAAGCCTTCACTGATTTTTTCCTTGCAAAGATTGAATTCAGCAGTAACTAAAATAGAAATCAGATGACTATTAATTGAATCCCTGGCTTTTGAAAATGCTAATTCATAATGCAAACAGGAGATCAAGATTTTAAAGCCTGATGAATCGATTAGAAGCACAGTTGATACTGGATCTCATGCTTATGATCCTACTTTGATAGAAGTGATTTCTAAACTTTTAAGAAAAATCAAAATGTCAGATGTTTTAATTGTGGTATGCAAGGTCATCTGAAAAGGAATCCTAGAAACAATGTTTTTTTCTATAGATAATTCAAATAAAAGAGCCTAATCTTCTGGGTTATGCAGAAGTTATGGCAAAGATTGGCATAGGACAAATGAATGCAAATAAGAAAGATACTGGCAAAGTAACCATTTAGCCCAATGTCTTAGGGGTTCTATAAACAGGTCCCAGGATCAAATTTTCTTCAATTATTCCCTGTCAGCATTGGAGAAAGTTATCCACAGAGCATTTGAAACACTAATATAATATTTGTTTCAATCATTCTCTGTCAGCACTGGAGAAATTTATCTGTAGAGCAAGTAAATGTCTGTTGTTTAAAACCATATTGCCCTGGATGAGATCAAGGACAGAACAGCTTCTGTAGATAAAACAAATAAAAATCAGGAGAGATCATAAAACAAGGATTTTTGCAAGTTTATATAAATGATCAAACACCAAATCTAAAAATATGAGTAAATGGCACTGTACTTGAAGCACTAGTGGTCACAGATACAGAGGTAAGCATCATTTCACCAATATTTGACATCCAGAATGACCTTTTCAGGAGGTAAATATTCAGCTTCCAGGGATGATAACTTTATCTTATATAAAACAAAGTACAAGATGAATCAAATGTATAGAGCCAGAAGCAAAGATTAGAAAATTAAAATATGTAGCTAACATGGCAATGAATTTATTGGGACATGAGTTGTTATAGCGATGGAAAAACCCAGATTAACATTCCTCCATTCTCATAAAGAAAACATAAAATAAAGAATGTGTCTGAGAGAAATATTGAACGGTATTATCAAGAACAGGCACAGATATTTCTTGCCAATTGTACATGAGCAGGGCACGAGAGCTATTGATCTTTCAAAGATAACATCAGCCCTACCTTTAAAATGGTTAACTGACAAACCAGTGTGGGGGGAACAATGGCCTTGTCCATCAGAAAAATTACATGCACTGATAAAACTGGTACAGGAACAACTAAATGTGCAAGACATTGAAGAATTAACCATTTCTTGAAATTGCCCCATATTTGTTATTAAAAAGGAAATCTGGAAAATAAAGCACTATAACAGCTCTCAGAACTATTAAGATTATCTAGCCAAAGGGCTCTTTATAACCTGGAATTCCTTTGCTTTCTTTACTAGCTAAAGGAAAGTCTATTATAATCATTGGTTTAAAACAATGCTTTTTTTTTTTACTATACCTTTACAAGAACAGGCTAGAAAAAATTTGCCTTCACAGGACCTGTCATAATTTCTAGCTTGTTAAAAGGTATCAATGAAAAATTCTTCTACAAGGGATGTTAAACAGCCTCACCTTGTGTCAACATTTTGCACAACAACCATTAGAAACAATTTATAAACAGATTCCTCAATCTACATTTACCATTATATAGATGATATTTTACTGGCTGATTCTGATGTAGATACCTTAGGAAAAAAATGTTTGATGAAGTAAAGAGAATTTTACCTTGTTGAGGATTGCAAGTTGCTCCTGAAAAAATACAAAGACGAGAGTCTATTAATTGCCTATAATGTAAGATAGGTTTACAGAGAATTCAACCACAGAAAATGCAAATCAACTATGAACTCTTAATGATTTTCAAAATTTTCTGCAGGATATTAACTGAGTAAGGACCATAATTGGATTAACTACTCAATATCTAAGTAAGTCATTTCAAACCTTACAAGGTGATAAGGACTTAAATAGTCTAAGAAAATTATCAACTGAGGTTTAGAGAGAATTTGCTCTGATAGGGAAGAAATGACAGGATGTAGATGTGGATCACTGAGATCTAGAGCTTGAATGTATTCTAGTCATTGTACCTTCTACTCATTATCCTACAGGAATTCTTATGCAGAGAGAACATAATATGTTCAAATGGATATGGTTACCATAAAAGAGAAAAAAGTTATAGACTATGTAGAAAAGATTTTGGAGTTGAATTTGAAGGGAAAGTTGAGTCTGTATCAATTACCTGGAATAAACTCGGTGGTAATTGTGGTATGTTTTACTAATGCTGAAATTGTCTCATAATGGGCAGAAAATCAACACTGGCAAAGAGCTTGCAGTAATTTCTTGTGAGAGATTAACCAAAAATATCCCCAAACCAGTGACTCAGTTTTATAAAAAGAACTAATTGGATCTTGCTCACATAATAAGAGGAACACCAATTTCTGGAGTCCCTACATTCTATGCTGATGCGAATAAGTCAGTAAAGGCAGGTTATAAGTCATGAAAAATAAGAATTATATGCTCTCTTCTTGGTATTATTAGATTTTCAAGAACTTCTTAGTATAGTTATTCACTCTCAAAATGTATAAGTTGTTTTATATGTTGACACTCTGGGCTTATTTCAGATGAGTGAGAATTACCAGTCTCATTTATTCAGCATCTAGCTGATGACTCATTCTCTGCCTCCTCTCCCTAGAGTTCCCCTTGTCTGGTAGACTCACCTATACTTCCTTCCTGGCTACTGGCCAGTCAGTGTTGTATTAAACCAATAAGAGAAACATATATTTACAGCATACAGATAGGACATTCCCCATCATTTTTCTGTCACTTATTCTTTGTGTAACCAAACTTCATTACCTGCAGGAAATAACCCAAAGGGTAATGAATAAAATGAAACTAGGAAAAATGGATGGGTTTCATTTTGCAGAGTCTTAAAAATTAGAATACGTGCCCCATGCCATAGGTACTTATTCAGGATTTCAATGAGCAAATGTAGGGGAGATCTCACATACCTGTAGTGTGGTCACAAATATGTGGGAGAAGCCAGGGATAAAGAAGAAGATAGGGGAGCTCTCTCTCTTGGACTCTGGTGGAGGTTCAGAGACCAGAGTGCTGAGCTCAGTTCTCGACTTCTCATATAAGTGATCTTTCTCTCTCTAATAAAGTATCTTTTGACCCCCCTTTCTCGGTATCATCAGTGCAGCTCATTTACCGTCTACAGGCGACTGCTTTTAAGTTCTGAAAAGGCTGTTTCTGTAATTATAAATTTATTAGAAGTTATTGTCACTGTGGGAATACCTGTACAAATAAGACTGATAATACTCCAGCATATATCTCCAGTAAAATTAAAGTTTTTTTATATTACAACATAAAGCATATTACAGGAATACCACACAATCATTCAAGAAAAAAGTAATAGAAAATCTAATCACACTTTAAATTATATGCTTAATAAACAGAAAGGGGTAATAAAAACCCCTAGTGACAGATCACACAGTGCCTTATTTATTTTAAAATGCTAATGAAAAGGAACAATAGCTTTGGAGAGACATTGTGTACTTATCATAATAGTAAAAAAAAACCTCTGAATTAAATCATCCAATATATTATAAAGATGAGTTGATCTTAGAATAGAAACCAAGGATATGTCTTACATTGGGGAAGAGGTTTTTCTTTTCTTTCCACAGAAGGAAAGCTATGGATACCATCTAGACTGACAAAGATTACATTCAAAAAGGAAAGATTTCTTGATTAGGAGAGGAGACCGTTCATTAAGAGCTTGGTTATTAAATCAAAATTAATATAAGATTAACAAATGCCTTTCATTTGATTAGGTATGAAAAAATTATTACAATACTTTTTCTGTTGCCAAAAAAGCACTTTGCCTTAACAAAACCTCCCAAAACAGAACTCCCCAAAGTTAGGGTTGGGGGCAGGTGTTTGTCTTTTTTTCTTTCCAGGAGAATAAAAGCATCCAATTAAGTAATTTAACTACTGGACAAATGAGACATCTGAAGAAAAAAGATAAATAATCAAGAGAAAAATCTCCCAAGAACAGAGTAAATTAGCCCAATAGTATAGCTTACCTAAAACAGGGTAGAATTTCATAAATCTTCCTAAAAAGCTTGTTTTTGCTGCTCTCTGCAACATAAAAGGTAAAATTTTTTTAGGTCCTGATTCAGTTAAAAATCAAAACTGGCTTTGGAGTTGGAGCATGGATCTCTCCTTCTCTAAACATAAGCATGCTTGTTAAGGAAAATCCAAAATCTCTGTCTCATGGTATAGGACAGATCAAAATTAAGGGACTATTCTATTGCCACTAAACTCATAACCCTTTAGTTTTATGTTGACTCCTTAAAACTTTACTGAAGATATAAATATTATCTAAAAATCTACACACCAGCACATATGCATATGTTTTCTGTTGGGATACTAGTAGTCGTACCAAGTACTAACTGATTTTAGAAATAAGCTTCATTAGCTTCCTGTATGTATTTTTGTGTTGAGTCTGAACCAGGTAACTAGGAATTAAGTTTGGATGCCCCAGATGTATTTAACAGATTGTGATCCTTTAACTTCTTGGAGATCTGCTGCATATGACATTTAAAATATTTAATTTTCCTTCAGTCAACTGTGATCACTTTTATCAGTAGCCTTTGAGGTCCTTAAGAAAATGATGGAGTCCTACAATAATGAATCCCCCTAGATTGTGGTAATACCACTAAGCTGAAAAACACTGACCAAAGATCAGCTTTCGACTACAAACTGCTCAGGACAACCTCAAATCAGTTACCTAAGGTGGTCTAGCCTTATAGTCTACTTCAGTCAGGGCTTCGGATAAGTCTTGTGTTTTCCCATCACACAGAGATTGTACCACAAATGAAACAGGTATCTCTCCAAAGACTTGAGCATTATTCCTATTTTTTAAGGATCTCATAGCCGGGCGGTGGTGGTGCACACCTTTAATCCCAGCACTCGGGAGGCAGAGGCAGCCGGAACTCTGTGAATTTGAGGCCAGGCTGGACCGACAGCCTCCAAAACAATACAGAGAAACCCTGTCTCGTAAATACCAAAAAAAAAAAAAAAAAAAAGGATCTCCTAAAGGTTTTGTTACTCTCCAGACAGTAGGAAGTAATTTTAAGAAAACGATACCCACATTCCCAAGAAGTGAGTTGGGTGGTTTTGGTCATTTGGTGGGCTATGTATATTTGTAATTGTTTAGGGGCATTAATTACAAGTTGTTGCTGGTAATAGTCATGGAGGAAACTAAGCAAAGGTTAGATTCAGTGACCTCTTTCTAAAAAGACAAAAATAGGATATAGGATTAATAGGGTAAAAGTTAGATTATTGAAGATAGGTTTTTACTAAAAAGCAACTACTAGTCTCAAATATTTTTCATTGGTGTGGATTTTGTATATTGACACACATTTAAGGCTATTTTTATTACAACATACTATAAGCCATTGTACCTATGAAACTCATTTAAAATTGTAATGTAAAGTTCTAATCTTTGAAAGTTACTATTACAAACTTTTTAGAATAATTAAGGTAACACTCAAACTTGCATTCATGTGACATATTCTTTCAAGGTCAAACACATATATTTTAATAGATAGTCTTAAAATACTTCAGAGATCTATAGAATATAGCTGTAAGTTGTTTAAGGCTTTCCATGACAGTGAGATATGTCTTCTGGCAGCACCAAATTACTTCAGAGAGTATGATGGGCATCCAGCAACCTTCATCTGGAGTTCACATTTATTGTAACAAAGTTAGCAACTGGGTAAAAAATAAAACCTACCCTTGCCTCAACTGCTGGTAGTATACTATCCAAATTGGACAAGCAGGACACAAAGAAAATGAACTGCCAAACTTGCAAAGATAATGTAGTCCTTATCTAAGATGTCAAAGATAACTTTCCTAGAAATGAGACATAAGGAGCCTGAACTGGCCAGACCATCTCATTCAACCAGGAAAGATTTCCAGTGGTCTGAACTGGAACCCCAATCTAGCTGTGTAACCTCTGACTTACAATTTGTCCTGCCTAGATGATATGCTGGGACAAAGGTGTTGTAGAAATTACAGCAGTGGCAAACCAATGACTGGTCCAGCTTGAGACTCATGTTATGAAAGGGAGCCCACCACTGACAATGCCTGGGAGGCCAGGACCTAAAAACTGTGCAGCCAAGAGACCTACAATAGAACCAAACATGACTGGCAAAAGTTAAAAAAATTCAATGAAATGATTCCTAATGATATTCTGCTATAGTCATAGATTTTTGCCTAGTCCATTTGTCATCAGAGATGCTTCACCCAGCAACTGATGGAAGTAGATGCAGATACATATACTCAGACATTAGAAAATACTGTGGAAGATGGGAAGGAAGGATTATGGGAGCCACAGGGACAAAGGATAAAATGGAAAATCATACAGAGTCAACTGAACTGAGCTCATTGGGGCTCACAGAGACTGAAAAGCTAACTAAAGAATGTTCATGTGACTGACGTGGGCTCTCTAAACGTGTGTGCTCCAGTGGTGTGAATTGGTCTTCTTGTCAGACTCTTGACAGAGGAAGCAAGGGCTGTACCTGACTCGTTGTCTGCTCCTGGAACCCTTTCCTTCTGCTGGATTGCCTTATCTAACATTAATAGAAGAGGAGGTGCCTATTCTTGCTGTACCTTGATATTATATGACTGGCTAATATTCATGGGAGTTTTGCTGTTTTTTAAGGGAAGGGAGAGGGAACGGAAAGTAGAAAGTTGGAAGACTGGGGGCAGGGACTGCATGGAGAGGAGGGAGGGGAAACACTGTGAGATGGCAACTCACTCTCTGCCTTTACTCTTCCCACAATTCTATTACTATGATAGCTCTGCCTATAGCTCCTTCCTGGCTACTGGCCAATCATCATTTTATTGAACCAATAAAAGTTACAGATCTTGTCAGTGAACAAGAGCATTCCCCACATCATACACCCATGTAATACTCATCAAAATACATGGGAATATGGTAAGTAAATTGTAGTTCTTCTTTCTTGTCAAACTTTCTTTGGATTATCAGCTCCCATTGATAACATGGAGACTTATTATTAATTATGCATGTTTGTCCTCAGTTTAGGTTTGTCTCACTAGCTCTTATAACTTAAATCTCTCCATTTGCAACCAAATTATCTTTTTGTAAACTCTGAAGATGTGTCTTTGTTTTATGATTGGTTCAATAAAGAGCTGAATATCCAGTATCTAGTCAGGAAGATGTTATGCAGGACATCTGGTGACAGAGAGTTCTCTAGAGAAGAAGAAAGGCATAGTTACCAGCCAGACACAGAATAACCAGAATAGGCATAACTGAGATGATGTAACAAGTGCATGGAAGAGTTCAGATTAAATAAATATGGGTGAATTTAAGTTATAAGAGCTAGTAATAAACTAAGTGTAAGCTAAGACTGAGTTTTCATAATTAATAGTAAGTCTCCTTGTCATTGTGTGTGTGTGTGTGTGTGTGTGTGTGAGAGAGAGAGAGAGAGAGAGAGAGAGAGAGAGAGAGAGAGAGAGAGAGAGAGAGAGAGAGCTGGCAGCCCAAGAAGAAATGTCTATGTGCACCTATTTTTTAAATCTCTCTTCTGCCACATAGTTCTTTACCTCTCCTACATTCTATAAGTCTGACTTCCTAAATGTCTCACTGTTATCTCATGCATGCCCAGATTGTATCCTTGAGTTCCTCTCTTTCCCAGGAGGTCCTGCCTATTCTCTCTAGCGTAGCTCTTGGCTAGTCAGTTCTTTATTAAAACAATCAGAAGGTGTCTTGGGCAGAGAAACATCTTTACAGTGTACAAAAAGATTATCCCACAACAGTAAATATCAAACTTTTATTGTTCCATTTGTCTGTAATATATATTTTTAAATGATGATAACCTGAGATCTAAGAGGGAATCAACACAGAGATTTTATTGGTGATATATTCTGATATATCCTTTATATACAGAACTTAAAATTATTACAATAATTATTTTTCAGACAAAATTTTTATTCCTTTGACTTACAGAACAAAAGTATCATTGGTCATTTATTATTTTGGTCATCTAATTTTGGAGATAGATGGGATGTTTGAAAATCAATACTTAGTGGAAACTGGTCCCCAAGGATTAATCAACTGGTCCCCAAGGATTAACCAATTTTCTAAAGCATACACAGTGATGGAGAGGTAAATGACTAGAGCTGTGACTCTGGAGCACTTTTCTGAGTGGGACCGGGTAGAACCGAAAATCGCTGAACATGTGGTCCCCAAATGTTTGGCAAGAATTTCCATGTAAAACCTGAGAAAAGCTTTAAAAGGCATTCTAAACGCAAAACAGCAAAATGAAGCACAGCTTCTTGGTAGCAGCATTTTCTCAGGTGGGCTCTGTTTGCTATAGGCAAACAGAGGTTTGGCTCCTTTAAGAAAGGCTTCCTGACTCAGTGATAGTGGCAAAAACCACAGGACTCTTTTAAAAGAGGTTTAAACACTGAAACAGTGCCACCAAATGCTTAAATTGTGCGTATGAGGAGCCAATGACATGCTTCTTGGTGGTGGCATAGACCTAGAAACTCTGCAGAGTTGTGACAATAAACTCTGCTCCAAACAGTACCTTTTCCATGAAGTTAGACTCTCAGGTAGCCAAAGAATGGGGAAAAGCCAGCTACTGCTACTGCTTTAATCCTAGCAATGCTGATTAACAGAATAAAGACTTACATGATCAGGAAAAGATAGAGATATACAGTAAAGACTGATTCAGATGAAGAAAAATGTCTAAATGGCTTACAGTATGTTACAGGAAGTCGTTTAAAAAGAAATAGAATAGTTTGGTGTGTGTAGGAAGAGACATTAGGACTGGGCTGCTAGCCATGCCCATTTTGGGCATGCCCATTTTGGGCATGGCTAGAGGCATAGACAGAGGTAGTACTAAAAGGCAGTACAGGAGACAGGCACGCTCTCTTTTGGGCTTCCGGTCCTGTAGCAAAAGCTGCTGACTCACCTTGGTTGCCAGTTTTCTACTGTAAGTAATTTCTGCAATAAATAGTTACCTATACCCTCATCAAGTGTGTCGTTTATGGTTACATTTTGGTGTCAGAAGTGGGATTGGGCATGGCTAGCGGCACATTCCTAACGAATCTTCCTACAGGTGTGGTGGTGCACATCTTTAATCCCAGCATTGCAGAGAAAGAGGCAGGCAGATTTCTGTGATTTAAAGACCAGCCTGGTCTACAGAGTGAGTTCCAGGAGAGTCAAAGATACACAGAGAAACCCTGTCTCAAAAAACCAAAATAAATAGACAGATAAATAAATAAAGAAAAGAAAAGAAACACAGTAATAAAAAATTCACATGAAGATGGAAAATACACAGAGAGTGTGGATGCTGTATGTTTTTGTGTTGTTTTTAAGTTGTTTCACTGGTGAGGAAGGAGCAACAGCTGCTAAAAGACATTTGATTATAAATGCTGCTGGATTAATCCAACCTATAGATTTTGAAAGTACATTTTCTTCAGAATTTAAGTCAAAAGATGTATTACTTTGGAGAATGGGTTTTGATTTTCTTTTCGTTAGAAATGAGAGGCTGTGAATCATTCTGCATTAAGAAACTTAAGGTTTGATGGAGAAATCTCCAAAGGGAATTGATAGTTCAGATGATCCAACAATTGGGAGCAGCTCTGCTGCAATTTCTTCTCAATTCTGCATCTAGAACAGCTTCAAACCTGCTGGTTGAGATGATCTAACCTCATACAATACTCCAATAGAGACTTGACTATAATCTTACATTTTCTTTGGGTCCCCAAAAGATTATCAGTCAGCAGGAAGAAGCCTAGAAAACGTACACATGCCCCCCAAATGGATTATGGATGTTTGTCTTTCTTTAGCATGTTGATTCAAGTTGTTACGAATAATGGTTAGGAAAAATCTAAACAAAGGAGATTACATTCTGGGTTCTTATTTTGGAAAGATAAAAAGGTAGAAATGTGTAGGATAATTCTCTTGTCCACTGTAAAGGTTTTTAAAACTCTTATTGGTTTAATAAAATGCTGATTGGCCAGTAGCCAGGCGGGAAGTATAGGTGGGGACACCAGAATAGGAGTTTTCAGCCAGAAGCAGAGGAAGCAAGATGAGAATGCCTTACTGAAAAAAACTTAGCAAATCATGTGGTGAAAGCTAAGAATTATGGGTTAATTTAAGTTGTAAGAGCTAGTTAATAGCCGGGCCTGCCTTTAATCCAAGCACTTGGGAGGCAGAGGCAGGTGGATCTCTGTGAGTTCGAGGCCAACCTGGTCTACAGAACCAGTTCCAGGACAGCCTCCAAAACAATACAGAGAAACCCTGTCTCGAAAAACAAAAACAAAAACAAAAAAGAGCTAGTTACTAATAAGACTGAGAAACAGGCCAAAAAGTTTACAATTAATATAAGCCTCTTTGGATTTTTGGGGGGATGAATGGCTGCAGGATAGGGTAGGCCAGAAACTTCCATCTACAGGGCTCTGCACATAAAATATTGGGATATGGGGATATTCAATAACAACCTCATCTACATAGTGAGATCAATGCCTCCATAATCACCAGTAATACACACATATAATGTAAGCATGTTGTATTTTAACTAAATAATAAAATGATAATCCATAGTCTCTCCATGCTGTAGAAGCCGAAATGAAATTTTCACTTTAGAAGAGTTAGGAATAAGGATTCCTTTTAGTATATGGGCCCAGTTCCCAGTCGTCTTCTGACCTGAAATCAGGAAGATGTAACAGATGTGATGTAACAAATACTGAGAAAACCAATGACACTTGCAATATTAATGAAATTAAAAAGTAAAATGTGCTGTGATTGCTTTAGCATTGGAAATGGCAAATGGCAGGAAATGGGCATGAGTTTTTCCTGGTCACCTGTGAGTCTTAGCAAAGATAATGGCCACATTTAGTTAAGAGATTTAAACATGAATTTCAGAGGATCAGTCCACTTTAACCTGTTTTCCGCATATGGTCTACCTAGATCATTTGGTTTATAAAACTGCCCTACATTCATATTCTAACATAAAATTAATTTTAGATTATTACACTGCTCCATTATTTCACACAGCCTTTAAAATCACCTTCTGATAAGTCGGAGACCAGAAGGAAAGTCATGGCTGTGAAGTGCTTCCTTGGTGAAGCCAGCTATTACGAAATTATCATTTTCTTCAACACATGGAAAATTAAATTAAGACCAGATATGTATTTTTATAATACCTCATTTTTCTAGAATCCCCTGTCATATCCTGAAAAAGTAGGAAGAGAGCAAGGTGTTTTTGTAATATGTCAAGAAGCAGTTGGTAGATACTTCCACAAAATGATAGTCACATTTGTGTTTGTTTTAATTTTTCTTTTTTTATGAACCTTGTACTGCCAATGAACAGATAAACCATGGCACTGTTCTGCAAATATTTTTTATGTACTTCTACTACATTTGTAAATACCATATTTTCCCTTTGTCTTCAGTGTAGTATTAAAATTATATTGAACATTTATTAAAAATTTAGAACCAGAAGACAGGGAAATATTAGGAAGTTATAAAAGAAAGTATGAGTCTCTTTTTTATATATAACACCACTTACATTTGTAAATACCATATTTGCATTTTATTAGAAATCTTGATCCTACGGTGGTCAGTGTTTGCTCTGAAAAAGACTTTCATTGTCCCTCGGACTGTGAATGTTATTACTCTCTCTTGTTTATCCATGACATTTTAGGCAGTTGGCATTTTTATCCATGTTTTATTAACTGCAGCATTAAAACATCATTGACTACAATCTTGACAGGTTTAAAATTAATTGCCTTCTTTCACCTTTCTTAGACTGGCATCATCTTCTACCAATTAAAATGGAGACACTTGCTTTGTGGGTCTTTAAAAATTGGCAGATTTATTAATTTCTGTTGGGATTTTGTTTGTTTAGGTTAATATGTTTCTCTTACTGGAGTCTGCATTCAAATGTGAAATCTGCACAGTCCAGACCCCATTCTCCTAGAGGACAGCAAATCTACAGATCTAGTCAATTAACTGCTCAGTGGATTTACTCTTTTAACTACAGTCAAGTATCTCATTCCCTTCACCCTGTGCCTGATTTGGTAATCCATATAGGAAATAAAATAAACAAAACTAGGTCACTTGCTTAAGTTAAGCCAAATAAAACATTCTACAAGTCTTTCCAGAAAATGCATTCATTGTAAAAAGGAACATAAGAGAGTAATTGTCAAACTTCTATGGAAATTTTTACACTGAAAGTTTTATGGGCTAGGAAGATGGCTCAGTGGGTAAAGGGTCTTGTTACTAAAACCTGGTGACCAGATTTTGATCCCTTGAAACCACATAACAGTGAAAGGAGAAAGTGGTCTCCACAAGCTGTCCTCTGATGTTCTACATGAACACTATTTCATGTGCCACTGCCAACATGAATACCTTTCCACAAATACAATGATAAATAAAGAAAATACAAAAGCAAGGTTACATGTATCATGACAACAAATGCAGTTAGCGATTTATAGATTGTGTGTGTGTGTGTGTGTGTGTGTCTGTATGTGTTTGTGTGTGTATGAAGAATTATTTTGCATGTGATCTTGGTTGGATTAACACAAAGCTAGGTATCTGGTTAAACAGTGTTTCTAACTATGAACATGTTTCTAAAAGAGATTAGTGGTTAAATTAGGACACTGAAGATCACTCTCATCAGTGACAGATCATCAAGTATGTTGAGGACTGTCTTAGCTACCATTCTACATTTATTACAAAACATTAAGAGCAAGACAAATTATAGAAGGAACATTTAATTGAGGGCTTAGTATTTCTGATAGTAGTCCATGACCACTGGGGCTGAGCATGAGAGCAGGTAGGCAGACAATGCACAGTGAACAGTAGATAAGACATTACAGGCTGATCAGCATGCCCTGGAAGAAACAGAGAGAGATTGGGCCTTGGTGTAAGCTCTTTAAAGCTCAAAGACCATCCCTACCAACACATCTTCTCCAAAAAGGCTACAACTCCAAATTCTTCTCAAACTGTTCCAACAAATGGAAAAAAAAGCATTCAACTATATGAGTCTCTGGGGCCCATGCTCATTTGAATCATCACAGGGATTACACCAAGCAAATATCAGAAGGGAAAACTTATTCCATTTGAAGCTGTATCCATCTTTCTATTGCTTTGGATTTTGGTATTCCTGGTTCTACTGAGTTTGGATTCAGACTGAGACTAAAACCACTGGCTTTCCTAGGAATCCAGTTTGCAGTTGGTAGACTAATTCCCCAGTCTGATCGCATAAACTAATTTCTTAAAGTAAATCTTTCTATATACTTGACCATATGCCCTTTGGGATTTGTTTCCCAGAGGACTGTAACATGAATAAATAAAATACTCAGAAACAGATACTGGGGTTCAAGCTGAAGATTGGGGAAGCAAAACAGCTGGCCACTATTTCTCACCTCTAGCTCATGCTGAAAGGGTTGATGTGTGCCTGGCTTCTATGGCCTGTGGCTTATTTTGCTTTCTGAAACCTCATTCAAGCTTTAATAAATCATAAATAATATATGAATACAAATCCCTTTTGTATAATACAAAAGGAAAAACTACTAATACAAGAAAGCTATATACAATAAGTACAATAAGTATATACAATGTACGCAGGCAGGAAGTTTGTCAACAATGTCTAGTTCACTTGCATTTGACAAGTTCAGAGAAAGTACTTCAAATGACTTTTGTTAGTGTGAGCTGCTTCCCTTGATGTTGTTGAGATAATCATACTGTGGTGATGACCTCAGGATGCCCGTCCAAAGGACCCAAATCCTGGCATCTGCTAAGGAATGGTTGGAGTAACAGCTTTCCTTCAACAACTTGAAGACTGATACTGTTCATTGTTGTGGAATAGTCTTATTTTACACTGGGAAGTAGAGGAGCAGCAGGCGGCAATTGAAGGTTGGGATGCCAGCCCACCAGGAAGCAAATCCATGATGGGGGAATCTGGAATAGGAAAGGCCCCAAGACCACAGACTCCAGAATGCCTTTTGTGCCTTCCCATGCTTGCAGCAGCCATCTTTCTCTGGTTTCTGGCATTGTGGCTGAGGGGAGATCCCCACTGCCTGTGACACTGAGTGTCTATCTCACAGAAATATCCTATTCAACTGGGCATTTTTACCCGTGGAATATTATGTAGATAATTACTTCTTACACTGTACTGTCTGTCTAACTGATAATAATAATGTTGCTTTTAAATAGTTTTGACGATTGAAAATAAGTATAAGGAAATGTCACACAGCTAAGGACGATGAGTTTCATTTAAGGAGCAGCTATCACAGTTCAGGTAAATGATTAAGGAAGACAGTTGAGTCCCAGGAGGCAGGTTTAGCTCTAATTCTTTTAATTTTGATGTTGAAAGATACATTCACAGGTTTTGGCATGCTTAATAGCTGAAACAAAGCCTTAAAATGGCCTCAGGTTAGATTAAGATACTTTGATAATAGTTTTGAGATGAGAAACCTTAGGAAACAGTTTAAAGTTCACAAGGACACCTAGCTGCGTGATAGATTCATTAAGGTTAGTGATCAAAAACAAAGAAGCCCAATTATTGCTTGACATACCTTCCTTGCTATGGCTGGTTGGTGGTCAAGATGATGATTAATATTCCTTGTACCCATTTCTGCCCTCATCCTCCTGAGATACATGCTGATGAGTGGATGTATTTAAAGTGGAGCTGACTGTTTTTCATATATTAAAATTTATGTGTGTGATTCTTTTAAGATTCCTTATAAGATTACCTTTCCAAAATAAGTAATAATATGATTGATTCTTTCTTTGTGACTGAAATGTGCAGCATGTCAGTCAAAGAACTGGCTGAGAAAAATAGCCTGTTTGCCTGCTTGCCCACACCCTGTTAATCTATAACATGTTATTTAAATGCAAATGCATGTGCATTCTTGAGATGATTTTTTCCATTTACCTTACATGTTGAAGCAGACTCATCCCAAGAACTCACATGCATTTATATCTAAGTAAATAGAAAACATGTTTTTTATCTTTTTACATTGTAATCATTCACTTGAAAAATATAATGTAACTATATAATTTTTATATTGCCTGAAAAGGTTTGTGGAGTAAACTGTAGAGGAAGAATAAAGCAAGAATACAGAGGAAGGAAACTATCAAGAGAGTGCTATCAAGAGATTAAAAACCAGTCTTTTTTATTTATTTATTTTTCAGTTTAAATTTAGATTAGAAACAAGGATGCTTCACAAGTCAGTTCCAGGTCCCTCTCCCTTTCCCTGCCCTCCTCCCGTGCCCTCCCCCCCAACCCCCCATTATCTCCTCATTTCCCCAGGGAGGGTGAGGCCCTCCATGGGGGTGTCCATAGTCTGTCATTTCATACAGGGCAGGGCCTAGACCCTCCCCCAAGAGTTCAGGGTGAGAGTGCATCTCACATTGTTGGATGGGAGTCCAAAGTCTGTGTATATACTCAGGATGAATACTGATCTACTGCCCAAGGCTCAATAGATTACCTAAGCCTCCTCACTGACACCCACATTCAGGGAGTCTTGATCAGTCCCATGCTGGATTCCCAGGCTGATGCCTGGGATTCAAGAGTTAACCTTTGTCAGGTCAGCTGTTTCTGGGGGGTTAAACCAGCCCAGTCTTAATCCCTTTGGTCATCAGTCCTCCCTCTCTGTTACTGGCTTTCTTGAGTTCAGCTCAGTACTTAACCATGGGAGTCTGCCTCTTCTTCCATCAGCCACTGAATGAAGTTTCTGTTTCCCAGACTCTCTGGCCATGGGATTGTAGGCTGGCACTCCCCAGATCTATGTCTAAAATCCATATATGAGAGAGTACATGCCATGGAAAAACAGTCTTAAAATGCTGACTCCATGGATCCTCTTTGAACTCTGGGCTGCTAGAGGGTGGTCCTCACATCAGCTGGTATGAAGATGTGTCACTCTGGTTGGTTTAATAAAAAGTTAAATGGCCAATAGCTAGTCAGGATTTCTTGGCAGAGAGGACGCTGGGAAGAAGACAGAGACACCAGGAGATGTAGAGCAAGCAGGAAGGGCACTAAGGAAAAGAGGTAATAAAGCCACGAGGCAGTGTGAGGAGCCGCCCTCGCTATCGCTATTGCCGTTAGAAGATGGCGCTGACATCCACTGTCAGTTGGAGTTAACTGTCGCTGTCAGTTGGAGTTAACTGTCGCTGTCAGTTGGAGTTAACCGTTTAAACTGTGCCTCTCCCGTGACGTCATCTGGGGTGATGTGCAAACCACCAATCCCGGCTCTACACATCTCACTCGGAGCTCCTAGGCTTATATAAGGGGCTGGGTTTCTTAGCTTGGGGTCTCCCTCTAAGAAGCTGATCATCTATCTCTCAAGATGCATTAAAGCTTTACTGCAGAAGGATCCGAGTGTTCTGCGTCGTTCTTGCTGGCGAGACGGTAGCGCGGGACATCTGGTGCCGAAACCCGGGAACTCTTCAACATCGCCGGCGCCGCGGGAGACCCCTCGGAAGACGGGGCGGATTCAGAACTGCAGGGACGTAGGTTCAGAGAGGTATGCTTTATCCTGAACAACCCTTTTCTCGACTTTGGCCTTAGTTTGTCATCACCGTGGGACGGGTCAGTGGAGGCTTTGGTGCTAGTCCTGTTTGTCCTTCTCCTTCATCGTGGCTGGTGCTGACAGAACGGCGCTGTCCGTCTGGCGCTGTCCGTCTGGCGCTGTCCATCTGGCGCTGTCAGTCTGGCGCTGTCAGTCTGGTGCTGTCAGTCTGGTGCTGTCAGTCTGGTGCTGTCAGTCTGGTAACGGAGTTGAGCGCGTTTTTTAGATAAGCTGTCAGCGCGATGGGGTCGTCACAGTCAGTGGTTACAGCCTTACAGACTGTGCTAAAACAAAGAGATCTTAAAATTGCACCACGAACACTTCAAAATTTTGTGAAGGAGGTAGATAGAGTGGCACCATGGTATGCTTGTTCCGGGTCCCTCACTGTGGCCTCATGGAACAAGCTAGGTAAAGAACTAGACAGGAAGCATGCAGAAGGAGATCTCTGCTTAGGTACCAAAGCCATTTGGAAGCTAGTTAAAAACTGCTTGGAGGATGAGGCCTGTCACCCTGCTATAATAGAAAGTCAGGGAACCTTAGAGGAAGTTCAGGATAGCATGTCAGAAACTGAACGGAGTGAGAGAATGGGAGCTCGCAAAAGAAAAGACATGTCTAAGAAAAAAGGCCCTCCCAGGAAGTTAAGAAAGGGGGAGAGAAAGAAGGGAGTTATCATTCACCCCTTAACAAATCTAAGAAAAAGAAAAAGCCAGAATCTAGTCTATACCCTGCAGTAGAGCTAGAAGCCTTGGAGCTAGATAATTCTGATTCTGACACTCTGGATTCTAGCGAAGAAGGTGGTCTAGAGGAGGAGGTGGCACGGTATGAGGAAAAAAGATATCACCCTGATAGACACCGGCCACTGAAAACAAAAATGAATGTGAGGCCACCGCCTATAAATCCGGCGGGCTCACGCCCCTCAGCGCCTCCGCCATATGAGCTTCGGCTGAATACTGGTACTGACTCCTTTTTACCTTTAGAGGAACGGAGAAAAATACAAATGGCTTTTCCAGTATTCGAGAATGTGGAAGGCGGAAGAGTACATACCCCCGTAGATTACAATGCCGCCTCCGACTTCTTACTCATGCCCCAAATGAATGTTCAACCGGTCCCAGTCCATTCCCTGACCTTTGCCCCCTGCCACCATTGGGCTTATTCTGGGCCGTGGCTCCTTAACTTTACAGGGACTCATTATATATCCTGGGATTGTTGACCCATATCATAAAGAGGAGATTCAAGTTCTCTGTTCTAGCCCTCGGGGTGTATTTTCTATAAAGCAGGGAGATAGAATTGCACAACTGGTGTTGCTGCCCTCCCTCGGGGATGGAGAAACCTACACTTTACAAAAAGGGCTATGGGATCTTCTGGAAGTGATTCAGCCTATCTGGCTATACCCCTAAATGAGAGACCTACAATAAAATTGTTAATTAATGGAAAAGAATTTGAAGGGATAATGGATTCGGAGCAGACAAAAGCATTATTTCACTCCATTGGTGGCCGAAGTCTTGGCCCACTGTTGTTTCATCTCATTCTCTACAAGGTCTTGGATACCAGTCCTCTCCTGCCATCAGTGCCTCAGCCTTAACCTGGCGGGATGCTGAAGGCAAACAGGGATGTTTTACCCCTATGTGTTGCCACTCCCTGTAAATTTATGGGGACGAGATGTGTTACAAGCCATGGGCATGACCCTAACTAATGAATACTCCCCCAGGCATCAGCCATTATGGCAAAGATGGGGTATACAAATGGTAGAGGCTTGGGTAGGCAAGAACAAGGCAGAATAAAACCCATTACACAACACGGAAATCGGGGTAGAAAAGGACTGGGTTTTATTTAGGGGCCGTTGAGGCTTCACGACCCATACCATGGAAAACAGAGGAGCCGTTATGGGTCTCTCAATGGCCTCTATCCTCTGAAAAATTAGAGGCTGTCACAAGATTAGTGCAAGAACAGGAACGGCTGGGGCATCTAGAGCCTTCTACCTCCCCATGGAATACACCAATTTTTGTTATTAAGAAGAAATCTGGGAAGTGGAGATTACTCCACGACCTGCGGGCCATTAACAATCAGATGCATCTTTTTGGCCCTGTTCAAAGAGGCCTTCCTTTGCTTTCTGCACTTCCTCAAGATTGGAAGCTTATTATTATAGATATTAAGGATTGTTTCTTCTCTATTCCACTTTACCCACGGGATAGACTAAGGTTTGCCTTCACTATCCCTTCTCTTAATCATATGGAACCAGACAAGAGATTTCAGTGGAAGGTACTGCCGCAAGGCATGGCCAATAGCCCAACAATATGTCAGCTATATGTGCAGGAGGCTTTGGAGCCAATTAGGAAGCAATTTACATCTTTAATCGTTATCCATTATATGGACGATATTCTTATTTGTCACAAAGAGTTAGATGTTTTACAAAAGGCTTTTCCCATGCTGGTGGCTGAATTAAAACAGTGGGGATTAGAGATTGCCTCAGAAAAGGTTCAAATTGCAGATACAGGCCTCTTTTTGGGCTCAAAGATTACTCCCAAAAATATAGTTCCTCAGAAAATAGAAATTCGCAAAGACCACTTACAAACATTAAATGATTTTCAGAAACTTCTGGGAGATATAAATTGGTTGAGGCCCTTTTTAAAAATTCCATCTGCTGATCTAAAACCCCTCTTCGATCTCCTGGAGGGTGAGCCTCATATCTCCTCACCCAGAAAATTTACCCCTGCCGCCCACCGAGCCTTACAGATGGTGGAAGAGGCCTTACAGGAAGCACAATTACAACGAATTGAGGAGTCACTACCTTTTAATCTGTGTGTTTTTAAGACAGCTCAATTGCCAACTGCAGTCCTGTGGCAACATGGACCATTACTTTGGATTCATCCAAATGCTTCCCCTGCTAAGATTATTGACTGGTACCCTGATGCTGTTGCACAGCTCGCGCTCGCATGAATAAAAGCAGCTGTTACACATTTTGGCAGGGATCCTGATTCCTTGATTGTGCCTTATACTGCTGCACAAGTTCAGACCTTGGCAGCCACATCTAGTGATTGGGCAGTTTTAGTTACTTCCTTTTCAGGACAAATTGATAATCATTTTCCAAAGCATCCAATTTTACAGTTTGCCCTAAACCAGGCTATAGTGTTTCCACAAGTGACAGCTAAAGACCCACTCCCAGATGGGACTGTGGTGTACACTGATGGATCAAAAACTGGTATGGGAGCTTATGTGGTCAAGGATAGGGTTATATCTAAACAATATAATGAAACTTCACCTCAAGTTGTAGAATGTCTGATAGTACTGGAGGTTCTTGAGGCTTTTCCAGGACCCCTCAATATTGTATCAGATTCCTCTTATGTGGTTAATGCAGTTAATCTCCTTGAGATAGCTGGAATAATAAGATCCTCCAGCAGAGTTGCTAACATCTTTCAGAAGATACAAGCTGCCTTGTTAAATAGGAGATTTCCTGTTTTCATTACCCATGTCCGAGCACATTCTGGACTCCCAGGTCCCATGTCCTTAGGGAATGACTTAGCGGACAAGGCTACAAAGCTGGTGGCCGCTGCCTTGTCTACCCATGCACAAGCAGCAAAAGAATTCCATAAGCGCTTTCATGTGACGGCTGAGACCTTGCGCCGTCGTTTTGCTCTATCCAGGAAAGAGGCTAGGGAAATTGTTACTCAATGCCAGAATTGCTGCGAATTCTTACCTACTCCCCACATGGGAATAAACCCACGTGGCATTAGACCATTGCAGATGTGGCAGATGGATGTTACTCATATTCCCTCTTTTGGAAGGCTTCAATATGTTCATGTTTCTGTTGACACCTGTTCTGGCGTAATGTTTGCCACACCCCTAACAGGGGAAAAGGCCTCATATGTGATTCAACATTGCCTTGAGGCCTGGAGTGCTTGGGGAAAACCCAGAATTTTAAAAACAGACAATGGACCAGCATATACCTCTCAAAAATTCCGACAGTTTTGTCGGCAAATGGATGTTACCCATCTAACTGGCCTACCTTATAACCCTCAAGGACAGGGCATTGTGGAACGTGCCCATCGTACACTCAAATCATATCTGATTAAACAAAAGGGGAGTATTGAGGATGTTCTACCCTCGGTACCAAGAGTTGCTGTATCCATGGCACTTTTTACCCTTAATTTCTTGAACTGTGATGCCTAAGGCCACACTGCGGCTGATCGCCACAGTTTAGAGCCTGATAGGCCAAAAGAAATGGTAAAATGGAAAGATGTCTTGACTGATCTCTGGAAAGGCCCGGATCCTATTCTTATAAGATCCAGGGGAGCTGTGGTGTTTTTCCACAGGAGGAAGAAAACCCCCTGTGGATCCCTGAAAGACTCACTCGAAGAGCTCCTTCACAACTCCAGAATAAGAAGGATGGAGGCCAAGTGGGTGATGAAGACTCTCCTACTCGGGATGATGGTTCCTAGTATGATGGGAGAGTTACGGTGGGCCATCATGTCTACCTTCCCCCTACCGATGCCAGTGATGCAGAATGCCCAGGTGTTCCCTAGATTTTTCACAAATAATAGAGAGTTGGGGCTTGCCTTTTTGCCTTTAGATCCTCAGATACAGAGTTTTCAGGATGAGAGAACCTTTGTCATTAGTAGGAAGCTTGTGCTTTACTGTGATTTCTTCATTAAAGGATAATTTTATTCATATGGATCCAGAAAGATCTAATGCTAATCCTTTTGAATTAATGGAAGCTGTACTGATCTTTCTCCTATGATAGTGAGAAGGGACAGATTACTTTTGATTGGAAAGGGGCATTAGGCAACAGTCTGAGTGAGGGACAGAGCTCTGGATCATCTGATTGGTCCTCCTCCAATGTTAAGTATACCCCTTTTAAGAGAAC